>NC_057798.1:539307848-539675970 GCF_018294505.1 Triticum aestivum
CCACTCCATTCGCTCCGCCAAAGCCATCCTCCCCGCCGCGCCGATACGTCGGCACCGCGGTTCGGTAATCCTCTCGCTCCCACAGTACGCTCTCGTAGACTGCCGTCCTCTAGCCGTGCCGCCACCTCTGACTACGTTCTCGTGGAGGCGCACGACGGTCAGCGCAACCACCGCTGGCAATGTTCGTGTGGAGACGCACGGCTGTCAGCTTCTCCCACGGTACGCGCATTCTAGACTGAGGCCCCGTTCATGTCGGTGTAGCGTTGAATGTTAGCTGATAGACGATGTTAATCTCACTGTTTGCCGATGTAGTTTACTGTGAATATGCTCTGCTTAAGAAGCTTCCTTGCCTTGTTCTACACTCAATCTGCTTAGATGAGATGGCATGCCAAGACCGATTAGTTGTTAAAATATCCTGCCATATATTTATTGTGACGTAGATTGCCATGGTCTAGTAGCCAATCTATTAGGTGAAATAGCTCTACACTGTTTTATACTCGATCTTTGTTGCTGCGATGGCCTTCAATAGTTCGATGGCTGTGTGCTCGGCCTCATTGACTGCTGAAACAGCCTGCCATAATTTAGCACTCAAATATGTTTGCTAAAATAGCTTTACATATATTTCGTTACTTAGATCTGCTCATCCAAATATCTTGCCATAGCTTTAGACATCGACCTAGGTATTTTTTTCTGGACTTCATAAAAAAGCATATATGTTTTTCCTGTAATATCTAGTAGAAGAACTAATTTGTATGTCTAACAGATGGACATGACTTGGATAACTTCTGCTCGAAGATTCTCCGCTGCATATGTCGAGGGGGTTGAAAACTTCATGAACTTTATCAGAGCTGAGTACGAAGGTCCGAAATCAGATGTGCTCTGCCCGTGTAGCAGTTGTATGAATTCACTTACAAGACCCCAGTCAACTGTGCAAAATCATCTACACTTGTATGGGATGTCGGTCACATATACTAGGTGGGTTCATCATGGTGAAGCTGTGAACGTCAATGTTATTGACTACGTGGAAGCAGCAGATCACCATCTTGATCTGCCTGATGCTCAGGTGGAAGAGGAGGAGGAGGTGGTGGTGGCGGAGCCAGTGAGTTTGACCAACATTGAAACAATGCTACGAAATGCTCGTGCATTCCGTGAACTTTCACCTGCAGAAGAAAAACGGTGGGCCCGCATGTTGGAACAATGCAACGTTGCTGTCACCCCAGGAAATAAGCTGTCAGTATTCTCAGCTATGGTCACCTTTCTTCAGGTGAAGACATCTGAGCGGATGACCAACAAATCATTCGATGCGATGTTGGCTGCTTTCCGCAAATCTTTCCCAGATGCGTCTGAGCTGCCACATACCTACAGTAAAATGAAGAATTTCCTTCGTGCAGTTGGAATTGGATATGATATGATCCATGTTTGTAAGAATAATTGTGTTCTGTTCCGGAAGGATTATGCCAACTTAAGTGAATGCCCGAAATGCAAATCATCAAGATGGAAAGATGGCGATGCTGTGAAGAGGATTCCTCATAATGTTCTTAGACATTTTCCAATTACACCAAGATTGCAGAGATTGTTTCATGATGCTGAAACAACAGAGGATGTACTATGCCATTCTAGGAACCTAGAGTACAGAGATCAGAATGTAATGAGCCATCCATCTCATGGTAGTGAGTGGAAAAGATTCAATGATAAACACAAATAGTCTGCTGCTGACCCGAGAAACATTAGACTTGGCTTAGCTTCAGATGGATTTAACCCATTTGGCCACTAGAGCGCCACATATAGTATGTGGCCAGTGCTTGTTATCCCTTACAACATGCCTCCAAATGTCTGCACCAAAGAATCAAACTACATGATGGCCTTGCTCATCCCAGGTCCAAAAAGTCCTGGAAAGGATTTTGATTTGTTCATGGAGCCTCTTGTGGAGGAACTTCAATAGCTATGGAAGGGTGTTCTCACTCAAGACCTATATAGCAGCCCACCAGCTGATTTCTTTTTGCGTGCTGTTGTAATTTGGTGCATCCATGATTATCCGGCTTTGGGCACTATGTCAGGGCGAACGACACATGGTTACAATGCATGTGTTCGCTGTGACAGGAATCCGGTGTCATACACAATACTTAGCAAGATATGTTACATTGGACACCGCCGTTTCCTTGCCAAGGACAAGCTGCATCCTAGAAAATACCGAAGACATGTGTTCAATACAAAGCATGAAAGCCGTGATGCGCCAAAGAGGCTCACCGCCGATGAGTTGCAAGTGGAATTAGAGAAGGTCAGGCATATTACACATGGAAACCATCCTGGTAATGGTAGCGGGAAAAGGAAGCGTGGCACGGTAGAAGAGAGATTATTGTTTACCCGCGGGTCCACTTTGTGGGACTTGGAGTATTGGAAATATTTGGATCTGCGGCATAATCTTGATGTGATGCACATCAAGAAAAATATATGTGACAGCATTATCGGCACACTTCTTAACATTGAAGGCAAGACAAAAGATACCTTAAAATCTAGGATTGATTTGATACACCTAGGTATCAGAAAGGATTTGCAGGTGCAAGATGAAGGTAAACCACGGGATATGGCACTAGCTGTGTACGTCTTGGACAAGGTAAAAAGAAAAGAATTCTGCGAGGTCTTGTCACGTGTGAGATTCCCACATGGATTTGCTTCCAACCCTGAAAGGAGAGTCAGTGCAGATGAAAACAAGGTACAAGGGTTGAAAACTCATGATTGCCACGTCCTACTTCAAAGGGTTTTACCTGTTATCCTTAGAGGATTGGGCCGCCCTGACTTATACAGAGCAGTTGCAGAGTTGGGACAATTCTTCAGGGAACTCTGCAGTAGAAATATCAGGATAGATGCTTTGGAGCGTCTTAGAGACAAGATACCAACTATCCTATGCGACCTTGAGAAGATATATCCTCCAGCCTTCTTTGATGTGATGGTGCATTTGGCTGTTCATCTACCTGATGAGGCACTACTTTGAGGTCCAGTACAGTATGGTTGGATGTACCCTATTGAAAGGCGGCTCGGCACTTTCAAAGGCTATTTAGGAACAGAGCTAGACCCGAGGGTTCCATTGCAAAGGCCTACATTGCTACAGAAGCGTTGACATTCTGCTCAAAATACATTGAAACAGTTGATCAGCTTAGCAAAGAGGTGGGTGAAGACAATCCCGGGCTCAATGTTTTTGATTATTCTGTTCGAGTTACACAGAAGAGTCGACAAGAGGACAAACCTAAAGATTTGGACAAAATGGTTTGGTATGTGTTGAATAACTGTCCTGAGATACTACCTTATATCAAGTAAGTGTAGTACTGCAGCGTATACATCGTAATCTACTAAACTTGCAGCACATTCTTATATATTTAGATGTTTGACGCGATCACTATGTTGTGCAGCATCTACAAAGAGGAGTTACTGCCGCAAAATCCAAGAAACATTGACAAACTGGTTATGGTAGGATTTACGAAATGGTTCAAGAACCATGTAAGCTTTTTGAAGTGCACTGTGAGTTTTTTTTTAATATATTGAGTACATAAAATGATCAGCTTGTCTATTTTCTAACCATAGGTTAAGAAGATGCGGGAGGATGGGCAGGCAGTTGATGATGCCCTTTACTCACTAGTAATGGGTCCTTATACTCGGGTAAGACATTATGAATCTTGCATTGTTGAAGATGTGCGCTACAACACCCTTGCATGAGACGAAGGAAGGAAGACACAAAACAGTGCCATCATGAGCACGGATACGTATGACAAAGAGACAACTGAAATGTATGCTAACATAACAGACATTGTTCAGTTGTAGTATATCTCCAGTTTCGAGGATCATCGGTGTGTAGTTCTGTTGTACTGTCGTTGGTATAACCTGTTTTCCAGGATCGCAAAACCCAGAGCTGATGATTATTTCAAATACATCAATGTCAAGGCGGCGTACCAGACCAACGAGCCTTTTATTTTGGCAAATCAAGCAACACAGATATTTTTCTTGGAAGACACATTTTCTCGTAGCGATGACTGGAGAGTATTGCAAAGGTTTTGAACAGAGGAATTTGTTTAATGAAGTTGCACGACAAGATGATGCTTACACTGCTCCTGATGTACAAGATAACACAGATGTTCCTAATATCTTTGAGAACCATCACGTCAATGAAGCCGGTGAAAAGATTGCCTGTCGTGCTGTGGACATACAAGAGTTGATCAAGAAGAAGCCAACGTTCGAGGACGTTGAGGACGAAGAAGAAGATGACACTGTGGGGAATTACGATTCAGACTGATACACATGGCGAAGATGTTGACGCTGCTGCTGCGGATGATGATTACATTGCTTTTGTCGTATTTGCCTGTCAGAAGACGTTTTTTATCTACTATGTGAACTTGTGTTTGCTATGACAACTGAAACCTGATGAACATGTTGTTTAGTATTTTCTTGTGAGAACATCACTTGTTATGTATGCTGATTTGTGTTTGGTGTGTCACATCCTTAGCCTTGCTATGCACTTGGACTAGATTGGTTGCTGCATCATGTCTAAATTTCATTTAAACCTGAATTGGGGACTGTCAAACCCTAGGTCCAAATGAAATTCAAATAGGTTCAACCTGAAATAATTTTCAATGAACCCAAATGCCATTTAGAAAAGTTCATGATTTTTGTTACAGGTGAAAACCTCTGCCAGAAATGATGCACATATTTCTAGGCCATTCTGGATTTTTGAGTAAAATCTTATTGTATTTGACTTTGGGCATTTAAATACTATAAATAATTTAAATGTTTAAATAATGTTGGAACTATTTTTGGGCCACTGAAATAATTCAGCAAGTGTCCATGAATATTTTCAGGATTTTAGGAAATGCCTTGGTATTTTTCCTAAGCTCAAAACAGAGGCAAATAATTAGAAAACAAAAACAAATTAGAAAACAGAAGAGAGGGAGAGCTTACCTGGCCTCACCTGTGCAGCCACCAGAGAGGCCAGCCCACTACTGTGCGGACCAGCCCACCAGGGGCATACGTGTCTTCAACCTCTGCCTACTGGCAGAGGCAAGCCGAGCACGGCACCCGCGCGCTGCCTAGCCTTCCCTGGCCAGTGCGGTGCCGCCCACGACACCCTGGGCCCCCTCTGCTTCTCCCTCGCTCTCTGGACCTCTCTTCCCTCGCTCCTCTACTTTCTTCCCCGAGCGGAGCTCGCCGTCGCCGCTTGTCACCATCGCGGCCACGGAGCCCCCCTTGCCTATCCAGCTTGTCGCCGAGCTCCGCCGTTCCGCTCTCGTACTCCTCGTCGTCTCAGGCGACCAGAAGAGCCCCGACACGCCATCCTCGCCCCCTTCTTCCTCCTTCGGCCACGGAGATCGCCGGCAACTTTTAGCCGTCATCGAGCCGCCCCGAGCACGCGAAGATCACCGACGACCTCACCATGAGCTCCTCTACCCAACCCCTCTCTCCCCTCTGTCGATTTCCTTATCTAGCCCCTTTGGCCACCCCGACCGAAGCTCGCCGCCGTTGCGCTTTGTCGCCGCCGTGGCTAGAGCCCACCTCTGCCATGTGTGAGAGCGTCACTATGCTCAGCACGTTTGCAGGAGCACCTAGCACCCCATCGCTCAACCTGCCGTGCACCACAATGCCGACTCCGAGCGCAACCGAACTCCGGCCGCCGCCTGCATCGTTGCACCGTCGTCTCCGGCCTCCTCTTACCCAGCCGCATGCTTCGTTGGATGCGGCG
This sequence comes from Triticum aestivum, assembly GCF_018294505.1. Lineage (NCBI taxonomy): Eukaryota > Viridiplantae > Streptophyta > Magnoliopsida > Poales > Poaceae > Triticum > Triticum aestivum. Next base: position 539,313,574 of record NC_057798.1, read on the forward strand.
CACGTCTAGCAGCCCGTAGGGCCAAACCCCAAGTCAAACAGTCGCCGGACAGCGAATCGTGAGCGCCTCCGCCGCCTTGTTTGGTCGCCGGCGGCTAACTGCCGGTGCGCTGACGTGGCCACCTAGTTAGGACTAATCACCCTACTAATTAGCCCCTCTCTCACTGACATATGGGCCCACGCCCTTAACTAACCACGGCTTAAACTTCTGCTTAGTTTAGGCTAATCACCGTGGCCCCACGCGCAACGTTGACCTTGCTGACGTGGCCCTTGACCGACCCCACCCGTTAGTGACCCAAGCCAGCAATGTGACACTGACCAATGGGCCCCACTGGTCAGGTTTGACCCGGACCAGCCCCTTTGACCTGCTGACATCATGCTTACACATTGCTGACGCAGTAAAGGAATTTCTGGATTAAATCTAATTTAGGAAATTCCAGAAAATGTTTAAAACTTGTAAAAATCATAGAAATTTAACCATAACTCCAAATGAGATAAATTATATATGAAAAATGATCAAAAAAATCCAATCTATCCATATGTACAATTTTCATGCATGTTAGAACAACTTATAGCTGCGGTTTAGCACAAATCATATAAATGGCATTTAAATATCCACATATGGAGTTTGAATTTGAATCTTGGATTCAAACCAACTTCATTTAATCTGGTTGCTAGTTGCATTATCTCAAACCACATCATATTGCCATGTCATGATCATGCATCATATTATTGCATAGCATTGATTGTGTTCTTCCTTGTTTGCCGGTATTTGTCCCCTCTCAGTAGACGTTGTTCCGACGATGAGTTCGATGACACCGATGAAGAACTATTACTATCTTCAGAAGTGCCAGGCAAGCAAAACCCCCTTGTTCATTCCGATACAATCCCACTTTCTCGCTCCTGCTCTATTTTGCTGCATTAGGACAACAACGATACAACTGTTACTTGTTGCGGTAGTTGAACCCCTTTATCCCCTGCATGACCTGTCATTGCCACAGTAAATAGATGAAACCCACTAGTATGAGTAGGAGTTGTTTGAGCCCTGATGTGCCTACTCATTCATGCTTGTTTGTCATGCCTGCTATTGCTTAGAGTTGTGTCAGGTCGGATTCATCAGGGATGAATTGGAGGTGTGTGAACATGTCCTACTGTTGAGAGCTAAGTGTGTGAACACGATTTGGTAAAGCTAGCGGTGAGAGGCCATGTAGGAGTACATGGTGGGTTGTCTCATTGAAGCCGTCCTTAGGAACTGAGTTCTGTGTTTGTGACCCATGAACAGCTACTACCACACATTGGGATCCTTAATTGACTCTCTCGACTTATTAACCGACTCGATCTCTGTCCAGGAGCTGCAACTAGTTTCTCGTGTTTGTAGGTAGTGTTAGTAGTCTACCAAGTGGCACCCGGTACAGGTGGGCTTGGGACAGACTAGGCACAGTGGCCCGGTGTACCAAGTGGCACCCGGATGGTGGGCTTGGGAACCCTGCACACATTGTTTGGGGCCGTGAGCGACACCCCGGCCGGATCTCCTTGCGGATGGAACCCGAATAGGCGATAAACCTGGACAAGAGACTTGTGTGGTTAGTCAGGTCGTGGCCGACACCCTCGCCAGGCTTCCGATTGAAGGTTGCCGAGATACATGACGTGTACATGGCGGTAAGTGGCGAGAGCGTGTGTGAAGAAGTACACCCCTGCAGGGTTAATATGATCTATTCGAATAGTCGTGTCCACGGTAAAGGACTTCTGGGTTGCCTGTACAGTTCATAGATAACTTTAAGTGGATACCCCAAAATGCGCAAGATAAGCGTGAGTGCTAAGGATGGCGTTCTCGTAGGGAGACGAGAGCGGATCCCTAGTGGTGTATTGATATGGTGAATATGTGGACTCGTGTGCGCCACCTCAAAAGAGTTACTTGCAGTCGTAGTTCAGGATAGCCACCGAGTCAAAGCTGGCTTGCTGCAGTTAAACCACACCATCCCCTTTGTTGATAATGATGCATATGTAGTTAGTTCTGATGTAAGTCTTGCTGGGTACATTTGTACTCACGTTTGCCTATTTTATGTTTTTGCAGAGAGACTTCAGTCTCATTAGTAGTTTCGCGTGAACTTCGACGTTTAGCTTGTTACCTCAGCTACGATCTTGAGCCCTCGGCAGGATCTAGTAGTTAGTCAGGCTTCTCAGCCTTTTTCATTTGTAGATGTCTGTACTCAGACATGTTAAGCTTCCGCATGTGCTTTGACTTGTATGCTCTGAATGCTGGGTCATGAGACCCATGTTTGTAATATCTCGCTCCTCGGAGCCTATTGAATAAAATACTTGAGTTGTAGAGTCATGTTGTGATGCCATGTTGTATTTGCACATATCGAGCATATTGTGTGTATGTTATTGAAATGCTTGGTATGTGTGGGATCAGACTGTCTAGTTTGTTTATCCTTGGTAGCCTCTCTTACCGGGAAATGTCTCCTAGTGCTTCCACTGAGCCTTGGTAGCTTGCTACTGCTCCGGAACACTTGGGCTGGCCGGCATGTCTCCTTCTTCGTTCATGTGTCTGTCCCTTCGGGGAAATGTCACGTGGTGTCTATCGGAGTCCTGTTAGCCTGCTACAGCCCGGTTTACCGGAGTCCTGCTAGCCCAGTTGCTACAGCCCGGATTCACTCACTGATGACCGACACGTTCGTTGCTGGGTCATGTATGCCTGTCCCTGTAAGTTAGTGCCACTTTGGGTTCACGACTAGCCATGTCAGCCCGGGCTCCTTGTCATATGGATGCTAGCGACACTATCATATACGTGTGCCAAAAGGCGCAAACGGTCCCGGGCCTGGTAAGGCGACACCCGTGGGAATACCGTGCGTGAGGCCGCAAAGTGATATGAGGTGTTACATGCTAGATCGGTGTGGCATTGAGTCGGGGTCCTGACATGGTGATTGTATGACAACTAAAACATGATGACATTGGTGTGTAGTTGTACTCATATTTGGCTGTGAAACTTGAATTTGGTGACATAGTTTGCTGTTGGACTGCAATTTGCTCGACATCTTCGAATGAGAACGAAGCTGACCCGACAGGGCCTCTGCTATTTATTTATTTATATGAGCACAAGGGGATACCCCCTGATTTCCGCTAAAAGAAATCATTAGATGTTCACAACACTACGCCCAGCCTGCTATACAGGTTCCATTCATTACTAGTTTCAGCAAAGTGCTCATGCCGTAGCCACTGAATACATCACGAGTGCTACATACACTGCAAATAAAGGGACAATCATCCTACAGAGCACATTGATTTTGCCCATTATCTTCACAAGCTCTTTTATCTCCTCATTGTTGTCAAGGACGTTCAGCAGCTGTTGCTTGGACATGATCACAGGAACTGCATCTTTAACCTTCTGCTCTGCATCTTCCTCTTCCGCCGTTCCTTCAGTTACTTGTCCAACACCCCAACCTGCTGTTATTGGGATTCCTCGGCTAACCAAATAATCAGCGTAGTTGCATTCCCCCACATCAGCAACTTCCCAGATATACAAATCCAACGAATCTTCCCTTTTCTGCATGAATCAAATTAGAAGATCATCAACGAAACTATTAAAAACAGCAACTGAAAGCAGCAGAACAACACTTAAACATATTATTACCCCATGATTCGGGCATTTGTAGAAGACTCGACCAGGGTTGCGGATTGTGGTTGAGACGCGACGGATGACTCTGCGTGATTTGCAGCAGTGGCACCACACCAACGGAAGCGGGTTGCGATGAGCAATCGGCTGTGGTGCGCGTGCCGGCGGGGGTGTGATGAGAGCAAGTGGACGAGCAGCCAGCGGACATGGTTGCTGTGGCCAGAGCTTCTGATGCTAGGCAGAGAAAGTAGAGAAGAGGAGAAGCGAACGTTGGATATGTCAGTTTCATTACTTGCAGAGTAGCATAGCACCATATATAGAATATAGTCATAGTCTAGGTTTGGATTCAAACCAGCTACAGGAGCACGTCTTTCTTTTTTCTAAAACTCGGCAACGTCTCTTTACTGGTACACTAGCTTGTTCTGTACGCCTTCCCAAGTCTTTGATTATCTTTCCCTTTTTTTGCAAGGAAGGAAAGAGGACAAAATTGAGAGTTCCTCGGACTCAAACCCAAGACCTCTCGGTTGAAAACCAAGGGTGCTAGTCACTTATGTGGCGAACGTTCCCTGTGAGGAGGACGGCAGACGAACGCATTTTCCTTGCAGTTTTCTTCCTATATATAAAAAAGTATGCTACTTGGTGTCCGCTTAGACAAAAAACGATTGTGCCAACCTTGACCGTTGGATTGACATTCAACGTCTGTCGCGTTTCTTCAGTCTCTTCTTCCTGGAGCTGCCAAAGCCAAACCAGCGCCGGCGGGACCGCCTGCTCCCACCTCCCATGGCTGGCTGTGATCTTCCCCGGCTCCTGTTCGTTCCGGTCTGAGGCCTCACCATCGTCCTCCGCCTTGGTTCGCTCACCGCGGCACCGCCCTCCGGTGTTGTCAACATGGTCAACAACCGAGAGGAATAAGGAGATGACTGTACATGGTGAGGATGACAGTAGGGACCCAGCAACGCGTGCAGTAACTTTGTTTTTTCGGGACGGAGAAGGGTATCAACTGGGTTGTGCGGGACCCGTGGCCCGTCTAGCCTAGGCTTTTATTTCATATGTTTAGCACATGACCAGCCCAGTTTGTTTTTTTCCTTTCTGAAAAATGGCTAGCCAGCTATTTTGTTTTTTACAGAATAACCAACATAGGCCTACTTGCTTTTCTACGCCCTGCTGGGCCGGAAATCTTTCAAGACGAGGAGGGATGCATTTTGCCCAAAAAAGTAATAAGTAATAAGTAATGGACTATAAGTAATAATAAATGGGCTGTAAAATGAAAAAAATACAGCAAACAGGCAATAAGTTCCAAAATATTGTTTTCTTTCGGATTTTGATATTTTAAATTTCATTGTTTTTGCGTGGGTAAAATTTCATTGAATTTAAATTAAGGTATATTTGAATTTAAAATTAATTTGAATCTGGCTAGAAATTTCGGGCTGTATGCTGTTTGGGACAGATTTGGAGGCTGACATGTGGGTCTACTAGGTTGACGTGTACTTTGGCTTTGTCAAATTAGTCCACAAACGATTCTAGCAGCAATGACCGTTGGATGTTAATCCAACGGCCGTGTTGCTTCTTCAATATCTGATCTTCTTGCTCCAGCCGCCCAAACCAACTCCGGTGGGACTGTCTGCTCCCGCCTCCCGTGGCCGGCTGTGCTGCCCCATAGGCCGCATCGCCCAACCCTACTTCATTGCTGGCCAGGTGATGACCCGCAAGTATACGGGATAGTTGTAGCCTCTTTCGATAAGTAAGAGTGTCGAACCCAACGAGGAGCTAAAGGTAGAACAAATACTCTCTCAAGTCCTATCGGCCACTGATACGACTCTACGCACGCTTGACGTTCGCTTTACCTAGAACAAGTATGAAACTATAAGTACTTTGTAGGTGTGAAAGGATAGGTTTGCAAGAGAATAAAGAGCACGTAAACACAAACTAGGGGTTTTTAAGATAAAGAGGCAATAAAGTAAATATAGCGAGTGTGGAAAAGTGGTGGTAGGAGTTGTGGAATTGTCCCTAAGCAACTGACTATGTTACTAGACCGGTAATCACTATTGCAATTCTATTTCAAGGAGAGGCATAAGCTAACATACTTTCTCTACTTGGATCATATGCACTTATGATTGGAACTCTAGCAAGCATCCGCAACTACTAAAGATTCATTAAGGTAAAACCCAACCATAGCATTAAATTATCAAGTCCCCTTTATCCCATACGCAAACAACCTACTTACTCGGGTCTGTGCTTCTGTCGCTCACGCCACCCACCATAAGCAAATCATAAACATATTGCAAACCCTACAGTGGGAATCCCTCATGCTTGCGCGACACGGAGGGCACAATAGGACATCACCAATAATAAAATATGCAACTCAAACCAATCATAGCAATTCATCAATCACCGATAGGACAATGGAAATCTACTCAGACATCATAGGATGGCAACACATCATTGGATAATAATATGAAGCATAAAGCACCATGTTCAAGTAGAGGGTAAAGCGGGATGCGGGAGAGTGGACCTTTGTAGATAGAGGGGGGAGGTGATGGAGATGTTGGTGAAGATGGCGGAGGTGTTGGTGAAGATTGCGGTGATGATGATGGCCCCCGGCGGCGTTCCGGCGCCACCGGAAGCAAGGGGGAGAGAGCCCCCCTTCTTATTCTTCTTCTTGACCTTCTCCCTAGATGGGAGAAGGGTTTCCCCTCTAGTCCTCGGCTCCCAAGGCGTGGGAGGGGCGAGAGCCCCTCCGAGATTGGATCTATCTCTCTGTTTCTATGTTCTCCTCTGCTCTGTTTCACCGTTTCACGTATATATGGAGATTTGTAACTCCGATTGGCCTGAAACCTTTGCCGTGATTTTTTTTCAAATATTAGCTTTCTTGCAGCAAAAGAAGAGCGTCAACCGCCTTATGGTGGGCTCACGAGGGTAGGGGCGCGCCCCCCTACCTCGTTACCACCTCGGGCACCGTCTCGCGTGGATTTTTCTTCCGGAATTTTCCATATTTTCCAAAAATAAGCTCCGTACATTTTTATCCCGTTTGGACTCCGTTTGATATGGATATTCTACGAAACATAAAACATGCAACAGACAGGAACTGGCACTGGGCATTGGATCAATATGTTAGTCCCAAAAATAATATAAAAAGTTGTCAAAAATGTATGAAAGTTGAATAATATTGGCATGGAATAATAAAAAATTATAGATACGACGGAGACGTATCACTAGGCCATTCCTCTACTCACCCACACCTCCTGTTATTTTCTGGCGACGGCAGCCGGACCAATAAACCCTCTTACTCCCCACCGCATGGGTAAGCATTGCCGAGTCTTCCCCGGCTCCGTGTCGTTCCCTTCCTAGGCCTCGCCGTAGTCCACCGCCATGGTGCTCTCGGCGCGGCCTGGTCAACATGGTCAATGAACGACATCCATCGGTCGTGGACTGTACACGCAAAATAATGATTCCTCCACCTGACAGCTGGGACCCAACGGAAGGGCCTCTGTATTTCACCAAAAAAATGTTCCCCCCGCTGACATGTCGGACCCACCAGCTATATCTTCGCACGCAAGGAAGTGCCTCCTTATTACGCACAAAAAATGAATACCCCCTGCTAGCTGGGACCCACCATAGTGGGAGGATGACTTGTGGGCCAACTAAGTTGCCGGGATGGAGGGCTTTGTCAACTTAGTAAATATAAACGATTCTAGCTCCAGTGACCGTATGATGTCCATCCAACGGCCGTAGTGCTTCTTCAACCTCTGGTCTTCTTGCTCTAGCCGCCCAAAGCAGTGTCGGTCGTGCTGCATGCTCCTGCCTCCCGTGGCCGGCTCTGCTGCTGCAGAGGCCTCACCGCCCCTACTATTCCCACCATTGGCCAGACCTTGCGGCGACGGCAGCCTCACACCACAGCCAAACCAGTGAACCCTCGTACTCCTCTCCGCGCGGGCTTCCACTGCCGCGTCTTCCCCGGCTCTGTGTCGTCCCCTTCCTAGGCCTCGATGTCGTCCACCACCGTGGTGCTCTCGACGCAGCCTGGTCAATGTGGTCAAGGAACGACTTCCATCGAACGTGGACTGTACGTGGAGAGGCTGACACCTGGGTCCACGGCCACAGCAAGGAAGTGCCTCCTTATTACACAGAAAATAATGATTCATCCAGCTGACAGCTGGGACCCACCGGACGGGCCACTGTATTTCATGGAAAAAACATTTCCCCCTGACTGCTGGGACCCACCAGCTTCATCTTCGCACGCAAGGAAGTGCGTCCGAGCAAAAAAAAATGATTCGCCCCCCTGACTGCTGGGACCCACCAGCTACACCTTCGCACGCAAGGAAGTGCGTCCGGGCAAAAAAAAACGATTCGTCCCCCTGACTGCTGGGACCCACCAGCTACATATTCGCATGCAAGGAAGTGTGTCCGGGCAAAAAAAATGATTCACCCCCTGACTGCTGGGACCCACCAGCTACATCTTCGCACGCAAGGAAGTGCCTAACAGTCGGGACCCACCTGGTCGAAGCGTACATAGTGTTGTCATTCTGGTCGCGAACGTGTACATACATATATACTAGTGGATGTAGAGGCGCGCACGTGTCGTAGTAGAGGCGCGCACGTAGCATGTACCCGTACGTACATCGGCCAGGGTGCTAGAAAGAAAATACGGCCACGTATGTGTACATACGGGCGGGGTCTCGAACGCCTACTCGCGCATACGTATGGCGAGGGCTCGTGTACATGGCTGGGTCGGAACGGAGAAACAGCGTCGTCGTGTTCATGGGGAGGCAAAGGAATGCGTCGTGTTCATGGGGAGGCAACGGAACGCGTCGTGTTCATCAGGAGGCAACGGAATGCGTGGGAGCCAACCGGCTTGGTCGGAACGGAATGCGTGGTCGTGTTCATCGGGAGGGCTTGGATGGAACAGGCGCTAGAAACGAGGCCTGGCATACCGCAGAACGGAGGAAACGGCCTTGTGTTCGACCGGCCACATTCGAAACGGGATCCTGTTCATTGGGAGGGGTCTGGTATACCGCAAAACGGAGGAAACGAACCTCCTACGGTCGAAACGGGGGTCCTTTTGATCGGGAGGGGTGTGGCGGACCGCAAAACAGAGGAAATGGACCTCCTACGGTCGAAACGGGGGTCATGTTGATCGGGAGGGGTGTGGCGTACCGCAAAACGGAAGAAACGAACCTCCTACAGTTGAAATGGGGGTCCTTTTGATCGGGAGGGGTCTGGCATACCGCAAAACGGACAAAACAGACCTCCTACGGTTGAAACGGGGGTCCTGTTCATCGGGAGGGGTGTGGCGTACCGCAAAACGGGACTCCACGGGATACTGTTCATCTCCACCGTTGACCTCCTCCAGCCTCCACGGGCTCCTGTTCATCCAGCCTCCACCACGTGCTACTCCACCCGGTACTGTTCAACCACCCCTACACGAGCACCCCTCCACCGTCTATTGTTCATCCATCCCTCCACACCACGGGGTCCTGTTCATCCACCCCTCCACGGGAACCCCTCCATCATCTAATGTTCATCCATCCCTCCACACCACGGGGTCCTATTCATCCACCCCTCCATGGGCACCCCTCCACCGTCTACTATTCATCTAGCCCTCCACACCACGGGGTCCTGTTCTTCTAGAGGCAACGCCACCACTCACTGTTCATCCAAACACCCCTCCCCCCGCAACACTCACTGTTCATCCCAGAGGCAGCATCGATCGACTTCAGTTAGCAGCAGTAGCGAAGGAATCGCTCGATCGGGTTCAGTTAACAGCCATCGATAGATCGCTCGGGTTCAGTAACGCGTAGCCTGTAGTGCAATCGCTCGGGTTCAGTTAGAGCCCAACGCCTCGCTCGGGTTCAGTTAGAGCCAACGCCTCACATACACACGCGTACATGTACGAGAGAAACGCGCATCACTCGGCCCCCGACCTCCCACCGTAACCGGGAACTCCCCGAGATTTTCCTCGCCCTCACTTCTACCACGGTTTTTTCCATCATGGATGGCCCAAAGAATGTCATGCAGCTGCGTCTCCGGCCCGCCCACGACGAAAAGCCCATTTTCTGTCATGTTTTTTTGTCATAGAAGTAGGAACCCACCACATCTATGATGATACCGGGTTTTGTCACAATTATCGTCATAGAAGTATCATATGTATGACAGAAAAAATTCGTTCGGCCCAAAATGTCACGGATGTGTCTTTTTTTGTAGTGCTCATTCTCTCCGCCGTCGCCGTAGGTGTCTTCCGTCGCCAAGTTAGGGCACGGGAGATTGAACTGATCGGCCTCCACCTTCACTCCATCTAGCAGTTCTTCATGCGGTAATTAAAGTTTACTTTTTACTGTCTTTTTGATCTGATAGATTCATCCGTCCTTACCAAAAGTGGTTTCCAGATCTCCAAACTTGAATCTATCTCATTCTGCATCTCATACTCTGCCTAGTCTATTCACTTATGCTTCTTTACAAGTTAGATTCCTCACTTGTACTTATTCTTGGATTTGTACAACTCTGGAACCAACTCTCATCATATAAGTGAATGTCTTCGTGTTGTGAGGTCAATGTCTTCAAACTGATTTATCTTCAAAATCTTCTGAGAATGCATATGACCTCTTCCCCTTCTCTCGCACCTCTAATGCTGTCACAGGTACATGTCCGTGGGAGAATCCCTTGGTTCTCATAGTCTTCATTCATTTGCAGAATTCTTGTAGAGTCACATCAATTCACCTGAAGCAAGTTCTTGTCTGACTAGCCGCAAGAAGCCCCTGCAAGCTCTGAAGCCTTTCAGATTAAGCTTCATGGCTACTGAGAAACCAGCAAGAAAGGGTGGCAGACAGCACCGTGGGAACATCTCCAAGGATTTACCTCCAGATTTGCATGAACTATACAAAACAGACCCAGAGGAAACCTATACTGAACGCAAGAATCGAATCCAATGGATTCGAAGATACTGGGCTAAGGAATGGTTCAAGTACCATTTTGTCACTCTAGAATATGCTGAGAAGAATGCCATCAAGTGATCCTGGGGAGATATACTATACAAGAATCTTCAACCTAGGTCCCAGACTGAAGCCATTGAGCAAGGCTTCTATCCGTGCATGGTTCGCAGACCGTAGCCAGAGGATGCTGACCCCTCTTCTTTGTTGTGGTGTCGTGAAGACAGTCTATTCAAGCGCAACTACCAGTTCGCCAAAGACTCAGCTGCGAATAACAAGAAGGATCTGGGGCTCGACTTCAACCCTAGTCCCTCCTCACCTCGGGACGATGGCACCCGCGAAGCCAATCAGAACAGGATTGGTCCCTTCTACAACCTTGATGGCCTCATCACCCACATTACTGTCCAAGGTGCCAAAGTGGATCATTCTGATGATGATGCTGACACTGATGAAGCTCCAGCTCCTACTCTAAAGCCGCAGAAGCAGAAGAAAGCTAAAGCTTCAAAATCATCTGCTGCTCCAAAAGCTTCTCGAGTGAAACCATTGGCAACTGCCCCTCCTGCTCCCAGTAACACCTCTGAAGATCTCTCTCGCATCTCCAAGAGGCGTGAGAAGCCACAGAAGAAACCTGTTCAGCGACCGAGTCAAGCACTGACACCTGCTGTCGTTCTGAGGAACGAATATGAAACCATTGATTTGTCATCAGATGAAGAATTTGGCAATGATGCCCTTGAGCAGCTGATCAAGAGCAAGCAAGAGGTGGAGATCTTCAATGATCTGCCCCTCTTCGATGTGAACATCTTGCACACTTTCATTGACAATGGTCCGACAATCAAGAACTCAGCTTTGATTACCTTCAACTCCCCATTGGCATCAGTGTCTCCTTTCAAGGCGCCATTGCTCCTGAGCTGGCTCTGGCTCAGCGAATCATTGAACTGAAGCACAAGATTGATTTTGAAAAGGAACAATTCAAGAAGCATGTAGCCAAGCTGAGTGTGGCTGATGCCCAGAAATTCAAGGTGATGCTCAGTGACTTCAAGGAGGTGTTTCGCAAGAAACGTGAGGAAGCCAAAGGCTCAAGAGAGCGCATGAAAAATCTTGCTGCTAAATGTGTTCAGGCTTACAACGAAGCTGAAAAGCGCAAGGCTCTTGGGCGTCCTGGCATTGACCCCAAGATGGCTGCCAAACACAAGAAGAAGCACAATGTGGCCCAGTCGGAAGCTCCATGGCGGGAAGAACCTCACATTGTCTTCCTAGCCAGCATGACAGGCTCGAAGCCTAAGGTATCCACTGTGGCTTCAGATCAGCAGAAAACCAAGGCAGCCGAAGCCGAAGCCAAAAAGCGCAAAACCAAGAACACTACAGATGATGCACCACCCCCAAAGAAGAGAAAAACCAAGAAGAGAGTTCGGGCTGCTCCCACAGAGCCCCTTGTTGTTGAACCCATTGCTTTTGCTCCCCCTCCATCTACAAATCAAGAGCGTCAATTGATTGTTCATGAGCATGCTTCCAGAGAGGCTCCTGGAGCTCAAGAGGTTCTAGTTGTTGACCCCATCGCGACTGAAGACATTGGTCCCCAAGACAATGTAAGAGATGATGAAGTCCTTCCTCAGACCCAGCACCACATGGTATCATCGCCTGTTCAAACGAACAGCGAAACCATCAGTATTGGTCGTCCTTTGACGCTAATCTCACAAGATGCCTCGTGGGTTGATCGCCCCCAACCAGAAACCCCAGTTCAAGACTCACCAAGTACACCCCATCCTTCACCACCGCAAGGTCCCAGTCCAATTGTCAATGATGACAATTACATGGAGACCACCCCTTCCCCGAAAGCGTCGCCCGTGTTTCAACGGCTTCACAAAGGTCTCAAGACCTCTGTCTCTATGACAACCATCACAGAAGAGGATTCACACGAGTCCAGCTCAGTGGCATGTCAAGTGTTTCCTGAAGACAATCCTTCTGTGACGGTTCCTGTGTCTGAAGCTAATGCTTCTGAAGAGATTCCGGCTACAGCAGCCAATGAAAGACAAGATCAAGAACATGTTGCAACACCCCCTACCATCCAAGAAATTGTTCTCGAGGAGAATGTATCTGTGCCCGACCCTCCAGCTCCCCAAGTGGAGGTTGAGAATAATGAGGCGGCCACCAACATCGTCACTGAAGTCAATGATGTTGTCATGATTGAAGACAATGTGGCACCTCAAGTTAACAATGTGAATGAAGCCAATGATGCACCTGCAATGAATGTGCCACCTGAAGCCAATGCTAATGCCACTACTCTTGTTCCGCCTCCAAGGCCCCACACAATTGAGCATGTATTCTACCAAGGCGACCTTGCTCCTGTAAGATGGCCAATTCTGATTCCTCCGCTTGCTCTTGGACCTCAATTTGACTATCATGTGGAGCACAGGCCTCAGGTTCAGAAGCCAAAACCAAGGATGCCAAGGTTCCCAGGTACTGCATCGGCACCAGGCTCATTCAATGTCAATGGCTTCATTGCACACAACACCTTCTTCAATTCTGGCAAAAACCCATATTCAAGCCAAGAATCTCATCAGATCGGTTCTAGAGCTACCAGCAGCACAGCTACTACTCCTGCATTCTATACAATCAGGAGCGCATATTTCCTCATATGCGTCTGGACGCTGAAGCCATTGCTGGTCTGCCCTGCCTTGAAGAAGCCCTAGACTGCTTTCGTGATGCTGGTCTTTTGGAGTTTGTCACTGACAAGGAACATTGGAATGAAGAGCTTCTCCTGCAATTCTATGCAACCCTCCACATTCGCGGCTACAACAGGGATACAATGACATGGGTCCTTGAGTGGATGACGGGCAACGTTCATCATGAAGCCAAATCCTTTGATCTCATTGAGCTTACCGGCCTCTCGACTCCAGGCGAACTGTATGAACCTGGTTGTCAGCTTCACCGCGATGCATTGGAGAGCATCTTTCAGAAGCCTGGGCCCAACATGAGCCAGATGCTTAGTATGATGAAGCCACTGCCCCCGGATGCTCAGTATCCCAAGGAATTCCTTGTTGAAGACCTTGAGTATCTGCCCCGCACTATCCATCATATCATTCAACGAACTCTATGGCCGATCAAGGGGCATTCCTCCTCAGCAAAGCTTGAAGGTGCAATGAAGACATTGGTCTTCTACATACTCAATGGCAAAAGCTTCAATACTCAAGATTTCTTCATTCCCAGTTTGCTGCATCTAGGTCTGACATTTTTGGTCTGAAATTTTATGCTCCTTGGGTTATGCGTCTGATCAAGCTGCACTCTGCTGTTGACTATCAGCCCTCTGCTCGCAACCATATTATCTTCCTGCCAGAGGTTGATATATCAGTCGAAGCCATTTACCTAGAGCCTGCCAGGAAGTGCTATATCTTCACAATGCAGATCATCAGAGTTTCTCTCAGGATGTTGAAGGTGTCCAGGCTGCTTCTCGTGTCTATCCATTGGCCGGCAACACACGCCATGCACGTACTGAAGCCACAGAAAGCACCATTGCGCCAAGGCCTCGCAAGCAGTCCCGTGTGCTCAATGACCGAGAGCTTCTTGTGACCCTGCATCAGAAACAAGACAAGCATCACTTCTGGCTGAAACGACAAATGCAAAGCCTCTTGATGGATGTAAATCGCATTCGCAATCTTGCCACCAAGAACGCCTTTGTCACTCATGAAACCTGTCGGAGGACTTGGAAGGGTTTGACACTACTCAGTGCTGAAGCTGATCTTCAAGACGATGGCTTCACCGAAAGATTCAAGTTTGACTCCACTCCTCCCAGGAATGTTGTTTTACGTCGAACCCCGTCTCTTGAAGATTCAGAGTACTCCTCGCCCGCATTTGGAGTAAATGCCAGAGTTATTGATGAAGCCGATGATGCTACTTCACCACGGCCGACATCAGAGCGTATCAACACTGCACCAAGTTCTTCTACGCCACCAAACCTCAACGACGACCCTGCTGCTTCACCTACTCCTCATGGGAACAAGTAGCGACTATGTCTTCAAATCTTTTTGGTCCTTACTGACAAAAGGGGGAGAAGCATATGTTGGTAGTCTTCAAGTGGGTCCTGATGGGTGGTTGCTATACTTTTGCCTAGTGCTTACTACTCTCGTTTTGCCACATTTGGTTCTTTGAGTTGTAACACTTAAACTTGATGGTCGTCTGCTACTTTTTCTGCTATTCTATGTGATGCGATGATAAATCCTGCATGAACTCATTCTGCAGACGTCCATTTTTCATTATGCATATCATTATTCCTGTATATCTGTTTATGCATGATGTATTGTCTTCATATGGTGAAGAGGATCTCCACAATTACAACCTGCCATGTGTATTTGCATTCCAACGCAAAACACTTATATGCACATCTTCAGGGGGAGCCTTTTTGCCATCTATGAAGACAATATCTTAATCCTTACAATTTCACATACTTTTATCCCCGTTGAAAACTTCAACCAGTTTGTCATCAATCACCAAAAAGGGGGAGATTGTAAGTGCATCTAGTGCCACCCCTAGTTGGTTTTGGAGTATTGACGACAAACCTGGTTGAGGGACTAATGTGTTTGTGAGAATTGCAGGATAACACAGGTAGTAGTCCCTGATTGATTCGGTTTACCTACCGGAGATGACCCCTAAAAATGTGTGAAGACATTGAAGACAATGGTGGTGTATGAAGATATTCACATTGAAGACTATGACACGAGAAGACATTGAGTGAAGACTATGGAGCGCGACGACTTAGTTGTTTTGTTGTTTCCTTTTCTTCTTTGTTAAGTCATAGGAACCACCGCACTGTTAAGTGGGGTCCAAGTGAACAAAGTCAGAGTGACTGAAGTGATGCCCAACCAAATCCTATGTCTTTGAGCGAAGACAATGAGAGCAAACCTTATCCAGAGTCGGATAAGTCAGCTTTACGTGTAGCCCAAGTCAAGCTGTCGCGTGTGTTTGAAATCTGACCGTTGCAACACGTGTCAGTTCCTTAGTGACCCAGGGTCATTTCGGACAAATCAGGTCGGGTTGCCCAGTGGCTATAAATAGCTCACCCCTACACCATAAATTGGTGGTTGCTCAGAGTTAGATACGGTTTTTGTCGTTTGAGAGCAACCCACCTCCGAAGCCTTTGAGAGAGAGAATCCTTGCAGGACAAAGCCCAAACCACCCAGAGCCCAAAGAGTGTTTGGCATCACTGAAGTCTTTCTGTCCACGTGATCTCAAGACTTGTTACACTTGAGGACTATGAATCCTCCAGCCGGTTAGGCGTCGCGTTTTGAGCATCCAAGAGTCATTGTGGATTGTCGGTGAACAAAGTCTGTGAAGGTTTGGAAGTCTACCTTCAAGACTTACCAGAGTGATTGGGCAGGGACTAAGTGTCCTTAGCTCAAGGGGAATAAGGTGAAGACGCGGTCTTCTGAGTTGAATCTCAGCCTCCCTAACCAAACGTACAGTGGTCACATCAACTGGAACTGGTCAAACAAATCACTGTACTTCTGAAGCCACTGGTTCTATCTCTTACTTCTCTTTACTTACAGTTTGTCTTCATGAAGTCATTGCCTGCTTGCATTATCTTTTTGACTTCATTGTGTGACTACCGGATCTGATTGACTTCATACTATCTTCCATCCCGATCCTTACTACCTAGATGCTAATAGTCTTTGTGCTTTCACTTTATTGAATACTTGACTATGGCTTGTCTAGTGTAGTCTACCTTCCGCTGCATTCGAACAGTGTTGTTTCTATTGTTTGTCTTCGAAACTACCATGTTTTGAAGACTCTCATAAAAATCGCCTATTCACCCACCCCCTCTAGTTGATAACTAGCCCTTTCACACTGGGCCTTTCTTGGCACGACAAGCTTCATAGGAGCCGGGCCTTCTTTACAGGCGCTGGGCCTTTCTTCAAGGGTAGAACTTCCGGAGGTGCTAGATGTTCCATGCATTCAGGATGGAAACCCCCTCCTGGGTCTCCAAGAGCGCGGCACCAGGCCTGGAAACATGAACAACCTTGAACGGGCCCTCCCACATGGGCGAGAGCTTGTGTAGCCCTTCCCTGGAGAGCACTCTCCTAAGCACGAGGTCACCTACCCCGAGGGTCCTGGGGCGGATGTTGTGGCAGTGGTAACACCGCAACTCCTGTTGGTATCTTGCTGCCCGAAGCGCAGCCTCCCGATGGTGTTCCTCCCCCAGCACGAGGTCCATCCCCCGCATGGTGTCCTGCTATGCTTCGTCGAAAGCCAGGACCCGCACGGAGCGACGCCTGACCTCATGAGGGACGACCGCCTCAGCTCCGTAGACGAGGAAGAACGGGGTTTCGCCGGTCGACTTGGTAGTGGTTGTGCGGATGGACCATAGCACAGACTAGAGCTTGTCGTACCAGCCCCTGCCGCAGGCCTCTAGCTTCTTCTTGAATGTCCTGGTTTTGAGGCCTTTTAGGACCTCCGCATTGGCGTGTTCAGCCTGGCCATTGCTCCGAGGGTGTGCCACCGAAGCATAGCATATCTGCGTTCCAAGGTTAGCACAATATGTTTTGAAGAGATTGCTGGTGAACTGCGAACCGTTGTCGGTGATGATGCGATTAGGCACCCCAAACCAGCTCACGAGGCCCTTGATGAATTTGACCGCTGAACCAGCCGGGATGGTGCGGACAGATTCCATCTCTGCCCACTTGGTGAACTTGTCAATGGCAACGTAGAGGTAGCAGTAGCCCCCTGGCGCCCGGGGAAATGGGCCCAGGATGTCCAGACCCCAAACAGCGAACGACCATGAGAGGGGGATGGTATGCAGGCCCAGAGCCAGCTGATGAATCTGCTTGGCGTGGAATTGACAGGCTTCACAAGCTTTCACCGGCTCGATTGCGTTGTTGAGTGTTGTTGGCCAATAGAACCGGCTCCGAAACGCCTTGCCGACGAGGGTCCATGAAGACGATGGTGCCCACAGTCTCCACCGTGAATGTGTGCCAGCAACTCTTTCCCTTGCTCCCTTGAGATGCAACGAAGGGAAACATCATTCGGCCGCTTCCGGTAGAGCTCTCCGTCTTGGATGCGGTAGGCCGTGGCCTGCCACGCCACGCGTTCTTTGTCCTCCTCCTTCTCTGGCAGAGTCCCTTGCATCAGGTAATCTTTGAATTCCGCGGTCCAACATCTCTTCTGAGGCTCCAGCGCCAGGAGCAGGCGCGCTCTTGAGGTCGGGCCATAGGCCGGACCTCCCAAGGCCGGCGGTTGAGGGAGCTCCTCCCGAGGCTGTGCTGTACTTGATAGTGACGGTGTTGCTGAGGGTTTGAAGAGTCGTTCCTCGAAGATGCCGGGGTCCAGAGGCAGCCGCCTGGACGCCCTCCTGGTGATGTCATCAGCCTCTTGATTGGTGCCACGGGGTACATGCTACAACTCTAACCCCCAAAACTACTTTTCCATCCCTCGAACCTCCGCAAGATATGCTTCCATGTGTTCGTCCTTCGGCTCATACACCTTGTTGGAGAAGTTGACGAGGAGTTGTGAATCGCCCTTGATGATGAGGCGCTTTACCCCCAAGGCAGCTGCAGCTTTCAAGCCTGCTATCAGGCCCTCGTATTCTGCTATGTTGTTGGAGACCTTCTCTCCATGCTGGAAACAGAGCTGCACGGCATAATAGAGCTTGTCCTGAGTGGGAGATATGAGCACTGCGCTAGCCCCTGCGCCATGTTGTGAGAATGCTCCGTCGAAGTACATGACCCAGTCGTCCGGTGCCTCACTTCATGGGGAAACGGCCGATCCTCGCTCGCTTCGAGCCCTGGCGCCTCTGTCCATTCCGCCATGAAATATGCAAGTGCGGCTCCTTTGATGACCCTGGTCGTGCTGAATTCCAACTGAAATGCTTGCAGCTCGATGTTCCATTCGGCGACCCTTCCAGCTGAGTTGGGGCTCCTGAGCACCCTTTCCAAGGGATATGCTAAGATGACCTTGAATGGGTGACCTTGAAAGTAGTGTCGTAGCTTGCGTGAGGCCACTAGTAACGCGAGCAATAGTTTCTGAGGCATGGGGTATCGTGCCCTTGGATCCCGCAGCATCGTGCTAACGAAGTACACGGGATGCTCGATGAGGTTGGGGGCGCTGACATGGCATGCGTCTTCCGGAGGTCGAGGCGCCTCCTGAGATGACGGATCCCCCAGCGCCTGGTCGCTTGGCGGGACATCTTCCGCCCTGGGTGCGTCCCCCTGCTGAGGTTGAATCCCATCTGCTGCGGCCGCGGTCTTTGCAAGGTCTTCTTGGCCTTGTGCTGCTGCGGTCGGGGTTGCGACCGACGCGGTCTTGACCCGGCGCTCCTCCCGAACCGCCACCAGGGCTGCGCTGGCGGAGTAGGGCGTGGCTGCAAGGTAGAGTACCAAGGGCTCCCGAGGGCGTGGAGCCACCATCACCGGAGGGCTGGTCAGGTACTTCTTGAGATATTGGAATGCTTTATCAGCCTCTTCAGTCCATTCGAACAGGACCTTCTTTTTCATCAGCTTGAAGAAGGGCAGGGCTCGTTCTCCAAGCTTGGAGATGAAGCATCCCAACGCGGTTACTCGCCCGGTGAGCTTCTGCATTTCTCTGAGGGTCTTTGGCGGACTCATGTCTTCAACTGCCTTGACCTTCTCTGGGTTAGCCTCGATACCTCTGTGGGACACGAGGAATCCCAAAAGCTTGCCAGAAGGGACTCCAAACATGCACTTCTCCAGGTTGAGCCGCAGGTCCACTTAACGAAGGCTCGTGAAGGTTTCTTCTAGGTCCTATATCAGGTCCTCGCCTCCTGAGACTTCACCACGATGTCGTCGATGTAGGCCTCGGCATTTCTTCCGAGCTACCGGCCCAGGGTGATGTGCATCAGTCGCTGAAAGATTGTGCCCGCATTGCGCAATCCGAATGGCATGCAGGTATAGCAATATACTCCGGACGGGGTTAGGAAGGCCGTTTTCTCCATGTCTTCTACTGCCATCTTGATTTGGTGATAGCCCGACAAGGCATCCAGGAAGCACAACAGGTCGCACTCGGCGGTAGAATCGACGATTTGGTCGATGCGAGGGAGCGGGAATGGATCTTGAGGGCAGGCCTTGCTGAGGTTAGTGAAGTCGACGCACATGTGCTCCTTTCCTCCCTTCTTTGGCACAACAACGGGGTTGGCCAGCCATTCAGGATAGTGAACTTCATGAATGACACCTGTAGCCTCCAACTTGTGGGTTTCTTGGACGATGAAGGCCTGCTTCTCGGTGGACTGTCACCTTGCCTTCTGCTTCACGGGACGCACGTTGGGGCACAAGTTCAGATGGTGCTCAATCACCTCTCTTGGAACCCCCGCTAGCTGATCAGGTTCCCATGCAAACACCTCCTTGTTTGCGCGCAGAAATTTCACAAGGGCCTGTTCATGTTCAGGGTTGAGATTGGCACCTATGGTGAAGGTGGCGCCAGAGGATCCATCTTCGTCGACTGGTACTTGCTTGGTCTCCGCCTTGTCTTGGGTGAACAGCTGCTTCTTCTTGGCCGACGCAGCCCCCTTGGGCTCGAGGGTGTCAGCGCTGGCGGGCTGTGCCACTGCGGCTGTCTTGAAAGCGAGCTTGAGCGCCTGCAGTGCATCCTTCGCGTCTCCAGACATAGTAAGGATGCCACTACTCCCGGGCATCTTCATGAGGTTGTAGGCCGGGTGAGTCACCACCATGAACTGGGCCAAGGCAGGGTAGCCGAGGATGGCGTTGTACGGGAGGTCGATGGGGGTGATGTCGAAGTCGACCAGCTCCGTGCGGAAGTTGTCGTGGGTGCCGAAGATCAACAGGAGGCGGATCTGCCCCAGGGAGTCAGTGGGGCTACCTCCGACGCCTAGGAAGGGCTTGCTGGGTTGGAGTCGCCACAGCGGCACATGGAGGAGGCTGAAGGCCTCCACCGAGAGCATGTTGAGGTTGGCCCCGCCATTGATGAGGGTCCTAGTGACGGCCACCTGGCAGATGGTGGGGGTGCATAGCATCGGGAGCGCGCCCAAACAAGCGGTGTTGGAGGGGTGATCGTCCGAGCCGAAGGTCAAATCGGCCTTGGGTGCCACCCAGCCCGGGGGGGGCTTCATGGCGCTTGAGGACGGCACCGATCTGGCGGACGAACGGCTTGATGTGGCGGCTCAAAGGTGGTACCTGTGAGCCGCCCAAGAGAGCTGAGACGACCGGGGGCGCCGACGCAGCATAATGGGCGAGGAAGAGGCTGCGCAACTCCTCCTAGGAGGCCACCGAAGCCGCTGGCAGGTGGAGCAACCACATGCGCGGGACGCCAGTGAGGGCCATGGGTAGCCAGTTAGCCATGACCCTGTCGTTGCCCCCAGCCCCGAAGACGGCCTCCTCATACGCCAGAAGGAAAGCCAGCGGATCTGCCGCGCCGTCGTAGCGTGGCGGCATGTCTGGCTTGAACTTGTTCGGCCACCACACTTGTCGCAAGGCGGGGGCTAGGTCTCGGAGCCCCCAGGTCCCCGCGCCGGCGTCGACAGCTGGAGCAGGCAGTGTGTTGCCCGCCATGAGGGCTAAGCACAGTGCTGATGGAGAGCGGGCCGATGGAAGGGAGAGCTTCGGCGCACCCCAACCTGGCGCGCCAAATGTCGGATGTTTGGTTCCGGCAGACCCTTAAGGTTTGAACACTGGGGTGCACGCGAAGATCTTCCCCCTACCAATCCACGTCCAGACGCTTTGTGAGAATATGAGCTAAAACGATGAACAACACAAGGGACACAAGATTTATACTGGTTCGGGCCACCGTTGTGGTGTAATACCGTACTCAAGTGTATGGTGTGGTGGATTGCCTCAGGGGCTGATGATGAACAGTACAAGGGGAAGAACAACCTCGCGAGAGGTGTTCTTCGGCTGGTGCGATGAAGTACTTGGGAGAGTTCGATCGCCTCTCGATCTGATGGGGACTCTATGAGATGCCCTCTACTGTGGTGGCTAGCTCTATATAGAGAGGCCCTGGTCCACTTCCCAAATATTGAGCGGGAAGGGCGCCAACAACAGCCATTTTGAAGGGAAACATCTAGTACAAGCTATCCTGACTAAAGTTGGTCTTCGGCTGCCAAAGGCACTGGCGACGACGCTGCCTTGGGCTCCACGGTGACCTCCATCCTGCCGCTCTGTTGGTCCTGGTCTCGTTGCACAAAAATGGTAACCTTTGCCTCATGCCTCGGTACTCCACGCATGTGCTTGCCCCCTTTGCACGAAAGAGGAAACAAGGACACTACGCAGGCCAGCACCCGCCTGGCGCCCGCCTAGTCTTGATCGCCACGGCTTGCATCACGAGCACCTCGAGAGGTACCCTTTCCTTGATCTCTCTGCCTCCTCGCGAGTTTGCCTCGCGAGGCTGCTCCTGAGGAAGCCTTGCGTCATCCGCCCCGCGAGGCTTGGCCCCTCGCGAGGGTCTTGAGTTTGCGTTGATGAAGATGGGTCGTACTGGGCCACCACTCGAGCCACGCCGCAGGCCGCAGGCAGGCAAGTCTGGGGACCCCCGTTCCCAGAACACCAACAACTGGACTGCAGCTAAGCCTCCGAGTGAGAGGATTGCTCGTCACTCGGTAGGATTTTTTATACTTAGGCGAGTACTGGACTATAGCTAAGCCTCCGAGTGAGAGGATTGCTCGCCACTCAATAGGATTTTTTATACTTAGGCGAGTACTGGACTGCATCTAAGCCCCCGAGTGAGAGGATTGCTTGCCACTCGGTAGGATTTTTTATACTTAGGCGAGTACTAGACTGCAGCTAAGCCCCCGAGTGAGAGGATTGCTCGTCACTCGGTAGGATTTTTTATACTTAGGCGAGTACTGGACTGCAGCTAAGCAGTGCGCACAATCTCGTCCTTCTTCTTGACGGTGCAGCCCCGGGGGGAGGGGTCGTGGCCGACCCGTACCGTTTGGTAGGATCTTTCAAACTTAGGCGAGTACTGGACTGCAGCTAAGCCTCCGAATGACAGGCTGGCTCACCACTCGGTAGGATTTTTTAACACTTAGGCGAGTACTGGACTGCAACTAAGCCTCCGAGTGAGAGGCTGGCTCACCACTCGGTAGGATTTTTTAATACTTAGGCGAGTACTGGACTGTAGCTAAGCCTCCGAGTGAGAGGTAGGCTCACCACTCGATAGGATTTTTCAAACTTAGGCGAAACAAATTCGCAGCTAAGTCTCCGAGTGGGAGGCTGGCTCACCACTCGGTAGGATTTTTCTTTTCAACTTAGGCGAAACGAATTCGCAGCTAAGGCACCCACTGGGGGATTTTAGAACATGCAAAAAATTAACAACAATCATTCAGAAGGCTGTAAAATTATGTCTTTGATAATCAAACTAAAAGGTATTTCTTATTACATCTCAATAGTCTAAATGCTTAATAGTAAAAGGGGCGGAGCAGTTCCGCATTCCAAGCGTGTAGCTCATCTTTATTGTGCTCGACATTGAAAAGACGATATGCTCCGTTGTGGAGCACTTTGGTGACGACGAAGGGACCTTCCCAAGCAGGAGCGAGCTTGTGTGGTTTCTGCTGGTCCACTCGAAGAACCAAGTATCCCTCCTGAAATGCCCGACCCCTTACGTTTCTGGCATGGAATCGACGTAAATGGTCGACCAAATCAAGGCCATCTCTCTTTCTTCTTCCAGGATATCGACTGCATCTTGCCGATCCTGTTCTGCTTCTTCTTCTGAGAAGAGCTCGACTCAGGGCGCATTGTGGAGCAGATCACTCGGGAGTACGGCTTGAGCTCCGTAGACTAAGAAGAACGGAGTTCGTCCAGTCAACCGATTAGGAGTTATCCTCAATCCCCAAAGTACTGATGGAAGCTCATCGACCCAGGCACCTGCTGCATGCTTGAGGTCACGCATCAATCGGGGTTTCAGTCCTTTGAGAATCAATCCATTTGCTCTTTCGGCCTGTCCATTCGACTGGGGACGGGCGACTGAAGCATAATCGACTCTCGTGCCTTGGGAAGCACAAAAGGCTCTGAACTCGTCAGAGTCGAAGTTCGACCCGTTATCCGTGATGATGTTGTGCGGAACGCCATATCTGAATATCAATTCTCTGATGAAACTCATAGTTGTACTTGCTTCAAGGTTTTTAATGGGCTTGGCTTCGATCCATTTGGTAAACTTGTCGACTGCTACCAGCACATGGGTAAATCCATTGCTGCCAGTCCTCAGAGGTCCAACCATATCCAATCCCTAGACAATGAAAGGCCAGACGAGTGGAATAGTCTTTAGAGCTCACGCAGGCTTATGGGACATGTTGGAGTAAAACTGACAGCCTTCACATTTGTCCACTCTTTGTTTCGCCATCTCATTGGCATGTGGCCAGTAAAATCCGGCTCGGTATGCTTTGGCCACGATGGTCCGAGAGGACGCATGGCGACCACAGGTCCCCGAGTGAATATCATTGAGGATCATTCGGCCTTATTCTGGTGTGATGCATTTCTGGCAGACTCTAGTTACACTTTCTCTGAACAACTGACCTTTTATCACAGTAAAGGCTTTAGATCGTCGGACGATCTGTCGAGCCTCTTCTTCATCCTCTGGAAGTTCTTTCCTAAGAATGTATGCGACGTATGGCACTGCCGGGAATGACGACCAAAACCTCCATGACTAAGTCGACAACGGCTGGGATTTTGACTTCAGTCGGATCTGTGGCGCTCTTAGGCTGTGGGGACTCTTTAGTGAAAGGATCTTCCTGAACTGAAGGTGAATGAATATGCTCCAAAAACACATTTCTGGGAATGGCCTCTCTCTTAGATCCTATCTTTGCCAATTCATCTGCGGCTTGAATTTTCAGTCGGGGTATATGGTGAAGCTTGAACCCTCCAAACTTCTTTTCCGGCTTTCTTACTGCATTGCAGTAACCAGTCATGGCTGGACTCCTGACATCCCATTCTTTCATCACTTGATTAACCACCAAATCCGAGTCACCGTAGACCATGAGGCGACAGACACCGAGGGAAATGGCCATACGCAACCCGTACAAAAGTGCTTCATATTCAGCTTCATTGTTGGAAGAGTCAAAATGAATTTGGAGAACATAAGTAAGCCTATCTCCACGGGGGGATACCAACACTACCCCAGCTCCAGAACCATTCAGCATCTTGGAGCCATCGAAGAACATGGTCCAATGCTCCGAGTGAACTTGAGTCAGCAGTTGCTGTTCAATCCACTCGGCAAGTAAATCTGCGATTGCTTGGGACTCGATAGCTTTCTTTGCCTCAAACTTGATATCCAATAGAAGGAGTTCAATCGCCCATTTTGCCACTCGACCAGTTGCATCTCTGTTGTTCAGGATTTCAGATAATGGTGCATCACTGACAACTGTAATGGAGTGATCAGAGAAATAGTGTGCAACCTTCTTCATGGTCATGTAGATTCCATAAATAAGCTTCCGATAATGTGGATATCGCTGCTTGGATGGAGTCAAAACTTCAGAAAGATAATACACTAGGCGCTGAACTTTGTAAGCCTTTCCTTCTTCTTCCCGCTTAACCATGAGTACTGTACTGACAACTTGTCAACTGGCTGCAATATAAAGCAGTAAAGGCTCTTTGCTTATTGGCGCAACAAGCACCGTGTGGGTGGAAAGCAGGGTTTTGAGCTCTGCAAATGCTACGTCAGCTTCATCAGTCCACTCGAACTTATTGGATTTCTTCATCAATCGGTAAAGAGGCAAGGCCTTTTCACTAAGACGAGAAATGAATCGACTCAAGGCGGCCAAACAACCAGTAAGCTTCTGAACATCATGCACACGCACAGGGCATTTCATTCGGAGGATGGTATCAACTTTTTCTGGATTTGCATCGATCTCCCGTTCGGAAACAAGGAAACCGAGTAACTTTCCACCTGGAACTTCGAATGTGCACTTTGAAGGATTAAGCTTGATACCATACCTTCTTAGGTTGGCAAAGGTTTCTGCGAGGTCAGTCAGTAGGTCGGAACCTTTACGTGACTCGACCACAATGTCAACCATGTATGCTTCCACATTCCGACTGATTTGAGTGAGCAGGCACTTCTGAATCATCCTCATGAATGTGGCGCCAGCATTTTTAAGACCAAATGGCATGGTGACATAGCAAAAGCACCCGAACAAGGGTGATGAAAGCTGTTTTTATTTCATCGGGACCATACAGTCGGATCTGATGATACCCAAAATATGCATCTAAAAAATACAAGCGCTCACACCCCACAGTCGAGTCAACAATCTGATCGATGCGGGGGAGAGGGAAATGATCTTTCGGGCAGGCCCGATTGATATGCTTGAAATCGATGCACATACGAAGTGAATCATCCTTCTTAGGGACCATGACCACACTGGCAAGCCACTCGGAGTGGTAGATCTCTTGGATGAACTCTGCTGCCAGCCAGACGATCTCTGCCAGGGTCTTCTCTATGTGCTCTGTTCCGGTCGACTAGACCTTGAACGAGGATAGATCTTGCATCAAAGCCTAGCTCTCTTGGGTCGACCGGAGCTCTGCGCTCGCCACTGTGACGGCGTCTATCATCGTACTACCGAGGCACATATGATGCACTCCTCGAAGGAGGTGTGGGCACTTGACGATGATTGTCGCGGTCGAGTCGGTGATCATACTGTCCACGGCCTTCACGCCGCAGGGGCGATCTTGGACTGTGGGCCGACTAAACTATATCCGCTACCATGGATCTGCTATGAATCCTATTCCGCGACTGAGACACTGTTGTGTTCTGTTCTCCTATTGCCCGGAGTAAGGCCCGGATCTGCATCAAACCTCTGCCAGCCTTCGACTGGGAAGGTTGAATTGACTCTGCTATTCGGGCCGCAGCTATGAGGTTTTGAATCGGAGTGTCGTATACCTTAGGTGGAGGCGAGAAAAGCTGTCGTCGACTAGACTCAGAGATCCTCTCCCGAGCACGCTCGTCGAGAGCGCGCTGAAGGTTCTCTAGTCAAGTGTGCTCAGCCAAATTAGCTAAGCGCACCTCTTCCAAGGCCCAAGCCTCGGGGGTTTCTCCAATGATGGGCGTGTGGAGTGCATCCATGTTGCGGCGATGAAGTTCTTCCCTCTGCTGCGAAGAGAGGGGTTCGGGATGGTACTCCTCATGGACGCGCGACGAATCACCGCCACCATTCCCGTCGTCTTCATGGTGGAAGCCAGGCGAACTACGTGGTCCATCGACCATCAAGACTTCAGCCGCAGGGTCGCCGCTATCGCACTAGGATGCGGTCTCTGCGGAGCCAGACGACAGATTGAACAGGCCGTGGAGAGTTTCGTCGGGCTTGATTGTCGCGACTTGATGGGTGGCCGAATGTGAGACACCGCATGTTTCACCCACCGCTGAAGACGCGACCGACTAGATCGCTTGCGGCGGCGAACAGCGGGGAGAGAAGACACAATCAGAGCCGACCGATACTGGATCGACAGCTTCCAGAGAAGGATGTCGCGAACGCACGCGCAAAAGTGCGTCGCCCCTCGGACGGGGAGTGCCTTGACATACAGGGGAGCTTCCTGAAGCCAAGCAAAGTCATCGGTGATGAAAACGAGCGTGCCGAGATGGATCTCGCGGCCCTCAACCAATCCACCGCCGGAAACCATGATGATGGTGATCGAAAAAATTGCAACTTCACCAACAAGTCGCTAAGACACCTGCCCCACGGTGGGCGCCAACTGTCGTGGTTCTAAGACTGACGGTAGAAAGGGGGTAGTTATGAAGAGGCAAGATCTCAGCTATGGTGAAGGTGTACACACAGGATTTACGAGTTCATGCCCTTCGTGGAGGAAGTAATAGCCCTACGTCTCGGTGCACGGAGGTGGTCGACTGGATTATGTGTGTATGATATAACAGGGGGTGCAAACCCTTGTCCCAGAGGAGGGGGGTTGCTTATATAGAGTGCGCCAGGACCCCAGCCATCCTCCATTACAAGGGGCTTAATGTACATAAAGTAGGGGCATTACTCATAGCGCCAGTCTTAAGTGCTATTAATGACCTTAAAGACTATGGAGTGAACGCCTGACTGTCGCAATGCTGAGTGACTCCTGATCTTCGGTAGGTCGAGTGATTCCTTGTCTGGTCGAGTGACAACAAGTAGGAGGGGTATCCGAGTGATATGATAAGTCGAGTGGATTGCACATGACACCTTTGACTGGGGGTTCTTCGTTGCCTCTTGGACTTCTTATCTTCTAGGGTAGTGACCTTGGGTAGGACGTATAGGTCAGGCCTATGACCCTACCCCAGGTTTGTATCCTCATCATAGCTACCTCTTAGCTTGCGTTGGTTTTTCCCTTGAAGAGGAAAGGGTGATGCAGCAAAGTAGCGTAAGTATTCCCCTCAGTTTTGAGAACCAAGCTATCAATCCAGTAGGAGATGACGCACAAGTCACCAAATACCTGCACAAACAATCAATAACCTTGCAGCCAACACGATAAAGGGGTTATCAATCCCTTCACAGTCACTCGCAAAAGTGAGATCTAATAGAGATAATAAAGTGAATTTTTTTGGTATTTTTGTTGTATAGATTGGAAAGTAAAGATTGCAAAATAGTAAATGAGATTTGATAATATGGAAAAGAGATGCAATATAATGCAAAAGAGACCCAGGGGGCATAGGTTTCACTAGTGGCTTCTCTCGAGATAGCATGTATTACGATGGGTGAACAAATTACTGTCGAGCAATTGATAGAAAAGTGCATAATTATGAAGACATCTAAGGCAATGATCATGAACACAGGCATCACGTCCATGTCAAGTAGACCAACTCCTGCCTGCATCTACTACTCTTACTCCACACATCGACCGCTATCCAGCATGCGTCTAGAGTATTAGGTTCATAAGAACAGAGTAATGCATTAAGCAAGATGACATGATGTAGAGGGATAAACTCAAGCAATATGATATAAACCCCATATTTTTATCCTCGATGGCAACAATACAATATGTACCTTGTTGTCCCTACTGTCGCTGGGAAAGGACACCGCAAGATTGAACCCAAAGCTAAGCACTTCTCCCATGGCAAGAAAGATCAATCTAGTAGGCCAAACTAAACCGAAAATTCGAAGAGACTTGCAAAGATATCAAATCATGCATATAAGAATTCAGAGAAGAACCAAATAATATTCATAGATAATCTTGTTCATAAATCCACAATTCATCGGATCTCGGCAAACACACCGCAAAAGAGTATTACATCTAATAGATCTCCAAGAACATCAAGGAGAACTTTGTATTGAGAATCAAAGAGAGATAAGAAGTCATCTATCTAATAAATATGGACCCAAAGGTCTGTGGTAAACTACTCACGCTTCATCGGAGAGGCAATGGTGTTGATGTAGAAGCCCTCCATGATCGATTCCGCCTCCGACAGATCGCCGGAAAAGGCCCAAGATGGGCTCTCACTGGAAAAGAAGGTTGCGGCAGTGGAAAAGTGGTTTCGTGGCTCCCCTAATGTTTTTAGGGTATGGGAGTATATATAGGCGAAAGAAGTACATCGGTGGAGCTACAAGGGGCCCACGAGGGTGGGGGCGCGCCTACCCTCCCTGGACGCGCCCTCCTGCCTCGTGACTGAAGGAAATATGCCCTATAGGCAATAATAAAGTTGTTATTTATATTTCCTTATATCATGATAAATGTTTATTATTCATGCTGGAAATGTATTAACCGAAAACTTAGTACATGTGTGGATACATAGACAAACAGAATGTCACTAGTATGCCTCTACTTGACTAGCTCGTTGAATCAAAGATGGTTCAGTTTCCTAGCCATAGACATGAGTTGTGATTTGATTAATGGGATCACATCATTAGGGAATGATGTGATTGACTTCACCCATTCCGTTAGATTAGCACTTGATTGTTTAGTATGTTGCTATTGCTTTCTTCATGACTTATACATGTTCCTATGACTATGAGATTATGCAACTCCCAAATACCGGAGGAACACTTTGTGTGCTACCAAACGTCACAACGTAATTGGGTGATTATAAAGGTGCTCTACAAGTGTCTCCGATGGTGTTTGTTGAGTTGGCATAGGTCAAGATTAGGATTTGTCACTCCAATTGTCGGAGAGGTATCTCTGGGCCCTCTCGGTAATGCACATCATTATAAGCCTTGCAAGCAATGTGACTAATGAGTTAGTTACGGGATGATGCATTACAGAACGAGTAAAGAGACTTGCCGGTAACGAGATTGAACTAGGTATTGAGATACTGATGATCGAATCTCGGGCAAGTAACATATCGATGACAAAAGGGAAAATCGTATGTTGTTATGCGGTTTGACCGATAAAGATCTTCGTAGAATATGTAGGAGCCAATATGAGCATCCAGGTTCCGCTATTGGCTATTGACTGGGGACGTGTCTCGGTCATGCCTACATAGTTCTCAAACCCATAGGGTCCGCACGCTTAACGTTCGGTGACGATCGGTAATATGAGTTTATGTGTTTTGATGTACCGAAGGTAGTTCGGAGTCCCGGATGAGATCGTGGACATGACGAGGAGTCTCGAAATAGTCGAGACGTGAAGATCAATATATTGGACGACTATATTCGGACATCGGAAAGGTTCCGAGTGACTCAGGTATTTATCGGAGTACCACAGAGTTACGGGAATTCGCCGGGGAGTATATGGGCCTTATTGGGCTTTAGGGGAGAGAGAGAGGGGCTATCTAGGGCAGGCCACCCCCCCCCCAGGCCTAGTCCGAATTGGACTAGGGGGAGGGGCGGTGCCCCCTCCTTCCTTCTCTCCTACTCCTACTACTTGGAAGGGGGGAATCCTACTCTCGGTGGGAGTAGGACTCCCCAGGGCGCGCCATAGAGAGGGTCGGCCCCTCCCCTCCTCTACTCCTTTATATACGGGGAGGAGGGTGTTGGGGAATGTTGCAGAAAATAAAAAATTTCTATGCTTCACCAAGATCAATCTACGGAGTCATCTAGCAACGAGAGAGATGAGTGCATCTACATACCCTTGTAGATCGCGAGCGGAAGCGTTCAAGAGAATGGGGTTGAGGGAGTCGTACTCGTCGTGATCCAAATCGCCAAAGATCCTAGTGCCGAACGGACGGCACCTCCGCGTACAACACACGTAAGGTTGGGAAGACGTCTCCTCCTTCTTGATCTAGCAAGGGGGAAGGAGAGGTTGATGGAGATCCAGCAGCACAACGGCGTGGTGGTGGAAGTAGCAGCGATCTCGGCAGGGCTTCGCCAAGCTCAGCGAGAGGGAGAGGTGGTATAGGGGGAAGAGGGAGGCGCCAGGGACTAGAGTGCGCAGCCCTCCTTTCCCCCCTCTTTATATAGGGCCCCTGGTGGGGCGCCGGCCCCTAGAGATCCCATCTCATGGGGGGGCGGCGGCCAAGGGGGGAACTTGCCCCCCAAGCCAAGTGGGGCGCCCCCCCATCCCTAGAGTTTCCAACCCTGGGCGCAGGGAAGGCCCAAGGGGGGCGCACCAGGCCACCAGGGGCTGGTTCCCCTCCCACTTCATCCCATGTGGCCCTCCGTGATAGGTGGCCCCACCCGGTGGACTCCCGGGACCCTTCAGGTGGTCCCGGTACAATACCGGTGACCCCCGAAACTTTCCCGGTGGCCGAAACTGGACTTTATATATATAAATCTTCACCTTCGGACCATTTCGGAACTCCTCGTGACATCCGGGATCTCATCCGGGACTCCGAACAACTTTTGGATTACCGCATACTAATATCTCTACAACCTTAGCGTCACCGAACCTTAAGTGTGTAGACCCTATGGGTTCGGGAGACACGCAGACATGAGCGAGATGACTCTCTGATAAATAACCAACAGCGGGATCTGGATACCCATGTTGGCTCCCACATGTTCCACGATGATCTCATTGAATGAACCACGATGTCGAGGATTCAAGTAATCCCGTATACAATTCCCTTTGTCAATCAGTACGTTACTTGCCCGAGATTCAATCGTCGGTATCCCAATACCTCGTTCAATCTCGTTACCGGCAAGTCACTTAACTCGTACCGTAATGCATGATCCCGTGACCAAACACTTGGTCACATTGAGCTCATTATGATGATGCATTACCGAGTGGGCCCAGAGATACCTCTCCGTCATACGGAGTGACAAATCCCAGTCTCGATCCGTGTCAACCCAACAGATACTTTCGGGGATACCTGTAGTATACCTTTATAGTCACCCAGTTACGTTGTGACGTTTGGTACACCCAAAGCACTCCTACGTCATCCGGGAGTTACACGACCTCATGGTCTAAGGAAATGATACTTGACATTGGAAAAGCTCTAGCAAACGAACTACACGATCTTGTGCTATGCTAAGGATTGGGTCTTGTCCATCACATCATTCTCCTAATGATGTGATCCCGTTATCAATGACATCCAATGTCCATAGTCAGGAAACCATGACTATCTGTTGATCAACAAGCTAGTCAACTAGAGGCTCACTAGGGACATGTTATGGTCTATGTATTCACACATGTATTATGATTTCCGGATAACACAATTATAGCATGAATAATAGACAATTATCATGAACAAGAAAATATAATAATAATCATTTTATTATTGCCTCTAGGGCATATTTCCAATAGTCTCCCACTTGCACTAGAGTCAGTAATCTAGTTACATTGTGATGAATCGAACACCCATAGAGTTCTGGTGTTGATCATGTTTTGCTCACGGAAGAGGTTTAGTCAACGGATCTGCGACATTTAGATCCGTATGCACTTTGCAAATATCTATGTCTCCATCTTGAACATTTTCACGAATGGAGTTGAAGTGACGCTTGATGTGCCTGGTCTTCTTGTGAAACCTGGGCCCCTTGGCAAGGGCAATAGCTCCAGTGTTGTCACAGAAGAGAGTGATCGGCCCCGACGCATTTGGTATGACTCCTAGGTCGGTGATGAACTCCTTCATCCAGATTGCTTCATGCACTGCCTCCTAGGCTGCCATGTACTCCGCTTCACATGTGGATCCTGCCACGACACTTTGCTTGCAACTGCACCAACTTACTGCCCCTCCATTCAAAATATACATGTATCCGGTTTGTGACTTAGAGTCATCCAGATCTGTGTCGAAGCTACGTCGACGTAACCCTTTATGATGAGCTCTTCGTCACCTCCATAAATGAGAAACATATCCTTAGTCCTTTTCAGGTACTTCAATATTCTTGACCGCTGTCCAGTGTTCCATGCCGGGGTTACTTTGGTACCTTCCTACCAAACTTACGACAAGGTTTACATCAGGTCTGGTACACAGCATGGCATACATAATAGACCCTATAGCCGAGGCATAGGGGATGACACTCATCTTTTCTCTATCTTCTGTCGTGGTCGGGCATTGAGCTGAGCTCAATTTCACACCTTGCAACACAGGCAAGAACCCCTTCTTGGACTGATCCATATTGAACTTCTTCAATATCTTATCAAGGTATGTGCTTTGTGAAAGACCTATGAGGCGCCTCGATCTATCCCTATAGATCTTGACGCCTAATATGTAAGCAGCTTC
Source organism: Triticum aestivum (assembly GCF_018294505.1). Classification (NCBI taxonomy): domain Eukaryota; kingdom Viridiplantae; phylum Streptophyta; class Magnoliopsida; order Poales; family Poaceae; genus Triticum; species Triticum aestivum. Next base: position 539,346,561 of record NC_057798.1, read on the forward strand.
TCCAAGGTCCTTCATTGAAAAACACTTATTAAAGTAGGCCTTAATGCTGTCCAAAAGTTCTATATCATTTCCCATCAAAAGTATGTCATCTACATATAATATGAGAAATGCTACAGAGCTCCCACTCACTTTCTTGTAAACGCAGGCTTCTCCATAAGTCTGCATAAACCCAAACGCTTTGATCATCTCATCAAAGCGAATGTTCCAACTCTGAGATGCTTGCACCAGCCCATAAATGGATCGCTGGAGTTTGCATACCTTATTAGCGTTCTCAGGATCGACAAAACCTTCCGGTTGCATCATATATAGTTCTTCCTTAAGATAGCCGTTAAGGAATGCTGTTTTGACGTCCATTTGCCATATCTCATAATCATAGTATGCAGCAATTGCTAACATGATTCGGATGGATTTCAGCTTCGCTACGGGAGAGAAAGTCTCATCGTAGTCAACCCCTTGAACTTGTCGATAACCCTTAGCGACAAGTCGAGCTTTATAGATGGTAACATTACCATCCGCATCCGTCTTCTTCTTAAAGATCCATTTGTTTTCTATCGCTTGCCGATCATCGGGCAAGTCTGTCAAAGTCCACACTTTGTTTTCATACATGGATCCTATCTCGGATTGCATGGCTTCAAGCCATTTGTTGGAATCTGGGACTGCGATTGCTTCTTCATAGTTCGAAGGTTCACCGTTGTCTAACAACATGATTTCCAGGACAGGGTTGCCATACCACTCTGGTGTGGAACGTGTCCTCGTGGACCTACGAAGTTCAGTAGTAACTTGATCCGAAGTACCTTGATCATCATCATTAATTTCCTCTCTAGTCGGTGCAGGAACCACAGGAACATCTTCCTGAGCTACGCTACTTACCGGTTCAAGAGGTAGTACTTCATCAAGTTCCACTTTCCTCCCACTTACTTCTTTCGAGATAAACTCTTTCTCCAGAAAGGACCCGTTCTTGGCAACAAAGATCTTGCCTTTGGATCTGGGGTAGAAGGTATACCCAATGGTTGCCTTAGGGTATCCTATGAAGACGCATTTTTCCGACTTGGGTTCGAGCTTTTCAGGTTGAAGTTTCTTGACATAAGCATCGCATCCCCAAACTTTTAGAAACGACGGCTTAGGTTTCTTCCCAAACCATAATTCATACGGTGTCATCTCAACGGATTTAGATGGTGCCCTATTTAAAGTGAATGTAGCTGTCTCTAGAGCGTATCCCCAAAATGATAGCGGTAAATCGGTGAGTGACATCATAGATCGCACCATATCCAATAGAGTGCGATTACGATGCTCGGACACACTGTTACGCTGAGGTGTTCCAGGCGGCATGAGTTGTGATACGATTCCACATTTCCTTAAGTGCGTACCAAATTCGTGACTTAAATATTCTCCTCCACGATCTGATCATAAGAACTTTATTTTTCGGTCACGGTGATTCTCTACCTCATTCTGAAATTCCTTGAACTTTTCAAAGGACTCAGACTTGTGTTTCATCAAGTAGACATACCCATATCTACTTAAGTCATTAGTGAGAGTGAGAACATAACGATAGCCATCCCGAGCCTCAACGCTCATTGGACCGCACACATCAGTATGTATAATTTCCAATAAGTTGGTTGCTCGCTCCATTGTTCCGGAGAACGGAGTCTTGGTCATATTACCCATGAGGCATGGTTCGCACGTGTCAAATGATTCTAAATCAAGAGACTCCAAAAGTCCATCTGTGTGGAGCTTCTTCATGCGTTTGACACCAATGTGACCAAGGCGGCAGTGCCACAGATATGTGGGACTATCATTATCAATCTTACATCTTTTGGTATTCACACTATGGATATGTGTAACATCACGTTCGAGATTCATTAAGAATAAACCATTGACCAGCAGGGCATGACCATAAAACATATCTCTCATATAAATAGAACAACCATTATTCTCGGATTTAAATGAGTAGCCATCTCGTATTAAACGAGATCCAGATACAATGTTCATGCTCAAAGCTGGCACTAAATAACAATTATTGAGGTTTAAAACTAATCTCGTAGGTAAATGTAGAGGTAGCATGCCGACGGCGATCACATCGACCTTGGAACCATTCCCGACGTGCATCGTCACCTTGTCCTTCGCCAGTCTCCGCTTATTCCGCAGCTCCTGTTTTGAGTTACAAATATGAGCAACCGCATTGGTATCAAATACCCAGGAGCTACTACGAGTACTGGTAAGGTACACATCAATTACATGTATATCACATATACCTTTAGTGTTGCCGGCCTTCTTGTCCGCTAAGTATTTGGGGCAGTTCCGCTTCCAGTGTCCCCTTCCCTTGTGTAAGTGCATCTAGTGCCCCTTAGTGATTTTGGTGTATTGAAGACTTATAGGTTAAGGGACTAATGCGTTTGTGAGTGTACACAGGTCTATAAGTCTATGAGGAGTTTGATATTTACAGAGAAAGTCGACCCCTAAAAATGAAGTTCTTCAACTGAAGACTTTGACTTTCTAAAGACTTTGAAAGTGAAGAAATTGGTGTGACCTTGAAGACTTGGTATTCATTTGTGGAACATGAAGCGTGAAGAGTTTTGTTTTTGTAGTTTCATTTTCTCTTTCTTGAGTCATAGGAAACACCGTACTGTTAAAGGGGGTCGAGGAAATACTAAGGAAAAATTTCCATGTGATGCTCAACTCAAAATCCTACACCTACCAATCCCTTCGAGTGAAGCCTTTGGAAATCTCATACAGTTCAGTCACTTTCTTCAGTGACAGAGACGAAGTTCTTCTGGTCACTGATGAATTTGTTCTGACTGAGGAGTTAGGAATTCGTCAGTGCGAATTACCTACACAGTGAGGAACATGATAGCCCTGAGGAATTTGAGAGTCAAATTTCCGACCGTTGCTGTGCTGCGCGCCAGCTGTCCCAAAATATCTTATCCACCTAACGGTCATATCATTGAGGGGCATTTATGTCTTATCATGTCGGGCTGCTCCCTAGGCTATAAATAGCCGCCCCCTACAACCACTAGCTGGTTGGCTGCTCCGAGAGAACTTGACACTTGTCATTTGAGAGCAACCCATCCTCCGAGGACTTTGAGCGAAAATCATCGAGTGAGGAAAACCCAAAACCAAACCCCTACAAACCCAAAGTGATTGAGCATCACTGAAGAAATTGATCCTGCGTGGATCCGACGCTTGTTACCTTTGAAGACTGTGCTTCTTCCAGACGGTTAGGCGTCAAGGTCTAGAGCATCCAAGAGGAATTGTGGATCGCCGAGTGACCAAGTCTGTGAAGGTTTGGAAGTCGCCTGAAGACTTACCACGAGTGATTGGACAAGATCTGTGTGATCTTAGTTCAAGGAGAATACGGTGAGGACTGGGTGTCCTGAGCTGCGTGCTCAGCGACTGGGTGTCCGGGACTGTGTGTCCTCGAGTTTAAATACTCAGCCGCTCCAACCAGACGTACAACTGAGACAGCAGTTGGAACTGGTCTACCAAATCATTGTCTTCACCAACCTACTGGTTCTATTTCCTCAACCCTTTCATTTCCTCATTACTGTGTTGAGTGTTTGTTCATATCTGTGTTTGAAGACTTTGACTGAAGACTTTCTCAATTTCCTCAGTTCAATTTCTTCAGTCTGTTTGTCTTCATCTTGTGTTATCCTGTGATTACGCTTTCTGTACTCTGTGCTAGTCTTCATTTCATCATGATGACCATGCTTGTATTCTGTTATGCTTACTTCTGAGTACTTATTCCGCTGCTAATAGTTCTTCGCTAAGGAATTTCCTCACCGGCAAATTCCTCAGTGAAGAATTCATAAAAATCGCCTATTCACCCCCCCTCTAGTCGACATAACGCACTTTCAATTGGTATCAGAGCAAGGTACTCCCTTGTTCTGTGTGATTTTGGTTTAACCGCCTGGAGTTTTAGTTATGTCGACCGCAGGTATGATCAAGGTCTCGGCTGGGTGTCCTACCTTTGATGGGACGGACTACCCCTACTGGAAAAACAAGATGCGAATGCATCTCGAGGCTATTGACAACGATCTCTGGTATGTTGTGGAAAATGGTGTTCCCTCTGTCTCACCCTCACTGAACGCTACCGATGTGAAGAGATTCAAGCAACTCGATTCTCAAGCGAAGAATATCATATGTGGCCATCTGAGTAAAGGACAGTATGGAAGAGTGAGTGCTTTGGAAACTGCTAAGCTTATCTGGGATAGGCTGTCCAAAGTGAATGAAGGAGTCTCAACTCAGCGTGACTCTCGAGTTGATGTTCTTCGGAATCTCTTCAACCGCTTCAAAAGACTCGACAATGAAAATGTCCAACAAACCTTTGATCGCCTCACTGACATCTCAAATGAGCTTCAAGCCCTCGGTGCCACTGACATCACTGACCATGAGGTGGTGAAGAAACTGTTGAGATCACTTGATTCCTCATTTGATACTCTTGGTCTGATGATACAAGAACGGGCTGACTACAAGTCTCTTGATCCTGCCGATATCCTCGAAAGGCTAAATACTCACGAGTTCCAGCTTGCTGAAAAGAGAGATCTCTATGGTTCGAGCTATGGCAAACCACGTGCCCTGAAGGCCAAGGTTGTGTCTGAGTCTGAATGTGAGGACTCTGGTAGTAGCCTTGGTGATCCTGAAGAATTGAGCCAGGAGCTAGCACTGCTCGTGAAGAAATTCCAGAAGTTCTCAAGACGTGGTCGCTTTGGAAAATCCTCAAGAAGCAGTGATTCCTCATCAAGTGACTATAAGAGAAGGCTGTGCCACAAATGCAAGAAACCTGGTCATTATATTCAAGATTGTCCTCAGTGGGAAAAGGAATTGAAGAAGAAGAAATACAAGGATTACAGTTCTGATGATGCGAAGAAGAAGAAGAAATCGTCAAAATCTTCGTCATCAAAATCCTCGAAGTCTTCATCTCACAAGAAGAGCAGCTCCAAGAAGGCTCGGGCATTCATTGGCAAGGAAATGGACTCTGAAGCTGAATCTGAGGAAAATGAGGAAGAGGAGGCGTCTGAAGAATCCGAATCTGGTGTGGCGAGTCTGGCCTTCGCTACTGCTTTCGTTAGCAAGTCCATCTTCAACACTGAAGAAACTGACCCCACCGACAAGCCTGATGAAGATAATGATGACTACGCTCCCACCTATTGCTTCATGGCAAAAGGTGCAAAGGTACTCAAATACACCTCCTCTGAATCTAGTGAAAATGAATCTGATGAGAATCTCAAGCCCAGCTACTCTAAACTTGCAAAGATTGCTGTAAAACAACAAAGGGCTTTTGAAAAGGTTCAAAACATGCTAGACAAAAGTGATGATATGTTGGGTGAAGAAATGGATCGCACTAAAGCCCTGACTGAAAATCTTCAGAGACTTCAGTCTAGGTTTGATAACCTTCAAAGTCATCATAACACTCTCTTATCTGATCATGAGAAACTTTCTTATGAATTTCTTCAAAGAAAGCAAGATCTTGAGAAGCTAAGAGTGAGTTATGAAGATCTTCAGAAGGAGCGCGATTCATTACTTGCTCAACAAATCAGCACTTCTCAGGAAGAATTTGTTCCTCCATGCTTAAAGTGCATTGAACGTGAATCTGCTAATTCTTCACCTGAATGTTCAAATGCTTCAACTGTTACAAATTCTTCACCTGCCTCTGCTATCACTAATTCCTCATCTGAGGACATTGCTAGTATCACTGACGATGCAGGGCTGAAGGAATTGTACATGACAGGCATGTACAAAAGCCTCAAAGGGCATCAGATTCTTTGTGATGTGCTCAAAAAGCAGATCCTCAACAGAAACCCTAGGAAAGAGGGTATTGCCTTTGAGAGGAAACTTAATGCTGATGGAACATATTGGAAGCCTGAGCAGTACCCCAAAACCTCATGGGTTGCTGCAAAGGGACCTCCAGTTGATCCATCCAAGTTATCTGGCTTTACATGTGAATCTCCTCATTCTTCTGATGAGTCATTTGACTCCAACTATAAACTGTTCAAAAATCAGAATGGTGAAGTATTTGCTAGATATGTTGGGACTAACTGCAGGAACGGTTCCCCTATGAAGAAAATCTGGGTTCCCAAAAGTTATGTTGAAAGTCTTCAGGTGAATGTCCTCATGACACCACCTGTGAAGAATAGGAACCCCAGAACAAACTCTTCATATGGACCTAATTCTTCATATGGATCCAAGTCCTCATATGGACCAAATTCCTCACGTGGATCAAATTCCTCAAATGGATCAAAGTCCTCATATGATTATCATCGTGCTAACAACTCTGTTTCGCAGGGTAGAGCTAAGGGCTACGAATATGCACATTATTCTTCAAATCATTATGTTCATAAGTCCTCGAAGAATTTCTCTGCTTATTCATATGCTTACCCTAACCCCTCTTATGTGAAACGAAATGGTTTGGCTTCTATGCCACCATTCTCGTATGGTGCTCGCAGAGTGATGAACTCTTTGCCACCCCTTCAGATGTGGGTGGTGAAGAAAAAGAACTAATCTCTTATGCAGGGTCAGGTCTCCAGACGTGCCTTAACGTCTGAAGAATTTGCTGGGGACCTGACAAAATTGCCTGAAAGGACGCAGGCGAATCATGATGAAATAAACTTTCACACGTCCTCCTACTGCTATATCTGTTTACTGCTTGATGAAATTCATCTGATGAACTTGATATCATATTCTTCATTGATGAAGCATATGAGATTGTAAGTTACACTAATTCATCTGCAGGATGATCAACCCAAAACCACTGAATGGGTCCTCGATAGTGGATGTACAAATCACATGACTGGTGACAAGAATCTTTTGATGGATGCTCCCTTATCACCGTCACATCTGAAGCATATCATCTTTGCTGACAAAGGCAAAAGTCAGGTATTGGGTCTTGGTAAGGTTGCGATCTCTAAGGATAAACACATGGACAAAGTCATGCTTGTTGAGTCCTTAGGATACAACCTCATGTCAGTCTCAATGCTTTGTGATCTTGATATGGTTGTTGTCTTTGGCAAGTATCGCTGTGTTGTGATTATGGAAGCTGACAATTCCAAAGTCTTCGAAGGCTTTAGGAGAGGAGATTTGTATATTGTTGATTTCTCTACAGGACCACAACCAGCCGTGTGTCTACTTGCAAAAGCTTCAGAAGGCTGGCTATGGCATCGACGACTTGGTCACGCAGGCATGAGGAATTTGCACACGCTTGCGAAGAAGAAGCATGTCATTGGCATTGAGAATGTCAAATTCCTCAAGGATCACTTATGCGGAGCCTGTGAAGCTGGAAAAATGACCAAGGCCAAGCATCCAGCGAAGACTATCATGACCACTACTCGTCCATTCGAATTGCTTCACATGGACCTCTTCGGACCTAATCATTACTCAGCAGTCTCTAATGCTGCATCTCTATATGGTTTTGTCATTGTTGATGATTACTCTCGATATACATGGGTACACATTGTTACTTACAAACATGAAGTGCAGGAAGTCTTCAAACGATTTTCCTCGAGGGCTTCAACCAACTTTGGTGTGAAGATCAAGCACATCAGAAGTGACAATGGAACTGAGTTCAAGAATTCCGGTCTTGATGACTATCTTGATGAACTTGGTATTACTCATGAGTTATCTGCTCCTTATACTCCTCAGCAAAATGGCGTCGTGGAGCGCAAGAACAGAACTCTTGTTGAGATGGCTCGCACTATGCTTGATGAATACAAAACGCCTCATCGTTTTTGGATTGATGCAATTGATACTGCGTGCCACATCATCAACAGAGTATATCTTCACAAATTCTTCAAGAAGACGGCCTATGAACTCCTCACTGACAAGAAACCCAATGTGAGTTATTTCAAAGTCTTCGGTGCTAAATGTTGGATTAGAGATCCTCACCACAATTCTAAATTTGCACCGAAAGCACATGAAGGTTTTATGCTTGGTTACGGAAAGGACTCGCACACCTACAGAGTCTTCAACATCGCTCTTCACAAGATTGTTGAAACTGTAGATGTGCGGTTCGATGAAACTAATGGCTCGCAAAGAGAGCACCTACCTTCTGTGTTAGATGAACCAGCACCTGAGGATTCTATCAAGTTCAAGGCAACTGAGGATGTCATTCCTACTGAAGAATTTGCTGAAGAATTCATTCCAGTACGCGAAGAACGTCGAGCTGATGCACCTGAAGATAATGCTGAAGACAATGGTGCTGAGGAAAATGATCAAATACCTCGACGACAACCAGCTCATCCTCGCGTTGCAAAAGAAGTACAAGTTGACAAGATCATCGATGACATTGAAGCGCCAGGTCCTCTCACACGCTCAAAAGCTTCACATTTATCTAACTTTTGTGGGCACTATGCTTTTGTCTCTATCACAGAGCCCACTAAGGTAGATGAAGCATTTTTGGAGCCGGAGTGGATTCAGGCTATGCAAGAAGAATTACATCAGTTCGAGCTCAACAATGTCTGGGAACTGGTCAAACGTCCAGATCCTCGCAAGCATAATATCATTGGCACAAAGTGGATCTACCGCAACAAGCAAGATGAAAATGGCCTTGTGGTAAGGAATAAGGCACGACTGGTAGCTCAAGGTTACACACAGGTTGAAGGAATTGATTTCGATGAAACTTTTGCACCTGTTGCTAGACTTGAGGCTATTCGCATATTACTTGCTTATGCTAATCATCATGATATCATCTTATATCAAATGGATGTGAAAAGTGCATTCCTCAATGGTAAGCTTGAGGAAGAAGTATATGTTGCTCAACCCCCAGGTTTTGAAGATCCAAAGAATCCTGACAAAGTCTTCAGACTTAATAAGGCCCTCTATGGCCTCAAGCAAGCCCCTCGGGCGTGGTATGATACATTGAAGGAATTCTTCGTGAAGAATGGCTTCACACCCGGTTCACTCGACCCTACTCTCTTTACTAAATCTTATGATGGTGAACTGTTTGTGTGCCAAATATATGTTGATGATATTATCTTTGGCTGTACTGACCAACGTTATAGTGATGAATTTGCCTATATGATGAGTGAAGAATATCAAATGTCTATGATGGGAGAGTTGAAATTCTTCTTAGGTCTTCAAATTCGTCAACAGCGCAATGGCATATTCATATCTCAGGAGAAATACCTCAAAGATGTACTGAGGAAATTCGGCATGCAAGATTGCAAAGGCGTCAAAATTCCTATGCCCACAAAAGGCCATCTATGCACTGATGAAAATGGTATTGACTTCGATCACAAGGTATACCGCTCCATGATTGGTTCTTTATTGTACTTATGTGCATCTAGGCCAGATATAATGCTTAGTGTTTGCATGTGTGCCCGATTTCAAGCTGCACCGAAGGAATCACACCATAAGGCTGTGAAGCATATTCTTCGATATCTAGCTCACACACCAACACTAGGATTATGGTACCCCAAGGGCTCTGCTTTTGATCTCATTGGATATTCTGACTCTGACTATGCTGGTGATCGTGTGGACCGCAAGTCAACTTCTGGCACTTGTCATTTCCTCGGACGATCTTTGGTCTGTTGGTCCTCGAAGAAACAGAACTGCGTATCACTGTCTACTGCGGAAGCTGAATACATTGCTGCTGGCTCTTGCTGTGCTCAACTGCTTTGGATGAAGCAAACACTCAAGGACTATGGCGTCAACGTGAAGAATGTGCCTCTCCTCTGCGACAATGAGAGTGCCATCAAGATTGCTCACAACCCAGTTCAGCACTCGAAGACAAAGCACATTCAGATTCGTCATCATTTTCTTCGTGATCATGTGTTGAAGGGCGACATCTCCATCGAGCACGTGAAGACTGAAGAACAGCTAGCTGATATCTTCACTAAGCCCTTGGATGAGAAGAGATTTAGCAAGTTGCGGTGTGAGCTAAATATCTTAGAATCTTCGAATGTTCTTTGAAAAGGACACACATCCTAACACTTATGCAAAATTGATGACTTAGATGTGCAACACATGAAGAAACGTTTTTCTTCAATCAATGAAGAATAACACTCTAAGTGTGAAGAAATTAATGAAGAATTTGATTCTCAGAGCCCTACGACAATTGTACGCGGTGTCTGAAATCATCATTCTTATACGGTGGGTCACGCCACCACAAAAAGTTGAAAATCTTCAATTTGAGTTTTTCCTCAGTTTTGAAATTCTTCAGTTTTTCAAATTCTTCAACTTTGCAAAATCTTCACTGTTTCCTTCGTTTTTCTTCATTGGCTATATATATATATGAGTTTATGTCCTCTACAACATTCACTTATAGCTATTTCTTCAAGTTGCTTTTTCTGCTAAGTGAATGTGATCGGACCCTTCCCCCTCTATGCTATACTCAACCCAATCTATTCACAAATTCTTCATATGCGTTCTATTTGAAACTCGTTCAAAATCTTCACTGTGTCCTGGTCAGCTGAAGAAATTGCGAACGAAACTTTAAAACAAATCTTATCCAAATTTTCGGTTTTGCCGCTCAAACTGTTCCGCATCCCATGATGCATTATTCTATTCACCCACGATCGTACACGATCTCCACTACACAGTACGTGGGTGACACATGTCGCGTGAAGGAGAAAGGGCAGGGGCACGTTCGTCCCAAATCTTCGGGCGAACAGTTTTTCACCGTGTCTATAAATACCCCTCTCCCCTTCCTCACTTCATTTACTCCGCTCGATCGCTACTCTCTCACTCGAGCTCGTCAAACCCTAGCGCCGCCGCTACTCCATCGTCGCCGGTGAGGAAGAGCTTCGCTGCCTCGACCTCGTCGCCGTCGTACTCACGCCGACCGCGGAAATCTTCACTCCGCCGCCGCCGTAGCTGTCTTCCTCCGCCGAGTTAGGGCAAGGAAGATCTAACCTGACGAACTTCCCATCTGTTCTTCTCAGTTCGTCGTGTTCTTCACTTCGGGTAATTAAAAGTTACTTTTATTACTCGCTTTGATTCTCAAGCTTTCCTGAAAATCTTCAAAGGTGTTTATTCTTCAAATCTTCACACATATGAACACCACACACATCATATGATCTTGAACTGTTTCTCTAAGCAATCATTTTCTTCAAGATTCCCTAATTGTGTGGATCTTCGATCTGTACAACTCTGGAACCTAAGACAAGAACGCTTAGTGAAATTCCTCAAGGTTCATCTGGTCAAATTCCTCAAAACTTGTTCTTTTCGAAAAACCTTCTCAGAACGCATATGACCTCTCCGAATTCCTCGCACCTGTACTCTGTTCACAGGTACTCATGTCTGCTGCTGAATCACTAGGTTCTCATCAACTTAACTCATTTGCAGCGTTCCTCGAAGAAAAACTGCATACTTCTTCAGAGAACTCAATTGTTCAAATTCCTCAACTGAAGAATATGGCAGACGGTAAGAAGCCGCAGAAAGGAGGAAAGAAACCTGAGGTTATGACTGCGTTTGAAATCCCTGAGGAAATTTATGCTGACTATTGCACACCTGATGAAGCAAAATTTGGCAAAGAAAACAAAAATCAGCGCAAGGTGCGCATTCAGAAGATTGAACGGAGATGGGCAAGGGAATGGAGGGAATACAGATATGTGACTCCAAAGTACATGAAGAAATTCGCCCTCAATCCTCCATGCCCAAGAGCTCCATTGGCACCTGGCCAAGTAGCTGATCCCACAAGCATCAAACGTGGTGAGGACTTTCCTGAAGAATGGGCTAAGCGCCAAGCTAAATTGGCAAGACAAGCCAAGGAGGCAGTGAAGAAATTCAATGAGGATTCTGCCACTGCTACTGCTACTGAGGCCTCGGTCAAACCGAGGAAATCCATGCCAAAGAAGCCTGCTCGTAAGCCAAGTGCTTCACCAACAGCGCCCTCACGGCCAAGTTCCTCAGCAGCGCCCTCACGGCAAATTCCTCACACTGCTACTGCTCCATCAAAGTCCTCAGCTCCTGTGCATCTGGCTACATGTCAAAGGACTGCTGGTTTCTCGATTGCCTCTGGTGTTTCAGCAAGTTCCTCAGCTGCACCAAAGTCATCATCTGGCCCGACTCTGCTGAAGACCAAAGCAACAGCTGGACGAGGTCCTCGGCCAAGTCCAAAGAAGAAACAGGTCGCATTCCATGTGCCTTCTGATGATGAAGCTTCTGATGATGAACTTGCAGAAATCATCAGAGACAGACAGGTGAAGGCCGCTAGAGCCAAAGGCACATCTGTGCCACTGCTGTTGGATCCGAGGAAAATCCTCGATTATATTGATCTCTGGCACAAGGATCCAAACACCCCAATGCCTGATTTTCATCTGACCCCTGGACAAAGTCATATGTTGACCCATTTCATCACTGAAGAGAAATGGAAGTTTGAAAAGGCAAGAGAGATTAAGAAAGCTCAATACAGAAAGGAGAAGCTCCTGAAGAAAAACGTTGTCAGAATGACACCTGAGGAACTTCTCCAGGCTCAGTCTGAAATTCAAGCCCTCAGCAATGACTTTGATGCCTACTATGCTGATTGGCAAGGAGCCAAAGTCAGATTCGTCAACCTGACGAAGAAATTCACCAATGTTGCTGCCCCAACGCAACATGAAATTCCTCAGGCTGGAGTCTCAGCTCAGCCGACTGAAGAACATGCCAGCAGCGCTGATGAAGTTCAGGCTGCTGATGAAAATGCCAGTTCCAGGGCTGATGATCCCATTCCAGCCGCTGAAGAAATTGCCAGGGCATCCACTAGTGGTGCGCCTGAAGAAACTGAAGAAGTCAGGGCAACTGCATCAGTTGCGCCTAAAGAAAATCAACCAGATTCCTCAGCTCCATCTGCACCTACACCAACTCCAATTCTTCCATGTGCATTCGATGTGAAGAAGACCAAGGCTGCAGAGCGAGCTGCAGTGAAGAAAAGGAAGGCATCAGCTGCGTCAAACTCTTCGGCTACGAAGAAAATGAAGCCAATGACCAGCTCAATCGAAAATCCAATTGATGTTGTTCCGATTTCCTCCATGCCATCAAAGGACCTTGTTCCTTTTGGAGAAGTCTATGAGATCCCAAGCGGATCTGATGAAGAAAATCATTCTGCTACTTCGTCAAAGCAGATTGATGAAGAAATTGAAATGGAAGCAATCCCTTCAACCCCAATCATTTCCTCGCCTATGCCTCAGTTCACAGCTGAAGAGGCCCGTGTTGAGGAACTTGAAGAAGATGTGGATATTGGAAGCACAACGCCAGTGATGAACGATGACTTTTGGGAAAGTCAACATCCAAATTCTCCACTCTTCACCCCACTCCAACAGATACCTCAGTCCCCTGCACCAACTGTGCAAATGGGCTCTGAAGAAACTCATCCCACTTCATCTGTCCATGAAGAAATTCCAGCCACTAGTGCTGATGAACCTGCTGCTGCTGATCCTCAGACTGCACCTGTTGAGGAACAAGAAATTCCTCAGCCTGAAGAACCTGAGCTCGCGATTCCTGAGGTGGTGATGCAACTCACTGACACCCCTCTGCCAAAGCAAAAGAATCCGTTCTCAAGCAAACAGAAGTTCAAGGCTGAAGATTTCTTTGCCGAGCACGTATTCTTCACTGATTATAATCCATATGATTCTGCTCGCATAAGGAAGAGGCGTTTCTGGACTGCCAGCCAAGCCAATTTCTATTCCTCAGTGCTCTTCAACAAAGACAAAGTCTTCGATCATGCACATATTCCTCATGTGGACATGGAGTCTCTGCCCGGCTTTGAGCCAGTCCTCAGTGTTCTTCACGACGCAGGACTTCTGAATTTCTGCATTGATATCTGTGACTGGAATGAAGAACTCATTCTTCAATTCTATGCAACTCTGCACATCACCGGAGACGCTGAAGACGTGAACTCATGGGTATTAGACTGGATGTCTGAAAATACTCACTACAAGGCACCAGCAACTGAATTGCTTCGTGCTCTACCACTCAGTCCTCCACTTGATGGTGCTCGTTGTATCTACAACGAACCAGAACTTTCAAATCACTATATGCAAGTGCTGATGAAGCCTTTGAAGCCAAGGCAGGCCCCAAGAACCAAATTCCTCGTCAAGGAATTATTGTATGTGCCTCGGACTGTCTATCGAATTCTGACGAAGACAATGAGTCCTATCAAAGGCCACGACTCAAATGATGAAGAAGTCGTTGGCATCATGAAGAATATGCTTTTCAACATCATTCATGGCGTTCCCGTCAACTTCCATGATTTCTTCATGAGGACTCTGGCCAATATTGCTATGTCACCATTCGAGCTGAAGCCATATGCTCCTTGGATTATGAGATTCATCAGGGCAAGATCTTCACTGAATTACAAAGCTGACACTCTGAACCACGGTAGCTACTTGCTTCCCATTGAAGTCCTCAAACGGACAGTTTCATCAGCTGATGATAAAGGCAAGGCCGCTGCTGTGATCGATGAAGGCATTCGTCCATTGGATGGTCAATTTCGCAAGGCTGCATCTTACTCTACCAATGACGATTCTGCCACACATGACTCTGCCGCAAATACCTCAGCAAAGCAAAATCCTCAAGCCACAGCACCCAGGGTGATGACTGACCGTGAGTTACTCCTCAGTCTTCATCAGAAGGTTGATCAAAATCATAAATGGGTCAAGCGTCAGTTTGGTTCAATTCTTCACAACATGACCTCGACACACAATGCAGTGAAGAAAAACCAATACTACCTCCATGAAACCTTCAACCGTACCTGGGCTGTTCTCTCTCATGACTACCTCCATGAAACCTTAATACTTTGGGCTGTTCTCTCTCATGACCTCAACACACAATGCAGTGAAGAAAAACCAATACTCTCGTTCTTCTGAAACTTCTATTTGGATCGAGTTGTAATCTTAAACCCGATGGTGCGCTAATACTTTTGTTGCATTATGCTTTGCATGCTTATTCCTTGTTAATGACATTGCACGCATGCTGAATCACATCAGGCACCATATTTCATCATGCATTTCAAATTCTTCATATTATATATCAAATGCGTGTATGAATTACAAGATAGAGGAGGAGATCTCCATGATTCAACTCTTCAAATGTGCATTGCCTCAAAAGCAAATTCCTCACTATGCACATCTTCAGGGGGAGTTCTACTATATCTTGTAATAAAATTCCTCAATATCAATGTATACACTTCATATGTTTATCCCCGTCGAAAACTTAACCTATGTTGTCATCAATCACCAAAAAGGGGGAGATTGTAAGTGCATCTAGTGCCCCTTAGTGATTTGGGTGTATTGAAGACTTATAGGTTAAGGGACTAATGCATTTGTGAGTGTACACAGGTCTATAAGTCTATGAGGAGTTTGATATTTACAGAGAAAGTCGACCCCTAAAAATGAAGTTCTTCAACTTAAGACTTTGACTTTCTGAAGACTTTGAAAGTGAAGAAATTGGTGTGACCTTGAAGACTTGGTATTCATTTGTGGAACATGAAGCGTGAAGACTTTTGTTTTCGTAGTTTCATTTTCTCTTTCTTGAGTCATAGGAAACACCGTACTGTTAAAGGGGGTCGAGGAAATACAAAGGAAAAATTTCCATGTGATGCTCAACTCAAAATCCTACACCTACCAATCCCTTCGAGTGAAGCCTTTGGAAATCTCATACAGTTCAGTCACTTTCTTCAGTGACAGAGACGAAGTTCTTCTGGTCACTGATGAATTTGTTCTGACTGAGGAGTTAGGAATTCGTCAGTGCGAATTACCTACACACTAAGGAACATGATAGCCCTGAGGAATTTGAGAGTCAAATTTCCGACCGTTGTTGTGCTGCGCGCCAGCTGTCGCAAAATATCTTATCCACCTAACGGTCATATCATTGAGGGGCATTTATGTCTTATCATGTCGGGCTGCTCCCTAGGCTATAAATAGCTGCCCCCTACAACCACTAGCTGGTTGGCTGCTCCGGAAGAACTTAACACTTGTCATTTGAGAGCAACCCATCCTCCGAGGACTTTGAGCGAAAATCATCGAGTGAGGAAAACCCAAAACCAAACCCCTACAAACCCAAAGTGATTGAGCATCACTGAAGAAATTGATCCTGCGTGGATCCGACGCTTGTTACCTTTGAAGACTGTGCTTCTTCCAGACGGTTAGGTGTCAAGGTCTAGAGCATCCAAGAGGAATTGTGGATCGCCGAGTGACCAAGTCTGTGAAGGTTTGGAAGTCGCCTGAAGACTTACCACGAGTGATTGGACAAGATCTGTGTGATCTTAGTTCAAGGAGAATACGGTGAGGACTGGGTGTCCTGAGCTGCGTGCTCAGCGACTGGGTGTCCGGGACTGTGTGTCCTCGAGTTTAAATACTCAGCCGCTCCAGCCAGACGTACAACTGAGACAGCAGTTGGAACTGGTGTACCAAATCATTGTCTTCATCAACCTACTGGTTCTATTTCCTCAACCCCTGCATTTCTCATTACTGTGTTGAGTGTTTGTTCATATCTGTGTTTGAAGACTTTGACTGAAGACTTTCTCAATTTCCTCAGTTCAATTTCTTCAGTCTGTTTGTCTTCATCTTGTGTTATCCTGTGATTACGCTTTCTGTACTCTGTGCTAGTCTTCATTTCATCATGATGACCATGCTTGTATTCTGTTATGCTTACTTCTGAGTACTTATTCCGCTGCTAATAGTTCTTCGCTAAGGAATTTCCTCACCGGCAAATTCCTCAGTGAAGAATTCATAAAAATCGCCTATTCACCCCCCCTCTAGTCGACATAACGCACTTTCACCTTGCAATAAAAGCACTCAGTCTCAGGTTTGGGTCCATTCTTTGGCTTCTTCCCGGCAACTGGTTTACCGAACGCGGCAACTCCCTTGCCGTCCTTCTTGAAGTTCTTCTTACCCTTGCCTTTCTTGAAACTAGTGGTTTTATTGACCATCAACACTTGATGTTCCTTTTTGATTTCTACCTCCGCTGATTTCAGCATTGAAAATACTTCAGGAATAGTTTTCACCATCCACTACATATTGTAGTTCATCACAAAGCTCTTGTAGCTAGGTGGGAGTGACTGAAGGATTCTGTCAATGACCGCCTCGTCCGGGAGGTTAATGTCCAGCTGGGACAAGCGGTTGTGCAACCCAGGCATTTTGAGTATGTGCTCACTGACAAAACTATTTTCCTCCATCTTACAACTGTAGAACTTGTTGGAGACTTCATATCTCTCGACCCGGGCATTAGCTTGGAAAACCATTTTCAGCTCTTCGAACATCTCATATGCTCTGTGTTGCTCAAAACGCTTTTGGAGCCCCGGTTCTAAGCTGTAAAGCATGCCACACTGAACGAGGGAGTAATCATCAGCACGCGACTGCCAAGCGTTCATAACGTCTTGGTTCTCTGGGATGGGTGCTTCACCTAGCGGTGCTTCTAGGCCATATGCTTTCTTGGCAGCTATGAGGATGATCCTCAGGTTCCGGACCAAGTCCGTATAGTTATTGTCATCATCTTTCAGCTTGGTTTTCTCTAGGAACGCGTTGAACTTGAGGTTGACATGAGCGTGGGCCATTTGATCTACAAGACATTTTGCAAAGGTATTTAGACTAAGTTCATGATAAATAAGTTCATCTAATCAAATCATTTAATGAACTCCCACTCAGATTAGACATCCCTCTAGTCATCTAAGTGATACATGATCCGACTCAACTAGACCGTGTCCGATCATCACGTGAGACGGACTAGTCATCATCGGTGAACATCTCCATGTTGATCGTATCTTCCATACGACTCATGTTCGACCTTTCGGTCTCTTGTGTTCCGAGGCCATGTCTATACATGCTAGGCTCGTCAAGTCAACGTAAGTGGTTTGCATGTGTAAATCTGTCTTACACCCGTTGTATGTGGACGTTGGAATCTATCAGACCCGATCATCACGTGGTGCTTCGAAACAACGAACTTTCGCAATGGCGCACAGTTAGGGGGAACACTTTCTTGAAATTATTGTGAGGGATCATCTTATTTACTACCGTTGTTCTAAGCAAGTAAGATGCAAAAAACATGATAAACATCACATGCAATCAAATAGTGACATGATATGGCCAATATCATATTGCTCCTTTGATCTCCATCTTCGGGGCGCCATGATCATCTTCGTCACCGGCATGACACCATGATCTCCATCATCATGATCTCCATCATCGTGTCTCCATGAAATTGTTCGCCAACTATTACTTCTACTACTATGGCTAACGGTTTAACAATAAAGTAAAGTAATTACATGGTGTTTATTCATTGACACGCAGGTCATACAATAATTAAGACAACTCCTATGGCTCCTGCCGGTTGTCATACTCATCGACATGCAAGTCGTGATTCCTATTACAGAACATGATCAATCTCATACATCACATATATATCATTCATCACAACCTTTTGGCCATATCACATCACAAGGCATATGCTGCAAAAACATGGTAGACGTCCTCTAATTGTTGTTGCATGTTTTTACGTGGCTGCAATAGGGTTCTAGCAAGAACGTTTCTTACCTACGTAAAACCACAACGTGATATGCCAATTTCTATTTACCCTTCATAAGGACCCTTTTCATCGAATCCGATCCGACTAAAGTGGGAAAGACAGACACCCGCTAGCCACCTTATGCAACTAGTGCATGTTACTTGGTGGAACCTTTCTCATGTAAGCGTACGTGTAAGGTCGGTCTGGGCCACTTCATCCCATGATGCCGCCAAAACAAGATAAGACTAGTAGTGGCCAGAAAATTGACAACATCTACGCCCACAACAAGATTGTGTTCTACTCATGCATAGAAACTACGCATAGACCTAGCTCATGATGCCACTGTTGGGGAACGTTGCAGAAAATAAAAAAATTATATGCTTGTCATCTAGCAATGAGAGAGATGAGTGCATCTACATACCCTTGTAGATTGCGAGCGGAAGCGTTCAAGAGAACGGGGTTGAGGGAGTCGTACTCGTCGTGATCCAAATCACCGAAGATCCTAGTGCCGAACGGACGGCACCTCCGTGTTCAACACACGTACGGTTGGGAAGACGTCTCCTCCTTCTTGATCCAGCAAGGGGGAAGGAGAGGTTGATGGAGATCCAACAGCACGACGGCGTGGTGGTGGAAGTAGCGGCGATCTCGGAAGGGCTTCGCCAAGCTCAGCGAGAGGGAGAGGTGGTACGGGGGGAAGAGGGAGGCGCCAGGGACTAGGGTGCGCAGCCCTTCCTCCCACCTCTTTATATAGGGGCCCTGGGGGCGCCGGCCCCTAGAGATCCCATCTCATTGGGGGGCAGCGGCCAAGGGGGGAACTTGCCCCCCAAGCCAAGTGGGGCACCCCCCCCCCCACCCCTAGGTTTCCAACCCTAGGCGCAGGGGAGGCCCAAGGGGGGCGCATCAGCCCAACAGGGGCTGGTTTCCCTCCCACTTCAGCCCATGTGGCCCTCAGGGATAGGTGGCCCCACCCGGTGGACCCCCGGGACCCTTCCGGTGGTCCCGGTACAATACCGGTGACCCCCGAAACTTTCCCGGTGGCCGAAACTTGACTTCCTATATATAAATCTTCACCTCCGGACCATTCCGGAACTCCTCGTGACGTCCGGGATCTCATATGGGACTCCGAACAACTTTCGGGTTACCGCATACTAATATCTCTACAACCCTAGCGTCACCGAACCTTAAGTGTGTAGACCCTACGGGTTCGGGAGACACGCAGACATGACCGAGACGACTCTCCGGTCAATAACCAACAGCGGGATCTGGATACCCATGTTGGCTCCCACATGTTCCACGATGATCTCATCGAATGAACCACGATGTCGAGGATTCAAGTAATCCCATATACAATTCCCTTTGTCAATCGGTACGTTGCCCGAGATTCGATCGTCGGTATCCCAATACCTCGTTCAATCTCATTACCAGCAAGTCACTTTACTCGTACCGTAATGCATGATCCCGTGACCAAACACTTGGTCACATTGAGCTCATTATGATGATGCATTACCGAGTGGGCCCGGAGATACCTCTCCATCATACGGAGAGACAAATCCCAGTCTCGATCCGTGTCAACCCAAAATATACTTTCGGGGATACCTGTAGTATACCTTTATAGTCACCCTATTACATTGTGACATTTGGTACACCCAAAGCACTCCTACGGCATCCGGGAGTTACACGACCTCATGGTCTAAGGAAATGATACTTGACATTGGAAAAGCTCTAGCAAACGAACTACACAATCTTGTGCTATGCTTAGGATTGGGTCTTGTCCATCACATCATTCTCCTAATGATGTGATCCCGTTATCAATGACATCCAATGTCCATAGTCAGGAAACCATGACTATCTGTTGATCAACGAGCTAGTCAACTAGAGGCTCACTAGGGACATGTTATGGTCTATGTATTCACACATGTATTATGATTTCCGGATAACACAATTATAGCATGAATAATAGACAATTATCATGAACAAGGAAATATAATAATAATCATTTTATTATTGCCTCTAGGGCATATTTCCAACATAGGGCACCCCATGGATACACAAGTTGATCATTGATCTTTTAGCCGTGTGCAGTGCTTAGGCGAGCCCTGCATCGGTAGCTTCATCAACACCGTCATCACGCCGTCGTGCTGACGGAACTCTCCCTCGAAGCTCTACTGGATCGTGAGTTCGTGGGACGTCACCGAGCTGAACGTGTGCAGAGCTCAGAGGTGTCGTACGTTCGGTACTAGGATCGGTCGATCATGAAGACGTACGACTACATCAACAGCGTTGTCATAAAGCTTCCGCTTACGGTCTACGAGGGTACGTGGATAACACTCTCCCCTCTCATTGCTATGCATCACCATGATCTTGCATGTGCGTAGGATTTTTTTTGAAATTACTACGTTCCCCAACAGTGGTATCAGAGTCAGGTTTATGCGTAGATGTTATATGCACGAGTAGAACACAAGTGAGTTGTGGGCGATAATAGTCATACTGCTTACCAGCATGTCATACTTTGATTCGGCGGTATTGTTGGATGAACCGGCTCGGACCAACATTACGCGTACGCTTACGCGAGACTGGTTCTACCGACGTGCTTCGCACACAGGTGGCTGGCAGGTGTTAGTTTCTCCAATTTTAGTTGAATCGAGTGTGGCTACGCTTGGTCCTTGGTTAAGGTTAAAACAGCACATACTTGATGAAAAATCGTTGTGGTTTTTTTGATGTGTAGATAAGAAGGTTCTTGCTAAGCCCGTAGCAGCCACGTAAAACTTGCAACGACAAAGTAGAGGACGTCTAACTTGTTTTTGCAGGGCTTGTTGTGATGTGATATGGTCAAGACATGATGATGTATAAGTTGTTGTATGAGATGATCATGTTTTGTTGAAGTTATTAGCAACTGGCAGAAGCCTTATGGTTGTCTTTTTTATTGCATAAGATGCAAGCACCAAATAATTTCTTTACTTTATCGCTATGCGATAGAAATAGTTGCAAGAGCAATAGTTTGTGAGACAACCATGTGATGACACATTGATATAGATCAAGATGATGGAGATCATGGTGTCATGCCGGTGACGATGGAGATCATGACGATGCTTTGGAGATGGAGATCAAAGGCACAAGATGATGATGGCCATATCATGTCACATATTTTGATTGCATGTGATGTTTATCTTTTATACATCTTATTCTGCTTTGATTGATGGTAGCATTATAAGATGATCTCTCACTAAATTTCAAGGTATAAGTGTTCTCCCTGAGTATGCACCATTGCCAAAGTTCGTCGTGCCGAGACACCACGTGATGATCGGGTGTGATAAGCTCAACATTCACCTACAACGGGTGCAAGCCAGTTTTGCACACGCAGAAATACTTGGGTTAAACTTGACGAGCCTAGCATATGAAGATATGGCCTCGGAACACTGAGACCAAAAGGTCGAGCGTGAATCATATAGTAGATATGATCAACATAGTGATGTCACCATTGAAAACTACTCCATCTCACGTGATGATCGGACATGGTTTAGTTGATTTGGATCACGTGATCACTTAGATGATTAGAGGGATTTCTATCTAAGTGGGAGTTCTTAAGTAATATGATTAATTGAACTTTAATATATCATGTACTTTGTCCTGATAGTATTTTGCAAATAATGTTGTAGATCAATAGCTCGCGTTGTTGCTTCCCTATGTTTTATATGTGTTCGTAGAGAAAACTAATTTGAAAGATGATAGTAGCAATGATGCGGACTGGGTCCATGATCTGAGGTTTATCCTCATTGTTGCACAGAAGAATTATGTCCTTGCTGCACCGCTAGGTGACAGACCTATTGCAGGACCAGATGCAGACGTTATGAACGTTTGGCTAGCTCAATATGATGACTACTTGATAGTTTAGTGCACCTTGCTTCACGGCTTAGAATCGGGACTTCAAAGACGTTTTGAACGTCATGGACCATATGAGATGTTCCAGGAGTTGAACTTAATATTTCAAGCAAATACCTGAGTTGAGAGATATGAAGTCTCCAACAAGTTCTATAGCTAAAAGATGGAGGAGAATAGCTCAAGTAGTGAGCATGTGCTCAGATTGTCCGGGTACTACAATCGCTTGAATCAAGTGGGAGTTAATCTTCTAGATAAGATAGTGATTGACAGAGTTCTCTAGTCACCATCACCAAGTTAGTAGAACTTCGTGATGAACTATAGTATGCAAGGGATGATGAAAACGATTCTCGAGCTTTTCATGATGATGAAATCGATGAAGGTAGATATCAAGAAAGAGCATCAAGTGTTGATGATTAACAAGACCACTAGTTTCAAGAAAAGGGCAAAGGGAAAGAAAGGGAACTTCATGTAGAATG
This sequence comes from Triticum aestivum, assembly GCF_018294505.1. Lineage (NCBI taxonomy): Eukaryota > Viridiplantae > Streptophyta > Magnoliopsida > Poales > Poaceae > Triticum > Triticum aestivum. Next base: position 539,369,324 of record NC_057798.1, read on the forward strand.
GCAAGCAAGTTGTCACTTCCATGAAGAAGCCCAAAGCTAGACTAAAGCATGAAACTAAGTGCTTCTACTGCAAAGGAAATGGTCAGTGGAAGCGGAAATGACCTGAATATTTGGTGGATAAGAAGGATGGCAAAGTGAACAAGGGTATATTTGGTATACAAGTTATTGATGTGTACTTTACTAGTGTTTATAGTAGCCCTTGGGTATTTGATACTTGTTCGGTTGCTAAAAATTAGTAACTCGAAACAGGAGTTACAGAATAAATAGAGACTGGTTGAGGGTGAAGTGATGATGTGTGTTGGAAGTGGTTCCAAGATTGATATGATCATCATCGCACACTCCCTATACTTTCGGGATTAGTGTTAAACCTAAATAAATGTTATTTGGCGTTTGCGTTGAGCATGAACATGATTTGATCATGTTTATTTCAAGAGGGTTATTCATTTAAAGTCAGAGGATAATTGTTGTTCTGTTTACATGAATAAAACCTTCGATGGCCATACACCCAATGAAAATAGTTTGTTGGATCTCGATCGTAGTGATACACATATTCATAATATTGATGCCAAAAGATGCAAAGTTGATAATGATAGTGCAAATTGTTTGTGGCACTGCCGTTTGGGTCATATCGGTGTAAAGCGCATGAAGAAACTCCATAAAGATGGATTTTTGTAATCACTTGGTTAAGAATCATTTGATGCATGCGAACCGTGCCTTTTGGGCAAGATGACTAAAACTCCGTTCTCCGGAACAATGGAACAAGCTACTGACTTGTTGGAAATAATACATACCGATGTATGCGGTCCAATGAGTGTTGATGCTCGTGGCGGGTATCGTTATTTTCTGGCCTTCATAGATGATTTGAGCAGGTATGAGTATATCTACTTAATGAAGCACAAGTCTGAAACATTTGAAAAGTTCAAAGAATTTCAGAGTGAAGTCGAGAATCATCGTAACAAGAAAATAAAGTTTCTACAATCTGATCGTAGAGGAGAATATTTGAGTTACGAGTTTGACCTTCATTCAAAAAAACAATGTGGAATAGTTTTACAGCTCACGCCACATGGAACACCACAACATAATGGTGTGTCCGAATGTCGTAACCACACTTTATTGGATATGGTGCGATCTTTGATGTATCTTACTGATTTACCACTATCGTTTTGGGGTTATGCATTAGAGACAGCTGCATTCACTTTAAATAGGGCACCATCAAAATCCGTTGAGACGATGCCTTATGAACTGTGGTTTGGCAAGAAACCGAAGTCATTTCTTAAAGTTTGGGGTAGCGATGCTTATGTGAAAAAGTTTCAACCTGATAAGCTCGAACCCAAATCGGAGAAGTGCGTCTTCATAGAATACCCAAAGGAAACTATTGGGTACACCTTCTATCACAGATCCGAAGGCAAGATATTCGTTGCTAAGATGGATCCTTTCTAGAGAAGGAGTTTCTCTCGAAAGAAGTGAGTGGGAGGAAAGTAGAGCTTGATAAGGTAATTGTACCTTCTCCCGAATTGGAAAGTGGTTCATCACAGAAATCAGTTCGAGTGATTCCTACACCAATTAGTGAGAAAGCTAATGATGATGATCATGAAACTTCAAATTAAGTTACTGCAGAACCTCGTAGGTCTTCCAAAGTGCAGTCTGCACCAGAATGTACGGTAATCCTATTCTGGAAGTCATGTTACTAGACCATGATGAACCTACGAACTATGAGGAAGCAATGATGAGCCCAGATTCCGCGAAATGGCTTGAGGCCATGAAATCTGAGATGGGTCATGTATGAGAACAAAGTGTGGACTTTGGTTGACTTGCTCGATGATCGGCAAGTCATAGAAAATAAATGGATCTTCAAGAGGAAGACGGACGCTGATAGTAGTGTTACTATTTACAAAGCTAGACTTGCCGAAAAAGGTTTTTGACAAAGTTCAAGGTGTTGACTACAATGAGATTCTCTCACTCGTAGCGATGCTTAAGTCTGTCCGAATCATGTTAGCAAATTGTCACATTTTATGAAATCTCGCAAATGGATGTCAAAACTACTAGAAGGTTTTGTCGATCCTAAAGATGCTAATAAAGTGTGCAAGCTCCAGCGATCCATTTATGGACTGGTGCAAGCCTCTCGGAGTTGAAATATATGCTTTGATGAGTTGATCAAAGCATATGGTTTATACAGACTTTTGGAGAAGCCTCTATTTACAAGAAAGTGAGTGGGAGCTCTGTAGCATTTCTAATATTATATGTGGATGACATATTGTTGATTAGAAATGATATAGAATTTCTGGATAGCATAAAGGGATACTTGAATAAGAGTTTTTCAATGAAATTGACACTAATGGCGCACCAGACATGTGTTGCGCCATTAGTATATACTAATGGCGCACCACACCCTGATGCGCCATTAGTGTTGAAACTACTAATGGCGCACCCTGCTCACGGTGCGCCATTAGTACCGAATTTTTTTTGAACTAGTGCGCCTGTCCAAACATACTAATGGCGCATCCTCTGGTGGTGCGCCATTACTAGTTGTAACTAGTAATGGCGCACCGGCCGGAAGGTGCGCCACTAATGTTATTTTTTTATTATTGTTTTTATTCCTTTTTTTGCAAAAGTACTAATGGCGCACCATCTGGGGGTGCGCCATTAGTAACCTAGATTACTAATGGCGCATTTGTTGCTGGTGCGCCATTAGTAAGTGGGCAACAACAAGATATTTTGGACAGCCTCTCCTCCCACACTCACTTTCTCCCCACTTCATTCTCTCCACCGCCTCCTCCTTGTCTCGAGTGCCTCCTCTTTTTCACCTCATTTCCACCATAGATTCATTCAAATTAAGTGGTTAAGTTACCTTGTTTTGCTAGGTAAGTAAGGGGGGAAGCTATATTTATGTTGTTCTCCCTACAACAATCTGCACATGCACTTTTTATGGCCTAGCTAGATCTATGTATGTTCGTGGTGTTGCATATGTTTGTGGTGTTGCATATGTGTTTGTGTTTGGAGGTGTACCGGTATTTGAAATGCGATAGTTGCCAATATTTTGCCGGAATGTTGATTCATTTCCGTTTCGGCGAGAATTTTGGCATTAAGCATTCTTTTTGGTCCTATTTTTAGGGAAAGTCATGCCATATTTTTTTCTTGGTTCTAAAATATCGTTTTGCTCTACCCCGCAGGCGACCATGGTCCGCACGATGACCGAAGGCATCGTGAATAGGTTTTTGAGGTCCGCGAAGGCCGAGATGCTTCAAAAGAACGAGACGGAGATAAGATGTCCGTGTCGAAGATGCAAGCTGAATAGCCTTATTGCGGACCCGGATTCCGGGAAGGTGCGGGACCACCTGCTCTTGCGTGGTTTCATGGATGGCTATCGGTGGCAAGGTGATGAAGATGACTACGAAGTCGTCCATGGGGGCCGGGCAAGAAATGAGGAAGGGCAACAAGACAACCACCGCGGCTCGGGGGGGCGAGAAGACGAAGAATCCCCAGGAGATGATCACGACGGTGATGCTGTACACAGTCATCATGTAGAAGATGCAGGACATGATGATGATGCCGGCGGAGCAGACGACGCTGGACCATCGATGGGCTGGGTGCAGGACCCTCATATTCAAGAGCTGCTTCTCAAGCAGACGGATAACGCAAGAGCTGCCACCCGAGAGAAAGCCAAGATGGATCAACTTGAGTTAGACGCGGTTACTCCATTGTATGAAGGATGCAGGCCTGAGGATACCCGCCTGAAAGGAACGCTCATGGCTCTGGAGATGAAGGTAAAACACAAAATGACCGACGCATGCTTCGACGAGAACATGTCATTCTGGCATGAACACGTGTGTTCATGAACAATTGCATCATTTATCGGGATGAGCACGCGGAGTCTACCATATGTCCGGTGTGCGGTGTCACTCGATACAAGAAGAGGAAGAAAGCTCCTCGAAAAGTGGTGTGGTACTTTCCGATCACTCCTCGTCTGCAGCGGTATTTCGTGGACCCTAAGGTAGCAAAGCTCCTGCGTTGGCACGCGGATAGGGAGGAGAAGAAGCGAGAAGATGACGCAAATGATCCGGAGATAGATAAAAAAGACAAGATGCTGAGTCACCCTAAGGATGCGAGCCAGTGGCAAGCGTTGAACTTCGAATACCCAGAATTTGGGAACGATCCAAGGAACATCATGCTGGGCGCGAGCACCAATGGAGTCAATCCATTTGGCAGCCAGAGAAGCACACATAGCACCTGGCCTGTGTTCGTGTGGATGTACAACCTTCCCCCCTGGTTGTGCATGAAGAGGAAGTACATTCACATGAGTATGCTAATTGAAGGGCCGAAACAACCAGGGAATGACATCAATCTGTATCTGGGGCTGCTGAAAGAGGAGATTGACATGCTGTGGAAAACGCCAGCCAATACGTGGGACGCCGCAGAGAAAGAATATTTCCCTATGAGAGCCGCACTGCTCACGACGGTGCACGACTATCTCAGTTACGGATATCTTGCGGGGCAGGTAGTCCACGGATTTTCTGGATGCGTAAGGTGCATGGATGACACAACGTATCGCCAGCTAGATAGAGATCCCGGGTCTTCGAAAACCGTGTTCATGGGACATCGAAGGTGGCTTCGCGATGATGACCCGTGGAGGAAACGCAAGGATCTGTTCGATGGTGAAACCGAACCCCGAAAACGCCCGTGTACAAGGAGCGGCGAGGAAATAGACAAGCTGTTGAAAAATTGGAAAGACTGCCCACTGCCAGGAAAGAAGCAAAAGGCGCCAGAGCCGCTGCTGAAGGTATGGAAAACGAGGTCTGTTTTCTGGGACTTGCCGTACTGGAAGATCCACCGTGTGCCTCACAGCCTTGATGTCATGCATATCACGAAGAACGTGTGCGAGAGTCTGCTTGGTACCCTGCTCAACATGCCAGAGAGGACCAAAGATGGGCCGAAAGCAAGGGCAGACTTGAAATCAATGGGCATCAGGCAGGAGCTTCACGCTATATATGATGATGATGATGATGATGATGATGATGAGGCGAAGCAGGACACAGAAAGTCGTCGCAAAGGCAAAAAGGCCAAGAAGACCGGAAATGACTACCCTCCCGCGTGCTTCACTCTAAGTCAGGAGGAGATCGAGCAGTTTTTCACCTGCCTCCCAGGAGTAAAACTTCCTTACGGTTACGCGGGGAAGATAAGCAGATACCTAGACCCAGCGAAGCAGAAGTTCAGCGGGATGAAGTCTCACGACTGTCACGTGCTGATGACGCAGATACTTCCAGTTGCAATCCGTGGGATCATGGACGCGCACGTCCGTGAAACGCTATTTGGCCTATGCAACTTCTTCGACGTCATCTCTCGGAAGTCGATTGGCGTGAGGCAACTCAGAAGGCTACAGGAAGAGATCGTGGTGATACTATGCGAGCTTGAGATGTACTTCCCACCCGCATTCTTTGACGTTATGGTGCATCTACTGGTCCATATAGTGGAGGATATCATCCAACTCGGGCCGATGTTCCTGCACAGCATGATGCCATTCGAAAGGATGAATGGTGTCATCAAAGGATACGTTCGCAACATGTCACGTCCAGAGGGAAGCATAGCCAGGGGCTTTCTGACCGAAGAGTGCATCTCCTACTGCACGAATTATCTAGGCATCGAGAACCCCGTTGGTCTGCCCGTCAACAGGCACCTCGGCAGGCTCGCTGGATGGGGTCACCGTGAGGGTCGCCGCGAAATGCATGTCGACTTCGAGGGTCGACTCGCCGACTTTGAAAGAGCAAACCTAGTCGCGCTACAACACATAGACGTGGTCGATCCTTGGGTGGTAGAGCACAAAACCTTTATTAAGAAGACGTACAATGACCGAGGCCAACAGAGGACGGACGGAGATATACTCAAAGAGCACAACTCATGTTTCACGCGTTGGTTCAAGCAGAAGCTTCTGTCGTACCCTTTACATGAGGATTCTTCCGCGGAAGAACAACTCATATTCGCCTTGTCACAGGGCGCCGAGCACAACCTGATGACCTATGAGGCGTACGATATCAACGGCTACACATTCTACACCGAGGCCAAGGACATGAAGAGCGATGGTTATCAGAACTCCGGGGTAACGATGGAATCCTACACCGGTAACGACAAGGACAGATACTACGGAAGGATCGAGGAGATCTGGGAGCTGAGCTACGCTGGAGAGAAGGTCCCGATGTTCCGTGTCAGATGGGCCAAGAACGTCATAAAAGAATACCGATATTTCACCACCATGGTTATACCCAAAGCCAAATCCAAGACCGCGGGCGCAAACGTCACCGCGAAAAATGAGCCATGGGTACTGGCTTCCCAAGTGGACCAATGCTTCTTCATTACCGACCCGCCAAAGCCCAGTCGTGTTGTCGTGAGGAGAGGCAAAAGGAAGATCATTGGAATGGATGGAGTAGCCAATGAGCAAGACTTCGACAAGTACGGCGACCCGAGGATCGAACATGACGACGATGATGAAGTAGCAGCATACACCACAAGAAGAAGCAGGACCACCCTACCTAAAGGACGTCCGTTCCACAGAAGAACTCCATTTGCGAAAAAGAAGGGCAAGAAGATTGTTAACAGATAGCTAGCTAAAATCGATTGTATTTAAATCGCAGCCTTCATTTCTCGATTGTATTTCATGGGCACTTTTTGAACTATCATGAATATTTTTAAATTTCATGGACACTCGATCTCGATCCCCCTCCATCTCGATCGCTATCCCACCTCGCCAGATCCGGTCCCCCTCACCGCCGAGCACCCCCCGGTCCACCGGCCGCCGCCGCCGACCCCCCGCACCCTTGATTCCCCTACTCAACCGCCGCCGCCGACCCCCCGCACCCCTCCCCTACTCAACCGCTGCCACCGACCCCCCGCACCCTCCCCCGCTCCACCGGCATTACTGTTTGATGATATTTTTTTAAAAAATATTACTGTCTTATAAAAAAATTACTGTCTTATAAAAAAAATTACTGTCTTATAAAAAAAATTACTGTTATGATTTAAACAAGTTTGAACATATTTAAAAACAAATAAGTATCAAACAGCATTTTAAAATGCATAAAAAAATTTTTGTGGAGCCTAGGAATCGAACCCAGGACCTCCTGGTGTGAGAACTGGCACCTGACCAATCGAGCTAGTAGAGGGGAGTTGATGTGGATGAGGTCACGTGGGTGATAACCTGTTGGCTCGAGCGGAAATAAAAAAAATACTAATGGCGCATCAGGCCGAGGTGCGCCATTAGCATGTATATACTTATGGCGCACCGAGGGGTGGTGCGCCATTAGTATTGTGCCCCCCTACTTCGTACCCATCCCCTCTCTCTCCCTCGCCCGAGCCCGAGCCCTCGATCCCCTCTCTCTCCCTCGGCCGAGCCCTCGCCCTCGATCCCCTTCCCCTCTCCTCTCCCTCGCCTGAGCCCTCGCCCTCGATCCCCTTCCCTTCTCCTCTCCCGACGCCGCCGCCCCGCCGCCCCGCCGCCCCGCCGCCCTCGACGCCGGCCAGATCCGCCGCCACCTCTGCTCGAGCTGCTCCCATCGACCACGCCGCTGCTCGCGTGCTTCTTCTCTCCCGCGACCCCGCGACCCCGACATCGTCCCCGCGACCACCGTCGTCCCTGCGACCACCGGCCCTCCTCCGCCGCGACGGCCAGGGGCCGCCGTCCGCGGACCACCTCGAGCTCTATCCCCGTCCGCGTGAAGATCCCCTCCACTCCGCGGGCAGGGGCTCTTCTCCTGCCGCTGCAGCTACAAGAGGAGAGGAGCACCGGCCAGCCACCATCGACGGACGCCTCCATCCCCCCTTCCTCCTTCGCCCGACGAGCCTCTTCACTCCGGGAACTTGCTGCTGCTGCTAATCCAAGCTGCACCACCTACCTCGCCAAAGCTCTGTCCCGGCAGCTCTCTGTGAGGTAAAAAATCTACTTTTCTGATGTACAAATCCCTGTTTGTGCTTGCTTCCATATGTGAGATAGATACCATATTGTTGTTGTGTTTGTGTGAATTATTGCTGCCATATTTGTGTGAATTCTTGCTGCAATAATACAAACTGTGTTGATGTATGTCAAATATATGGTCAGATTAGCCTATATTAGTATATGTGTTGATTGATTAAAGTGTTATGACAACAATGCATGACAGCAAGCAAGCAGAGCGGCTCCTCCTCCCATTCGACGCCAAGCAAGCAGAGCGGCTCCTCCTCTCCCTCGACGCCAAGCCAGGTGAGCTGCCCCCTCCCCCCTCGGCTGCTTGCTTCTATCCATCCTAACCCTAGCCCCTTCTCCATTGCAGCAGCCCGCCACACTCCTCTCGAGGAGGAGAGGAGAGGAGAAACCCGCGCAGCGCCGTCATTTCCCGCACGGCCTCGGCACCGTCTCCTCCCCTCCAAGCTCCATTAAATCCAAGCTGCTGCTAAGGTGAGCTTTTGCATCTGAATTCTCCTCCTCTCCTCCCCTCGGCACCTATGTACTCATTTTGCATCTGAATTTATTTGGATCCATTGCACCTTTGCGTTACAAATTATGAAACTGATGCAATTTGTTTGGTGGGCTTTCGTGGAAATGTGCATCAACTTTCCTGAAAGTTAAGCTTGTCTTGACTCTTGACTAGGTGTAATTATGAACTGGACGCGCTTTATGACTAGATGGTGATGCTAGGTGTGCTGATGTATACTTGCTGTCAATTGGATCATGCTTCTTTAGGTTTCATTGGTCATGTTGTCAATTTTCTTGTGGAATGTGGGTGTCAATGCGTACTTTGATGTCAATTGGATCATTCTTCTTTAGGTTTCATTGGTTGGCCTGTTATTTTGTTTGCTGCCGTCTTTGTCTAGTAAAACTGCCTGATTAGGTTTCTGTTCAACCTCAGAATGCTTTCAGTTCTGTTTTGTCAGGCTGATATTGACTATACTGTTTAGTTTATACACTAGTTACCCAGAAAGTTGGTCTTCCTCCTAGCAAGAATATACAGTATTAGATAATACATGATGGATAGTACTACTTGTCTATTTACAATGAGACAGGGGGCCCGTGGTATCATTATGGGGCTGTGCTGCTGTATTATGCCTATAAAAACACTTGTTCAGTCAATTAAACAGGGCATTGAAAATTGACAGGGCATTTTTGTTTTCTGTTGAACCTAAGCAATTTCATACGCTTGACAAAGTTGATGCTTTATTCCTGATGTATAATTTGTTTGTCACATGCTACTGTTGATCCCAAGTTTGATGCATAACAATTGTTGTATGAGTTCTCCAAATGAACAGGAGTACTCCTCTATTTTGATATGAAATCACCATGATAGGTCCACATGCTACTGTTGTCAACATGATAAATAGTTTCAGTTAGTTACCTCTAAAACTATTCTTAATTAACTGATGATTTGCTACAACCAGTGCATGCATGCCTTTTTTCTTCTTCATTTTTAGTAAAGTGCTCTATTCTGGGTCATGGACTTTGTGCCATGGACCAGTGCATGCATGCTGCTGCTGCTGTACTACTTGTCAAGTGATGCTGCTGCTGCTATCTGCGAGTTGTTGCTGCTAGTTGTGATTTTGTCAAGTGATGCTACTGCTACTTGTGATCTTCTAAAATAACCCCTTTCTCCTGAAACGTTGATTAATTTCCGTTTCGGTTGAGAAATGGGGCACTCCTAGGTCAAGAAAATTAGCAAAGGTCATGCCCAATTTTCTTGACCTAGAAGGTGCCCGATTCTCAACCGAAATAAAAATTAATTTTCTTTAGTGGTTGGATTAGTTTAGTATTTTATTCACACACTCAGACACCCTTGCTTGCCATGTGTGATAGAGAGATAGTGAGAGGAGACAATAAGCTATCTGCAGCTTAATTTGCATTGCATACTAGCTAGATAGCTTTTGTTTTTCAGGACCAACCGAACAATACATACATATACCTGTAGGCACCAGCTTAATTTCCAAGGCAGGACAATTACTTGCTTCATTATATTCATCCATCCATCCATTTTGCATCATGTACAGAACCAAAAATAATCGGAGTTTCTGTCTGGCTTCAGAAGTCATAACACATGCATTTGGGTAACCCTAAATGTCAAAATTGCACAAGTCTAGACCCCTTTATGCCATATACTTTCTATTTTTCTTCATCGGAGTTCGACTGCGCATTAACCCAACGTGTGCATGACTCGATGGTCCAGGAAGGAAATCATTTCCTTTCATCAGCTAGAAAAACTGCCAACGTTTCAAAACTGCAACTTGATGAAGATTGGAGTATATCTTAATAAGTTTACCCTGTTGGGGCACATCACATACACACATTTGCTCAAGTCCACTCTGGCCCATGTAGAGCTGAAACCCAGTTTAGTTCCTTGTATCACTTGTCGCTGAAAACCGTTTGATTGTTTTCACGGAAATGATTTACAAGTTCAGCAAGTGATGAGGTGTGAGAATAACATATTCATTAGGGTAGGCATCTCCTGCCCTATGCTGAATGTGGTGCAATTTTCGACGCAGATTCATAATTTGCAGCTTAGCTTATCTCTTGGCCCTCCAATTAAAATATAGGGGTTGACCTTCACCACGGCCGAAGCTTCTCTGCATCTATATATAATGGACATTCCCTAGCTTCTGAACAATCAACACAAAGCAGCAGGCCTGAGTGTCTCCAATAGTCATCCTTGTGTTTGTGTAGGTTTTCTTTCCGTGGTCCATTGAGCCTTCATTCATGGTTATGAATGATATGCAATGATCAGCCTGCTAGCGTTTATCCTCTCCGCGTGTTTGAACACCCTGCGGTGTAGTAAAAAGTAATTACAGATACACTCACCCACATAAGTATTCAACACAATGAAAAAATAGTACAAATTAAGGAAAGGCAATACCATTTCAGACGCTTGTCTTCTAAAAAGAAGAGTGAACTTTCTAGACACACCCCTCAAGAACTAGGTTACCCTGAGAACGTGGACTTGGACCTTAGCAACGACACACTAACAGGTTCTATCCCAGAACACCTAGGCAATATCACAAACATCTCTCAATTGTTCCTTGACAATAACCAACTTTTTGGCGACATTCCTCGAGAATTAGGTTATTTGGTCAACTTAGAGATCTTGTTCCTTGACAATAACCAACTTTTTGACCAAACTTTGTTTCTATTTAGAGAGAAACATGGCCCACAACGATGAGGCCGGGGGTTCGGGCAGCAAGGCATTCTGGGAGTTGTCCCAGGAGATGGAGGAACAACCTCACTTGTATGAGGCCGCCGCCTTCCCCACCGATCCTGAGACCACGGATGGTGCCGCCGAGGATGACCACACTGATGCCACCACTGATGGTGCCGCCGAGGATGCCACCACTGATGATGGCGGCGCACGCACAGATGGCAGCCAACCGAAGAGGCAACGGAAGGACCGGCGCCCGATCGTGCTCCGCACCCTCAAGGAGGAAGTTACTGAAGTGGACTCCAACAGGAATCCAACGGCGCCCGAACGAATAGTCAAGGGGTACTCGCTTCAGCTCGGGTGCATTGTCCGGAGCACCGTCTCGATCAACACCGAGAACCTGAGGCATCCTGACCGAGGGAATTTGCGCAACCTCCTCTTCACGAAGCTGCACGAACGATACAAGTTCCCCGCTGAATTTGAAAACACAAGCCTCAAAGGGAATAAAGTGAACAATGTTGCCCTCACGAAGATGAGCAAGGCCCTGTCTACTTGGAAAAGCAATGTGAAGAGAATGATCGATAAAGGTGAGAGTTATCAGAAGATCAAGGAGAAAAATCCTTCGATCACCGAAGATGACTACAACGACTTCAAGATCAATTGCTCGAGCACGACAAGCTCCCAATCAAGTGAGTGGGGGAAACAAATGCGGGAGCTGAACATAGGGGAACACACACTCGGTCCCGGCGGTTACAGAGTGGCGGAGCCTATATGGGACAAGGAGGACGCGGACCGTGCCGAGCAAGGCCTACCACCCCGCTTCGAGAAATACAGCGGTAACAAGCAGACTAGGAACTATGTCAGGGCCCGGTACAAGGAGGACCCGATAACAAAGGAGCTTACCACGGATCCGAAGACCAGGGCGCTTGAGCTTGTTCTGGTAAGGAATACACCCCCGCGTAATTAGCTCCATATGGTTGCATTCTAATTAATGAAGCCAAATTTCTAAATGGTTCACATTCCTTCCACAGGCGACTGAAAGCAGTAGTGCGGAGTCGACTAAGAGCAACCCTTGGGACACCACTCTAAATAGGGGGGTTGAATGTAATGAAGAACAAGGATAAGCTCAGTAAGCTGACGTCAGCTGGTCGTGTGGCCGGCAAAGGCTTGTCCACAAAATGGGGTCATACTATACCGCTGGTGTGTGGAAGGAGAAAAAGACCAGCTCGGAAAGCCAGGCGCGAGAGGTTCAAGAACTCAAGGCACAGGTGGCGCGGATTCTGGAGATTGTCCAAGAGCAAGTGGAACAACGACTCGGAGCGACGATCACCGCCCTTGTGCATACCTTGATCTCGGGGTTGAGTGCGTGGATTGCGGGCGGCCAACAGGGGCCGCCCCCGATTCCTAGCTTCACGGCCAGCAACTCGCATAATGCGATGGCGGGGCCATTGGTGCCTCCGGCGGAGGCGGCATTGGTGTCTCCGACGCCGGCACGGGAGCTTAATGCACCCGGGTGTACGCCGGCCGGCACCTCTTCAGCAAGCATCCCCTCCGTCAACTGCATGCCCGCCGTTGGCGGTGCCTCGACATTAGCCGAGCTCGACGCCATCATCACGGTAACTAATTAAGCCTCTCTCGGCCGAGGACTTCATCTCCTTGCCTTTGACTGGGCATCCCTGATGCCCTACATGTCTTCGCAGGGCGCCGCCGACGTTCCGTGCACTCTCCTCCACTTCGTGAACAACGAGTTGGTCAATGTCGCCAAGGGCAAAATCGTTCAACCGGGCAACCCCTTGTTCCACGGTACCCAGATGCTAACCAACTTGTTTAGCGTTCAACTAGTTCGGGTGCTGCCAGGCTGCGACGACTTGTTACCTCCGATTCGACCCGTCGGGGCCGACGATGAAGACGTGATGACCCTCAGCGCCTGCCTGAGCTGGCCCCTGCTTTGGCCGAAGAGCCAGATTCGTTTGGGCGCGGGGGACACCACCCCAAAGACAACACCGCCAGTCGTGCCGGCGCCAAGTCGGCCCCATGGCAAGACCGCCGTAACGGTGTCGGACATCCCTATGCCACTGGATCCAAACATGCATATGGCACAGGATCAGAACGACGACGACGACGATGATGATACATTTGGCAATGTCGATCAGTACTTTGCCGAGCATGGATACGATGGCGACTTCATGGGGCCTCCTTCTCAAGAACCAAACCCAACAAAGACGTGTGCGATCTAGCTCGTACCGCGGAGAAGACAAGTTGAAACAGGCGCCGTCTGGCGTTCATCTCTCAGGAGACGCCTCCAGCTGCCGACTTCACCGAGCCTCAGATAGGCGAGGTGCGAAATATTATCAGCCCCAACACACTCAAGAAGGCGGTCTGTGAGCAGAACTCGGTCCCATTACAGGAGAAGAAGAAGGCACGCAAAAGAAAGACTAAGAAGGGTGCGAGCCAGCCGGCACCGAGTACGATCCGTGCTCAGGACGGGCCACCTTCACCGCAGGATATCTCGAGGAGGGTGCATGTGGCGGGTAGGGCGATGCTACCAACAAATATGCTCAATGCTGCAACCGGTGCTATGCGGAGTCTGCATGACAATGTTCTTGCTTTGGAGAAGCGGTGTCTCAGAGAGAAGGATGTGGCGTACCCGGTTTTCGCGGCCAAGGTGCCAGAGGGCAAGGGCTTTGTGGATAACTCCATCGGGCGTACGATCGTCCTGCGTTTTGATGACATCCACGCTATGTTGAACCTTCATCCGCTGCACTACACCTTCGTTCGGCTATTTTCGCTAAGTATGGAGATGCGGATCATTCGCGACAAGACCCCAGACATCGTGATAGTCGACCCCTTCTACATGTGTGCCAAGATCTTGGGCAGCGCTGGGGACCGGCAAGTCGCGAGTTCTTACCTCGAAGGCGTCATTCTGGCAAACCAAGATAAGGATAACTTCCTCGTGCCTTACTTTCCCGAGTAAGTCCTCCCCTCAACCGGCCCGTAACATATGAATTCTTACATTTCGATCGTTTTTCTTTTAACATTCCGTGTTTTCTGCAGTGACACACATTGCACGCTCATCCTCCTAAGCCCCAAATATTCTATGGCCACGTATTTCGACCCGGACCGTCAGTCGAACGTAGACTACACAAATGTCAAGAAGGTTCTTGATGATGTTCTTCCCGGCTACGCCCAATCTGGAGGCACCTTCACCAGGCCTATTCGTAAGTACGGCAAGCACGTGTTCTCCCACAATACGATGTTCTGCTGCGTCAAGCAGCCGCCTGGCGGTCAGAAGGGTCCCTACTACGCCATCCATCACATGCGGGCGATCATACGGGACCATCATCAACTTCTTCTACCGAGTAAACTCAAAGATTGGGCCGCGAGCGTGTCGGCAATCCAGGACGCGGACCTCCGACAAGAATTCTTTCGCATCCAGTCGGAGTTTGCGGAAATCATCCATCAAGATGTCCTTCGTACCTCGGGGCAGTTCTACCTCAGAAATCAACCGTCCAACAGTGACATCGACACAATGCTACAAATGCAGGATGACAACGCCCATTCTTTCATGACTCCCACGATAGACGGCGGCTTCATCCACGCTCCGGTCCCTTGAGTCGAGTTGTCTAGTTCTGAAACATCGATTGGCTCATGTTGTAATTAAACTTTAATGAACTTGTAGTATGTCTCTTTGGTTTCGAGAGTCGTTCAACTTAGATGTAATCGATGCTATTAATGTCTTGCTTTTCTCTTCTGATCGTTCTGTTGCATACTTATATATTGCTTATGTATTGTCTGTGAATTGGTACTAACGTTTCGTTTGGCTAGTGCATAGCGATGCCGACGTATGTCGTGTACAAGGGTAAGCTTCCCGGAGTCTACGATGACTGGAAGGAGTGTCGGAGACAGGTTCACCGATTCAGCAGTAACAGTTACAAAGGGTACACCACTAGGGCCGAGGCCGAATCTAGATACGCCCGCTATCTAGCGGGAGAGGGGAGGGAGCGTTGGAGGAACCGGATGAAGACGAGTTTCATCGTGATGATGCTCATCGTGATGACCGCAGCTCTCTTCTATGTGATGGTAGTTTAGATGATCGATATCGACTTGTAATGTGAAGACAGACTCGCTACTCGCGGTCTCGAGACTTGTAATATAATGTTCTATCTTTGTTCGGTCTTTTCAATTCGGAGACTAATATGATGAATTGTATTCGGAGACTAATATGATGAATTGTATTCAAAGACTATACATTTGATGAATCTGTTGTTGATGTGTGCTGTCTATATTTTGTCAAACTATACATTTTGTAACCTGTGCAAAAAACAGAAAATAAAAAAATAAAAAAAAACTAATATTCATACTAATGGCGCATCACATGACAGTGCGCCATTAGTATGACAGTGCATACTAATGGCGCATCACTGGGCAGTGCGTCATTAGTATGCCGCGGTTACTAATGGCGCATCCAAAGGTGGTGCGCCATTAGTATGCCAAAGCACCTGGGTATACATGGCCCCTGGGAGGCATACTAATGGCGCACCCTGGCATATACTAATGGCGCACCAGGTGGTGCGCCATTAGTAAAAATTACTAATGGCGTGCTATCAATGGCGCACCACAGATGCGCCATTAATAGCCATAATAGGTGCGCCATTAGTAGGGGTTTTTCTAGTAGTGAAGACCTCGGTGAAGCTTCTTACACATTGAGCATCAAGATCTATAGTGATAGATCAAGACGCTTGATAAGATTTTTCAATGAGTACATACCTTGACAAAGATTTTGAAGTAATTCAAAATGGAACAGTCAAAGAAAGAGTTCTTGCCTGTGTTACAAGGTGTGATATTGAGTAAGACTCAAAGCCCGACCATGGCAGAAGATAGAAAGAGGATGAAAGTCATTCCCTATGCCTCAGCCATAGGTTATATATAGTATGCCATGCTGTGTACCAGATCTATTGTATACCCTACACTGAGTTTGGCAAGGGAGTACAATAGTGATCTAGGAGTAGATCACTAGACAACGGTCAATATTATCCTTAGTAAGGACTAAGGAAATGTTTCACGGTGATGGGGGTGATAAAGAGTTCGTCGTAAAGAGTTACGTCAATGCAAGCTTTTACACTGATCCAGGTGACTCTAAGTCTCAATCTAGATACATATTGAAAGTGGGAGCAATTAGCTAGAGTAGCTATGTGCAGAGCATTGTAGACATAAAATATTTGCAAAATACATACGACTCTGAATGTGACAGACCCATTGACTAAACTTCTCTCACAAGCAAAACATGATCACACCTTAGTACTCTTTGGGTGTTAATCACATAGCGATGTGAACTAGATTATTGGATCTAGTAAACCCTTTGGGTGTTGATCACATGACGATGTGAACTATGGGTGTTAATCACATACAGATGTGAATATTGGTGTTAAATCACATGGTGATGTGAACTAGATTATTGACTCTAGTGCAAGTGGGAGACTGGAGGAAATATGCCATAGAGGCAATAACAAAGTTGTTATTTATATTTCCTTATACCATGATAAATGTTTATTATTCATGCTAGAATTGTATTAACCAGAAACTTAGTACATGTGTGGATACATAGACAAACATAGTGTCACTAGTATGCCTCTATTTGACTAGCTCGTTGAATCAAAGATGTTAAGTTTCCTAGCCATAGACATGAGTTGTCATTTGATTAATGGGATCACATGATTGGAGAATGATGTGATTGACTTGACCCATTCCGTTAGCTTAGCACTTTGATCGTTTAGTATGTTGCTATTGCTTTCTTCATGATTTATACATGTTCCTATGACTATGAGATTATGCAACTCCCGAATACCGGAGGAACACTTTGTGTGCTACCAAATGTCACAACGTAACTGGGTGATTATAAAGGTGCTCTACAAGTGTCTCCAATAGTGTTTGTTGAGTTGGCATAGATCAAGATTAGGATTTGTCACTCCGATTGTCGAAGAGGTATCTCTGGGCCCTCTCGATAATGCACATCACTATAAGCCTTGCAAGTAATGTGAATAATGAGTTAGTTATGGGATGATGCATTACGGAACGAGTAAAGAGACTTGCCGGTAACAGGATTGAACTAGGTATTGAGATACCGACGATTGAATCTCGGGCAAGTAACATACCGATGACAAAGGGAACAACATATGTTGTTATGCGGTTTGATCGATAAAGATCTTCGTAGAATATGTAGGAGACAATATGAGCATCCAGGTTCCGCTATTGGTTATTGATCGGAGACGTGTCTCGGTCATGTCTACATAGTTCTCGAACCCATAGGGTCCGCACGCTTAACGTTTGGTGACGATCGGTAATATGAGTTTATGTGTTTTGATGTACCGAAGGTAGTTCATAGTCCCGGATGAGATCGGGGACATGAGGAGGAGTCTTGAAATGGTCGAGACGTAAAGATCAATATATTGGACAACTATATTCGGACATCGGAAAGGTTCTGAGTGATTCGGGTATTTATCGGAGTACCAGAGAGTTACGGGAATTCGCCGGGGAGTATATGGGACTTATTGGGCTTTAGGGGAGAGAGGGAGGGGCTGCCTAGGGCAGGCCGCGCGCCCCCCAGGCCTAGTCCGAATTGGACTAGGGGAGGGGCGGCACCCCCTCTTTCCTTCTCTTCTCTCTTCCCCTTCCTTCTCTCCTACTCCTACTACTTGGAAGTGGGGGAATCCTACTCCCGGTGGGAGTAGGACTCCACAGGGCACGCCATAGAGAGGGTCGGCCCCTCCCCTCCTCTACTCCTTTATATACGGGGAGGGGGGCACCCCATGGACACACAAGTTGATCATTGATTTTTTTAACCGTGTGTGGTGCCCCCCTCCACCATAATCCACCTCGGTCATATCGTAGCGGTGCTTAGGCGAAGCCCTACGTCGGTAGCTTCATCAACACCGTCATCACACCGTTGTGCTGACGGAACTCTCCCTCGAAGCTCTACGGTCTACAAGGGTACATGGACGACACTCTCCCCTCTCGTTGCTATGCATCACCATGATCTTGCGTGTGCATAGGAATTTTTTTGAAATTACTATGTTCCCCAATAGTGGCCTCCTCGTTACGTCTCTGACTTCAACTCCAAGTCTTCTGGTTTGCTTTCGGTCCAAGAAAGATCATCGCGAAGGTTTCATTCCGTTTGGACTCCCTTTGGTATTCCTTTTTTGCAAAACTCTAAATTAGGCAAAAAAACAGAAACTGACACTCGGCCCTCGGTTAATAGGTTAGTCACAAAAATAATATAAAAAAGCATATTAAAGCCCATTAAACATCCAAAACAGATAATATAATAGCATGGAACAATAAAAAATTATAGATACGTTGGAGACGTAACAAGCATCCCCAAGCTTAATTCCTGCTCGTCCTCGAGTAGGTAAATGATAAAAACAGAATTTTTGATGTGGAATGCTACCTAATGTATTTATCAATGTAATTTTCTTTATTGCAACATGAATGTTCAGATCCGAAAGATTCAAGACAAAATTTTAATATTCACATAAAAACAATAATACTTCAAGCATACTAACAAAGCAATCATGTCTTCTCAAAATAACATGGCCAAAGAAAGTTATCCCTACAAAATCATATAGTCTGGCTATGCTCTATCTTCATCACATAAAGTATTTATTCATGCACAACCCCGGTTTCAGCCAAGCAATTATTTCATACTTTAGTATTTTCAAAGTTTTTCAATCTTCACGCAATACATGAGCGCGAGCCATGGACATAGAATGGTGGTTGTGGAGAAGACAAAAAGGAGAAGGTAATCTCACATCAACTAGGCGTATCAACGGGCTATGAAGATGCCCACCAATAGATATCAATGTGAGTGAGTAGGGATTGCCATCTAACAAATGCACTAGAGCTATAATTGTATGAAAGCTCAACAAAAGAAACTAAGTGGGTGTGCATCCAACTCGCTTGCTCACGAAGACCAAGGGCACTTGAGGAAGCCCATCATTGGAATATACAAGCCAAGTTCTATAATGAAAAATTCCCACTAGTATATGAAAGTGACAACATAGGAGACTCTCTATCATGAAGATCATGGTGCTACTTTGAATCACAAGTGTGGTAATAGGATAGTAGCATTGCCCCTTCTCTCTTTTTCTCTCTTTTTTATTTGGGCCTTTTCTCTTTTTTTATGGCCTCCTTTTTTATTTATTTTTATTTTTCGTCTGGAGTCTCATCCTGACTTGTGGGGGAATAATAGTCTCCATCATATTTTCCTCACTGGGACAATGCTCTAATAATGAAGGTCATCACACTTTTATTTACTTACAACTCAAGAATTACAACTCAATACTTAGAACAAAATATGACTCTATGTGAATGCCTCTGGCGGTGTACTAGGATGTGCAATGATTCAAGAGTGATATGTATGAAAAAAATTATGAACGGTGGCTTTGCCACAAATACAATGTCAACTACATGATCATGCTAGGCAATATGACAATGATGGAGCGTGTCATAGCAAATGGAACGGTGGAAAGTTGCATGGCAATATATCTCGGAATGGCTATGGATATGCCATAATAGGTAGGTATGGTGGCTATTTTGAGGAAGGTATATGGTGGGTGTATGATACCGGTGAAAGTTGCGCGGTACTAGAGAGGCTAGCAATGATGGAAGGGTGAGAGTGCATATAATCCATGGACTCAACATTAGTCATAAAGAACTCACATACTTATTGCAAAAATCTACAAGTAATCAAAACAAAGTACTACATGCATGCTCCTAGGGGAAGGGTTGGTAGGAGTTAACCATCGCGCGATCCCGACCTCCACACATAAGGAAGGCAATCAATAAATAAATCATGCTCCAACTTCTATACGTGCATGCTACGGGAATCACAAACTTTAACACAAGTATTCCTCAAATTCATAATTACTCAACTAGCATGACTCTAATATCACCATCTTCATATCTCAAAACAATCATAAAGAATCAAACTTCTCATAGTATTAAATGCACTTTATATGAAAGTTTTTGTTATACCCATCTTGGATGCCCATCATATTAGGACTAATTTTATAACCAAAGCAAATTACCATGTTGTTCTAAAAGACTCTCAAAATAATATAAGTGAAGCATGAGAGATCAACAATTTCTACAAAATAAAATCACCGCTGTGCTCTAAAAAGATATAAGTGAAGCACTAGAGCAATATTGTCTAGCTCAAAAGATATAAGTGATCACATAGAGATTCTAATAAATTCCGATTCATGCGTGTCTCTCACAAAAGGTGTGTACAACAAGGATGATTGTGGTGAACTAAAATGCAAGGACTCAAATCATACAAGACGCTCCAAGCAAAAGACATATCATGTGGTGAATAAAAATATAGCCTCAAATAAAGTTACCGATAGACGAAAACGAAAGAGGGGATGTGTCGTGGAAATATCACGTCAGATGTCCTAACGGAAGGACTTAGTCATCGAGCCATCGCAACGAGATTAACTTGAAGGGGTTAAACCGGACAAGGGACACGAGAGTTTTTTACTAGTTTGGCCCCTTACGATGAAGGCAAAAGCCTACGTCTAGTTGTGATGGAATTGCTTGGGTTTCGATGACCAGGGAGCGAATACGCTTTGCCTGAGTCTCGAGTCATTGTTTCTTATCCCTGAACCGCCGCCGGGTCATCCCTTTATATACACAGGTTGACGCCCAGCCGGTTTACAGAGTCCCGAGGCCAGCTCATACAAGTGTCTGGCTCGGTCTCTCCTTTTCCTTAACTTACAATACAAGTTATACAACTATGGCGGTTTACTAATATGGGCCCTAATCCGCCTTTGGGCTCTGGGCCCCTAAGCTTTATCAGTGAAATGCCATCTTCTTAGTCTTCTTGGGCTTCAATATAGATGAGCGTGAACCGGCCCCTCCTGGGCGGTTTACACTCAGTAGTTATATCCTCAACATTAGGCCCCAGATTGATTTGAACCTGTTCATGTCAATCTTCAATACTTAGAAAGATTCTATGAACATCTTCTTATGATCCTCGTAAACCGCCATGGTATCTTCTCCCTGTAATAGTTTAGTAAACTGCCATGACATCATCTTCTGAACACTGTAGTGAATCATCATGTCGTCATCTCTGTATAAAAAGATAATAAAGATTCCCTTCATTTAATTAATTTCCGAAGATCTAGGCGATAATTGCGCCCCCTCTTTGCCGCTTCAGGCTCCTCGATTCTCGCGCCTGCCGCTTATCCTCTTGTCTTTATAAATAGGACCGGGGGGTCCTTCCATTTTCCCCCTTGCCTCTTCGCGTCTTCTTCCTCCTCGCGACCCCGAAGAACTCAAGCATCGCCGCCGCCGTCGACCTCGAAGCTCTGCCTCATCTCTGGCCGCTGCATCAACCTGAATGCTCCAGAGATCCACAGCTCTCCTCCATCACTCCTGAGAATCCGGTAAGCCCTTCGCCTTTAACCCAAGATCTGCATTAGGTTTTTAGTACTTGGCTATGTTGATCAGTGTTCGTCTGAGCTTTATTAGTTTGCCCTTGCTTTCTTTACTGCCTCGTTGAATCCAGACCAACGTAACCTTTTCCTCCTGCGGCCGAAGCTACAATCTTGTTTTGCCTCACCATAGTACCTTTTAGAGCCACGAACAGATCCATCTGGATCCTCTTTATTCTGCTGTTGCCATTTTAGGGTTCAGAATATTTTCTTTACTAGGCCACGGTAGATCCAAAATTATAATATCGTCTTGTGAAACCTGTTTCCTCGGCACTTAATGAATTTCACCTCTGCTGCTTCCACTATAGGCGGTTTAACTTTGTAAAAAATCATAATCCGCCTGGTACCATTAGCCCTCACTTAAACCGCCATCTTGACTTGAGTAGCAGTATCCGGTTTAACGTGTATATATATCTTGATTAAATCCCCCGGTTTAACACCGGTTTGTGCACATCATCCTTGAATCGTAAACCGGCCTTGGCACTTCTTTTACAGTTTGTCTTCCAAAATGACCAAGCAATTCGCCGCTTGCAACTGGGTTCCTTCCCGGATCACAGAAATGCAACTCAATGGATATGTTCTAACTAGCGCTTTGGCCAAGAAAAATGTCCTTCATTGGCGAGTCCCTGGCCCTGAATGCCCTCCTGAACCTCAAGATGGAGAAGTGATTGGGTTCATGCTGTCGAAGTAATGGGCCACGGGTAGGCTAACCCGAGTCCCAGGACCTTTCGAGTCATCGGGGCAGGCCGCACCCCTCAGGCCGAATCCCAGGAGCGACTCCAAAGTATGCCGAGTCCCAGACGACGACTCCAAGACAAGCCGAGTCCCAGACGGCGACTCCAAGATAAGCTGACTCCAAGCTGGCGACCTCTAGAGAGGCCGACTATGGAGAGTTGGCTCATGAATCCTCCCTCATCTCGAAGTACGATGTGGGGTACGGTCACGGCATGGCCGTTCCCCCTGCTTACGAAGGGCCGGCATGGCTACAGTGAGCCGTATCGCTGGAAGATCTCCGGCGAGGCGCGGCACTGTTGCCATGCCTGCCCTGATCTCAGCCATAGTGCGCAATGCACTATGCCCACGACGCCAGCCTGTACGACCCGAAGGTGGCCTGAGCGCCCCGAAGACGGACCTGTGGGAGTCGGCCGACTTAGGCCGACTCCTCCCCAGGGCCCCATGAGCCATTAACCAGATAGGATGGGGAATGGCGACAGTGATCGCCCGATAGACGGCGGCACTGTTGCCACGACCCAATGACCAAGCCTGCATCATCAGGAGTGCCGCTACAGTATCAAGCCTGTCCGCGGGACCCGCCAGTCCGCGGGCCCCAGAAGCCGGCGGGGAGGATGGCAGTCTGAGAGACAGACAGCTGGGACCCGCGCCTAGCCAGATTACTATTGTACCCCCGGGGGTAGGCCTATATAAACCCCCTGGGGCACCCATGCAAAGAGTTCGGACCTAGATAGAGATAGACCAGATAGCATAGGGAGGAGAGAGCTAGCCTTGCCCTCTCCTGCCTCCCGAAACAGCTCCAGGAGCACCATTGTAGCCACTTTGCCTTAGTGATCATCCGGAGACCCCGCAGAGCAGCAGTAGGGGTGTTATCTCCTAGGAGAGCCCTGAAGCTGGGTAAGTTCCGCCGACGTGCATGTCTTCGCCTCATCCCGCTTCCAGGCACCGGCGACGTTCTACTCGCTCCCACCATGATAAGCCATCCTTTAGCATCTGTCGTATCCAACCCCCGACATTTGGCGCCCACCATGGGGCGAGGTGCACCGTCGTCCGGAGATCTTCTCTGGAAGGGAACCCTGTTCCTCCCCGGCAAGCACAGCCAGCCCGGCACGCCGGATGGCGTCTGTGCCGACACGCTGCACGGCGTTGAGATCGCCTGTGCGGCCAGCTGCCTCGCCGATCTTATCGGCGAGGTTCGCCTCTCCGATGAGCCTGCGTCCGACGCAGGCACGAGTGGCCCCGAGAGCCTCCTCGCGGGCCTCCTCGACCAACTCCACGTCGCCGGCGAGCCCGCCGTGGACCTGGAGTCCATAGGATCCACTGACCCGATGCTGGTCGACTCCGACACCGCGTCGCTCGACGCGTTCCCCACCAACATGGTGGTCTACGACGAACCGCTCTCTTACGCGGGGAGCGGCGGAAGCACCGTCACTAAGGTCCTCGTCCTCGACCACGGCGAGCGCTCCGGCGAAGGAGCGCACGACCCGCTTGACGCGGCCCTACGAGACCTTGCAGCACCGATTCTGGAAGACGTCGACGCCGAGACGCTGGAGGCGCTCCGCCTTCAACTCGTCGAGGGCGCGAAGAAGCTGGCAAGCATGAGGCGCTTGTCAGAAGCCTACCAACACGAGATGGATCACGCCGTAGGCGGCTCGCCGGTTCCAACCGGGCCTAGCCGCCTAGGCGCGGTCCGACAGCGCGGCGCGGCAATCGCCAACCTCTTCGGGGCTGATCGTCCTGTGTATGCCACGCCCGCAGAGAATATCCGTGCCGCCCAGGCAGCGGCAGACGAGCTCGACAACTTCGAAGGCGAAGAGCGCCGCATAATGACAGAGCAAGTTCAGCAGCTCCTCGACGCGGCTGCCGCGCAGAATGATGCCGGTTGTCGCACCGAGGCGCCGCAGCGCCAAAACGACGACCCACCGCCTCACCGAGACCAAGGTGCAACGTCTCGGACGCCGACCGGTGGGGCCCTTGGGAAGAAGGACAAGGAGCCGGCTGTCAGCCACAGTCGGACTCACATCACCATCGAGCGCGACCAAGACGGCCGCCCCAAAGCGGTGGAACGGCGGGACGACTACCTGCCTCCCCCTCCTCGCAGAGAAAGGCGAGTCTCCCCGCCGCCCATGGAACATCCGACCCTCGGCGACCGCCTTGGCCGCCGAGAGGGAGTTGGAGAGAACGACGCCCGCCACCGAACCGACCGACTCCACCGATCCCTGGCGCTGGAAGAAGAAGACGAGTTGTGTCCCCCCTGCTTTGGACCCCGCATCCGAGATGAGCCCTTCCCCAAAGAGTTCATGCTCCCCCGAGACACGCCCAAATATACCGGCACCATGAAGCCGGAAGATTGGCTAATCGACTACTCCATGACCGTCAACATAGCGAACGGCAACAAGCATGTTGCCGTAAGATACGTCCCCCTCATGCTCCAAGGTTCGGCCCGGACGTGGTTGAACAGTCTGAAGCCTCGCAGCATCAACAGCTGGGTCGACTTCATCGAGGCTTTCGTCCGCAACTTCATGAGCACGTACAAGCGACCTCCCAAGCCACGCCAACTCTGCTTGTGCATGCAAGGCCCTGACGAGTCTACTCGTGACTACCTCATGCGCTGGGGCGAACTCCGGAACTCCTGCGAGGGCGTGCACGAGGTGCAGGCCATCGAGTACTTTACTGCTGGGTGCAGAGAAGGCACCCTCCTCAAGCACAAGCTCCTCTGCGACGAGCCGGAGACCCTCGATGAGCTGCTGATCACAGCGGACAAGTACGCCACGGTCGACTCCTCCATGAAGGCGAGATTCGGGTCAGCACAACTGGCAAAGTCGCCCCTCAGGCTCCAAGAACTCCGGCTGGAGACACCAGTCGGCGGCAACAGCAGAATGACTAGAAGCGCAAAGCCCCGCAGTCGACTTCCAGCAGTCGGCAAGTGGCAACAGCAGAGGACCAGCAGTTGGAGGGACCGCCTCCGGCGAAGCGACAGAAGGGCGACAAGTCCAACCGGCTGCCGGCTTTCTCCTACGAGCAGACTCTAGATGGTCCCTGCAAGTTTCACAGCGGCGCGAAGCCGTCAAACCACACCACCAGGAAATGCCACTGGCTGACCA
The DNA here is from genome assembly GCF_018294505.1 of Triticum aestivum. NCBI lineage: Eukaryota > Viridiplantae > Streptophyta > Magnoliopsida > Poales > Poaceae > Triticum > Triticum aestivum. Next base: position 539,394,788 of record NC_057798.1, read on the forward strand.
GAATCGCCAAGGGGGACGGCCTGCTCCCTCCCCCTCCTGCTGGGCCGCCTCCTCCACTGCCGCCCCAGCAGCCGGCCGTCAGGCCAGTCGGCACGATACAAGACGAGTTCCCGGATGAGCACGGAGCCTATGTGGTGTTCACCAGTGTAGCGGATGACCGACGCAGCAGGCGCCAACAGCAGCAAGAAGTGAATGCGGTCGCATCAAGTACTCCAGAGTTCATGCATAGGTCCGAAAAGCCTATCAGTTGGAGCAGAGCTGATCACCCAGATGTGATGCCGAGTCTAGGCTCCTACGCCTTGGTCTTAGGCGCCACACTTGCCATAGATAGGCGGGCCGCTCGCTTCTCGCGAGTACTGATAGACGGAGGCAGCAGTATCAACATCCTGTACAAGGATACAATGGAGAAATTAGGAATCAAGTGAAGACAGCTTTAGAGCAGCCGGACTGTGTTCCACGGAATCGTCCCTGGCCTTTCCTGCTCACCAATCGGCAAGATCCTGATAGATGTCCTCTTCGGAGACAAGGATCATTTCCGCCGAGAGCCAATTTGGTTTGAGGTGGTGGACCATGAAAGCCCATATCATGCATTGCTTGGCCGACCCGCCTTGGCCAAGTTCATGGCGGTCCCCCACTATGCGTACCTCAAGATGAAGATGCCGAGTTCCAAGGGAATCCTAACCGTGTCCGGCGACTACAGGAAGTCATCCGCTTGCGCGACCGAAAGCAGTCGGCTGGCCGAGTCCATGGTGATCGTGGCTGAGAAACGGCTTCTTGATCGGGTCATGGCGATGGCCGGCAAGCAGCCCGAGTTATCGCCCGACCCCAAGGAGTCGGAAGTAGAAGAATCATTCAAGCCAGCCCAAAAAACAAAGAAGATACCGTTGGACCCGGAGCACCCGGAGAGGTATGCTGTCATGGGCACAGGCCTTGACAGCAAATAGGAAGGCGAGCTCATCGATTTCCTCCGTGAGAATCGTGACATCTTCGCATGGTCCCCCAAGGACATGCCTGGTGTCCCGACGGAATTCGCCGAGCACAAATTACACGTCCGATCTGATATGAAGCCCGTCAGGCAGCCCTTGCGCCGCCTGTCAGAAGAAAACAGAAGAGTTGTTGGAGAAGAAATAGCCCGGCTCCTGGCAGCCGGCTTCATCATGGAAGTATTTTTTCCAGAGTGGCTGGCAAACCCAGTACCGGTGCTGAAGAAGAACAAGCAGTGGCGGATGTGCATTGATTACACGAGCCTCAACAAAGCTTGCCCCAAGGACCCATTTGCTCTGCCGAGAATCGATCAGGTGATAGACTCCACAGCCGGATGTGAGCTGTTGAGTTTCCTAGACGCATATTCAGGATATCACCAGATCAACCTGAACCCGGTTGACCGACTGAAGACCGCCTTCATCACGCCGTTTGGAGCCTTCTGCTACCTGACCATGACGTTCGGCTTAAGAAACGCTGGCGCCACCTTTCAGCATTGCATGCAGAAGTGCCTCCTGAAGCAACTCGGCAGAAATGCCCACGTCTATGTGGATGATGTAGTGGTGAAGACGGAGAAGCGTGGAACCTTGCTGGAGGACCTCAAGGAAACCTTTGAGAATCTGCGCCGATTCCAGATCAAGCTCAACCCAGAGAAGTGCGTTTTTGGAGTACCAGCCGGCCAGCTCCTCGGTTTCCTGGTCTTCGAACGCGGCATAGAGTGCAATCCTGTGAAGATCAAGGCCATCAAGAGGATGGAAGCACCCAGACGACTGTTAGATGTGCAGAAGTTCACCGGCTGTTTGGCATCCATCAGCCGATTCATCAGTCGGCTGGGCGAGAAGGCTCTCCCCTTGTATCAGCTCATGAAGAAGACGACCTTCTTTGAGTGGACTCCCAAGGCGGACGAGGCTTTTCTTCAACTAAAGAAGATGTTGACTACTCCCCCTGTGCTGGCGGCTCCGACTCCCAAAGAGCCCATGCTCCTATACATTGCCGCCACCAGCCGAGTAGTCAGCACAGTCATTGTAGTCGAGCGCAAGGAGGAAGGCAAGGTGCCTTGGCCCGTTTTTGCGCGACACAGGGCATCCGACTGGACTTAGCATCCGTTGCCCATCCGCAGTCAAACGGCCAGGTGGAGCGAGCAAACTGCCTCATCTTATCCGGCATCAAGCCTCGACTCGCCGTACCGCTGGATCGATATGCCGGCTGTTGGCTTGAAGAGCTGCCAGCCGTCCTCTGGAGTCTACGCACAACTCCAAACAAGTCAACCGGCTTCACACCCTTCTTCCTCGTCTATGGTGTCAAAGCCGTCATCCCAACAGACATAGAGTTCGACTCCCCGCGAGTCACCATGTACACTGAGGAAGAAGCAGAAGAAGCACGTCAAGACGGCGTCGATCTGCTGGAAGAGGGCCGGCTGTTGGCACTCAGCCGGTCCAGCATCTACCAGCAGAGTCTGCGTCGATACTACAACAGGAAGGTCAGGCCAAGATCTTTCCAAGAGGGTGACCTTGTGCTCCGGCTGATCCAGCGAACAGCCGACCAGCACAAGTTCTCGGCACCTTGGGAAGGCCCCTTTATCATTAGCAAGGTGCTAGGGAACGACGCCTACTATCTGATCGACGCTCAGAAGCCCCGAGCGCGCAAGAGGGACAACTCCGGCAAAGAGACAGAGCGCCCGTGGAATGCAAATCTTCTTCGAAGATTTTATAGTTGATGCAGTATGTATCACACTACCCCTTTGTATTAAAGTACTAAGACTTTGGGCCCCCCGAGATGAGCTCGGGGACTGCCCTTTTTGTTATCTGTATGATAAGAATTATGCCTTCGAGTACATTACTTTCATTACAAGCCGCTTGGCACCGGGCCAGACTAGTCGGCCCGGGGACTCGCCGCCTTGCGCTATGAGGAGCTTCCCGTAGTCAGACAAGTAGTGCGCGGTGCCCAATCGCCTCCTGGCAAAGCCGCAGCTCATAGAGCGACTGTGAGGCGGGCAGGAGTGAGGAAGAACGGGCGCCACACAAAAAATGGCTAAGGACCTAAAGCACGAACATAGCGTAAGACGGCCTCCAGCATTTCTGAAGCAGAAAGCCGACTCATGAGTAGCCGGCTCGCCATCCTTATTAGCCTCTATCAAGGACGGCCGACTCTTGGGTAGTCGGTCTGTCGCTTTCTATCCGACTTGCTAAAGAAACTCTAAATGGCCAAGTACTTGCCTTCCCGAAGTAGCCAAGCACTTGACCCAGCGACAGTCCGCAGAGCGGCTGTCCGACTGGCAAGGCAGCGACTAAAGGAAGGCGGCAAGGGGAAAAGCCTAAAGAGCAGTAAGCAAGGAAAGACGGAAATCAGATAAAATATTTACATAGGCCCTTGGCCGAATCTTCGAATAGAAGTTCAAGATACACCCCGCGGGTGGAATTGTTCGAATCTAACAAAGTTTTCAAAAGATTACTAAGACAGACAAGTAGAGGCGAAAAAGGCAGCCTAGGAGGCGGCATCTGGGATCAGAGGATCGGAGGAGACGGCGGTGTCAGGCGCCGGGGCAGTCGGCTGGGCGGTCTCGGTTTGATCGCCTCCGGCGGCAGTCGCCTACTCTCGATGCGGCTCGTTGCTGGAGGCGCGGTCGAGCTGAGGTTGGCCGCCTGCTCCGTCTTCTGGCACCTCCACCTCGCCTTCGTCCTCCGCCTCGTCCTCCTCCTCGGTGCTGGAGTCGATCACCTCCGCCGAGTCCTCGCCATACTCCGGGTTCATCCCGAACCACTCTGGCGGCACTTCCTCGCCGCCTTCAGCCCGCTCGAGGACGAAGACACTGGTGTCCGTGTACTCGGCGATGGCCGCCGCACGCTCGATAAGGGCGCCCTCCACGGCCTCCAGCTCGGCCTAGGCTTCTGACTAGAACGCGGCCAGACGGTCCAGGTCCAGCCCTGGATACCACGCCTTGACGAACTCCAAGGCCCGGCGCGCTCCGGCCCGGGCCGAGGAGCCCTTCCAGGCCTCAAGACGGCCGGCAGCGACCTCCAGCCAGTCGGCAGTTCGGCTGGCGGTGCACAGAGCTAGCGTGCCTGGCCACAGGGCGGCAACTGCCTGGGCGCCGGCACGCTGAAGCCGGCGCGTCCACCGGTGAGCCGGACGAAGACGGGCTTCAATTCTCAGAAGCTGCTCATTGATGGTTCGGGGGGCATTAGCGGCGATCTCCTCACCGTTTGCCCTTCGCGCCTCACGAGCAGCCTTGATGGCCAGAGCGACTGCCTGCGAGTGACCAGGGAAGAAGTCTGCCAAGACAAAAAAGAAGCAAGTCGAAAAATCAGAAGTCGGCCTGACACTTAGTCGGAAGCCCGAAGAAACGAAAGAAACTTACCATCAACAATATCCTCGATCTCGTGGAAGCCGGAGGTCAGCATCGCCTCCCTGTCAGTCCAAGAGGAGTGCTCTCTCTCGAACTCGGCCAGGAGAGCGGCCTCCTTCTTCTCGGCCTCGTCCTGCGCCTTCTTGAGCAGCTCCTTCTGCTCGGCCAGCTGCGCCACCAGCAGGTCGCGCTCCGCGGCAAGCTTGCCACACTCCTCCTCCTTGGCACGACGGGCGGTATTGGCCTCGCACAGCTGCTCCTGAAGAGCGGCGTTGGCTCCTGAAGAACGAAAGAAGAGACAAATAAGTCGTCAGCAAAGAAGATCGTCGGGAAGATCCGGCCCGACTGCTCAGCAGTCGGCCCGAATCTCGGGGACTACAGCTCGTGGGTGCGCCAGCGCGCCCCCACGAAGAAGAAGAACTTACTCCGGCTTTCCAACAAGTCGGCAGCCCGCTTGCTCAACTCCTCAACATTGCGGTTGAAGGCAGTGGCGCGGAGGTTGTGATACTCCTGCAATAAGTCATTGAAGACAAAGTTAGTATTTGGAACTCGCCAGAGGGAGTTATGAACCGCCCGCTCAGCAGCCGGCCCGGAACTCGGGGACTACACCCAGTGGGTGCGCTGGCGCGCCCCCACAGAGAAAAACAAGAATCAAAAAGAAGAAGGAAACGTACTCGGACGGCCGTCCGCGCTGCCCGATGCGCCCTGGTGCAAGTTTGAAGGGCGTCGCCTTCAGCGCGCAGCTTCGCCTGAACGTCCAGAAGCGCTTGATTCAGCGGCCCGGTGCCGCCTCCGCGCAACCACCCGGTGGGCGCGGCGCTTGTGGCCTCGGCATCTAGGGTTGCCGAGCTGGCAGCGCCGGTCTCCCGAGGTCGCGGCGCTGAGGTCGCCCTCTCAAGACGGCGGCGCACCGGCGAGGCGACTTGGAGAAGCAGCCGCGCCTCGGCCTTGTCTGTGATCGGCGGCTCCGAGGGCCTAAAGTCACCTTATGTTCCTTCTCCCCCGCCTTCGGCGTCGGCTTCCATCGCCGCCGCCCCCAAGTCGGGGTCGTCGACGTCGCTCTCCGCATGATCGGGAACATACTTGCGGGGCTGTCTCGTGGCGCCGGCTGCAGGCTGCATAAGGGGATTCTAGCTCAGAAGAAACCGACAAGAGTCAGAAGCCGGAGTCGGCCGCAAAGAAGACAAAACAATAGGGGGTCGCGACTTACCACGGGTGGGGGGTTGTCGGGCGAGTACCGCTCCTTGCCGAACTGCCAGTCCTCCTCGAACTCGCAGTGCGCGATATGGTTCACCAAGTTCGCCACCTCCTTGCGGGGCATCTCCTTGGTGCTCATCCGACTTGGGTCTCGGAGGCCGCTCATCTGACAGATCAGGTGAGGCCGGCCTTGGAACCGGAGAACTCGGCGCGCCACGAAGGCGGCCAGCAAGTCGGCCCCGACGAGACCCTCCGACTGCATCAAGTCTCGGAGTCGCGCTACGGCGGCGGCTCCGGCGGGAGTCAGCGTCTTGACTCGGTGAGACCAGCTGGGGAGCCTCCCAGTTAGGGGGGCGGCGTTGTAAGGCGGCAGGTTGACCTAGTCGCCGTCGGAGGCGAGGTTCTTCACGTAGAAGTATGAGTGCTGCCACATCTTCACCGACTTGATCAGCGTGATGGGAGGAAAGGGGTTGTTGGTCGTCGAGCGCCGCACCGTGATGTAGGCGCCGCACTGAGCCGGTACGCCGGTGACGTGCGTGCCGAGCTTAGAAGAGAAGAATTCTCCCCACAGCTCAATGGTGGGGAGAACGCCGAGGAAACCTTCGCACAGAGTGGCGAAGGCGGAGAGCAGCACCACTGTATTCGGAGTGAGGTGGTGCGGTTGAAGGCTGTGGAACTCCAAGAAAGAGCGGAAGAAGCCGCTCGCCGGCAGTCCTAGGCCGCGCATGAGGTGCGAGCGGAAGATGACCCGCTCGCCCTCCTCCGGCGCCGGCCAGATCTCCCACTCCGGCGCGGCGCGGGCGCGCACGAGGTCCGCGCTAGGGAGACGGCGTGTCTGGCGGAGGAACTCGATGTGTTCCTCTTCTACCTCCGAGCCGTCCCACACGCCAGAGCGCACGGCGGGGGCCGCGGCGAAGGAAGAGCTCATCGCCATGGTGTGGAGTGCTCTTGCTCAACGGCGGAGGCAGGAGGGAGAGAAGGCAAGATGAGGCGGGGGAGCGGGGAAGAAGGGCGCGCGTGCTGTGCCGCTCCGCTCCCCCCGCCTACTTATAGCCCTGTGGGCTGAGAAGCCGAGGGGGCGGGCGTGGGATTCACTGCGCATGATGCCCCACGCCGCCCCACGATTTACCCCACGAAGTTACTGCACGCAGTAACGACGTGGGAAAACCAACCGTCCACGGCCGCAACCATCCGTTCGTATGCCGAGGCACGGTAGTGGCGAGCCCCGCCTGACGGCCCGTCCCATCGCGCGCGTGGCCAGGCAGACTGTCCTCTCCACATGGCACCACGCGATAGGACCGCCCTGATGGCTGCGGGGAAGCGTATCAGGCACGCCGCCTGGTTTCCCGCTGCGACTTCCGAGCTGCGGCTCTTCGCTAAACATCCGACTCTCGACAGTCGGCCCAAGGGAAGACGGCAGTCGAGTTCCAGAGTCCGCTCCCGGAAGGTTGAAATTGTTGAAGCCCCACAATGCAGCGTCCGCAGGGCTTCACCAGCTTCGGGGACTACTATCGGAGTAATGGGCCACGGGTAGGCTAACCCGAGTCCCAGGACCTTTCGAGTCATTGGGGCAGGCCGCACCCCTCAGGCCGAGTCCCAGGAGCGACTCCAAAGTATGCTGAGTCCCAGACGACGACTCCAAGACAAGCCGAGTCCCAGACGGCGACTCCAAGATAAGCCGACTCCAGGCTGGCGACCTCCAGAGAGGCCGACTATGGAGAGTCGGCCCATGACTCCTCCCTCATCTCGAAGTATGATGTGGGGTACGGTCACGGCATGGCCGTTCCCCCCTGCTTATGAAGGGCCGGCATGGCTACAGTGAGCCGTATCGCTGGAAGATCTCCGGGGAGGCGCGGCACTGTTGCCATGCCTGCCCTGATCTCAGCCACAGTGCGCAACGCACTGCGCCCACGACGCCAGCCTATACGACCCGAAGGCGGCGGGGCCGCCTGTCAGTGGGTGGGCCGAAGGCTGCCTGATCGCCCCGAAGACGGACCTGTGGGAGTCGGCCTCCCTGGAGTCGGCCGACTCCTCCCCAGGGCCCCACGAGCCATTAACAAGATAGGATGTGGAATGGCGACAGTGATCGCTCGATAGACGGCGGCACTGTTGCCACGACGAAATGACCAAGGCTGCATCATCAGGAGTGCCGCTACAGTATCAAGCCTGTCCGCGGGACCCGCCAGTTGGCGGGCCTCAGAAGCCGGCGGGGAGGACGGCGGCCTGAGAGACAGACGGCTGGGACCCGCGCACAGCCGGATTACCATTGTACCCCCGGGGGGTAGGCCTATATAAACCCCCCGGGACACCCATGCAAAGTGTTTGGACCTAGATAGAGATAGACCAGATAGCACAGGGAGGAGAGAGCTAGCCTTGCCCTCTCATGCTTCCCGAAACAGCTCCAGGAGCACCATTGTAGTCACTTTGCCTTTGTGATCATGCGGAGACCCCGCAGAGCAGCAGTAGGGGTGTTATCTCCTAGGAGAGCCCTGAAGCTGGGTAAGTTCCGCCGGCGTGCATGTCTTCGCCTCATCTCGCTTCCAGGCACCGGCGACGTTCTACTCGCTCCCACCATGATAAGCCATCCTTTGGCATATGTCGTATCCAACCCCCAACACATGCAGCATCTAGACAGGGGGTTTAGCCCTCCCAGATCAAAGTTTTTCCGGGATGTACTTGCTAGCTTCCAACTCCATGCTCAAGACATTGGACCAAACTCTGTGTCCAACATATGTAATTTCCAAGTGTTCTGTGAAGTTTACCTTCAAGAAGAACCAACTGTTGAGCTCTTCCGGGATTTCTTCCACTTAAACCGCCGAACTGAATTCTCTGACAGCCCCAATACTAAACTTGGCAGAGTATCGATTCAGAAGAGGAAAGAAGTCAATTTTCCTCATGCCAAACATCACAGCCATCCTAAAGACTGGAATCAAACATGGTTCTATTGTTAGAACACCGCTCCTGCTGATGAAAACCCTTTGCCGGGTTACCGTGCTCACCGACTCAGTAATGGCCATCCACTGCTTCAATGGCTCACTGCCAAAGAACGACAAACTTATGCACCTCAACTTGCTAAGCTCTGGGCTTTCCTAGCAAACAGCTTAACCGGCATTGACCTTGTTCACTGCTGGGTTTCATGGGGTATCCTGCCTTTAAGCCGCCGCACCAGGTTGATGCATAAGTATACCGGGGACATTAAGGACCCTCAACGGTATCATGAAATAGAAATGACTGATGATGAAGTCACTGAATCTGTCAAGAAGATGCTGGATGAACCGATCACTGAATGCAGCAAAACTGGGTTGCGTCCCTTTTATGCCTCCAACAAATCACCAGTGGTAAGAATTTTATCCTTCTGTTTTTAATCCGTCTTCACTTTAACATGTTGTTGATAGCCTTTGTTTTTAATTTTACAGGCCAAAGATCCTTTCTAGAAAAGGAAAGCTCAAGACAAACCGACGAGGGCTCCTCGTGCTAAAAGCAAAGTCACAAACAAGCCGGCCAAGAAGAAAACCGCCGAGTCCTCTGATCTGCCCGAAGATGTCGATGAATCAGAACAAGAGGTAGAACTTGACTCCCTTGGCTCATTTTTCGTACACCTTATTAACAATGACTATTACCAGGATGATGCGGAAGCTAGCCGTGCTGACCATGTAGAGGTAATCCCCCTTTCCTCCGATTCAGATCATGTGCCGGTTCAAAAACTTCGTCGTGCCATTCGGAAAGTAAAACATTCTCATCCTCTTGCTCATTTGGATCCACAATTTTCTTTGAAGACATAGCAACATGAAGGTCGTTGCACAACCCGACACAGTGGCCAGCAAGTCACTTCCTCCGGTTTACCACACACTCCAAACCGAAAACGTCGTCCAGAGGTCTCTTACTCTTCTAATAAATCTTATCCCTTGGCGGGTTGCTTCCGATACCCACTTAATCCGTCTGATTCGAATTATCAGGTGACTTCCCATTCTTCATCTCGCGACTCATCAACCACCCAGCTGCCTCCCCTCAAAACTGTCCCTGGGTAAGTATACTGCCCTTTAGCTTTTTCCTTCATGTGTCGGTTTACCATACTAACCTTTGTTTGATATTGTAGTGCCAAAGCCCGACTGAGCAAGAAAGCCAAAACCAGTACCCCCACTGATGAAGTTGAACCAGAGAGAACCCCAGAAGGCGCTGGTAAAGACACTGATATTGTCATGGATGATTCTGCCCCACGAGGTCCAAACACTGATGCTGATCCGCCAGAAGCAGACCCGGCTACTCATGTTGATCCATGAAGCCCGCATTCTAATCCTCCAAGTCCAGCTGCTGATCCGCCGAGCCCAGCTGCTGATCCGCCGAGCCCAGCCAGGGATATTGTCAATCCGCCAAGCCCGTCAAAAGGTGGCGATGATGATGTTATTATCACCGGTACTGGTCACACCGTCCCAGGCAATCCGGTTGCCTTATCAAAGCATACTGCCAAGGAAGAATTTATTGCTATGGGCAAGGGGAAAGGGAAGACAGATTTATCCAGCTACGTTAACCTTACTGCCCAGGAGCTCCATTCCGGATTCCTAAATCGCCTATACACAAGCTGAGATTATGAGGCCGGTTTGGTGAACATGATGAAGGAGCGCTATGAGGTAATCTTCCAAACACTTTAATCTTGCTCGTTCTGTATATCCACTTCATTGTAGCCCCCAAGGGCCGGTTTATCTCTTTGAAGATAAATCGGGACTTTTAGGATAAAGAACACTTCAACTGAGTAGACCCCAAGGGCCGGTTTATCTTATCAAGATGAACCGGGACTTTATGTTCCATACTGCATTTTGCCTTTTTATTTTCTGATCAAATACACATTAGCCCCCAAGTGCCAAGATTAATACTTGTATTGAGCCTTGGGACTTTAAATAATCAGTAGGAAAGAAGCAATCCTCATTAGCCCCCAAGTGACAAGTGTATAACTGGTTATATGCTTGTGACTTTGAGAAAAATATTAACATCTTCATCATCTGACTTTTGTAGGCTGATATAAACAACAAAGGTTCCCAAATTGCCGATCTTCAAGAGAATATCAAGTCCCAGCAAGCAGAGACCTCCAAGGCCAAAGATGAACTAAAAGGCGCTTTGACAGCCATGGAACAACTGAAAGATGGCTTCAAGACTGAACGTGTCAACTGGGAAATTGAAAAGGCTGCTTTGTTGAAGCGGGCTAAAGACACCAAGGCAGCTCTTAAACCGGTGGCAGAAGAGCTAACCGGGTTGAAACATCAAGTAAATGCTATGACATCTGCGATATTTGGTAAGTACCTTGTGTAAAGAGCTTGATTAACCATCTTTGAAATATCCGGTTTAACAGCGAATTCTTAAACTGGTACAGGTAGCCGCGTTGCTCATCTGGGCTCCGACATGCGGATGAAGCTGAAGGCAGTATATAAGTTGATAGAGCAACTATATACCGGTGCCCAACGAGTTATCTCTGCAGTCTCATACAAAAAACCGGCACCAACGTTGATCAAGGATACACTAGCCAAATTGTCGATGACGCCGGCGCAGATAGAAGAAATGAAGCGATTTGCTGCCAGGCCTGGCACTTTGTTAGCACTGACTCGGGCCAAAGCGTGGATAGCTGACTTGGATCTAGTTGATATCGCCAAGGGCTATCCGGGTGAACAAGAAAACGGGTTATCATTCGATAATGAAGCCCTAACAAAGGAGATGCGTCCAGTGTCAAGCCAATTGGTTGAAGAGGCTAACTTGTCTATTCACCAATCCGTAAGCACACTTATGCCCCTGACGTTGAATGGTCCAATCTTATAAGTGAAGAGGCTGTCTTTCAAGCTTTAACCCGGGTTGATTGGACCACCGTTGACTTCCAGCCACTGGGTGGGGAGGAGGAGGTTGAACCGACACCAGAAGATCCATCAACCTCCCATCAACCTGGCGATGAGTCTTAACCCGGCAACCGGGTTGATTTTCACAGACTGTGTTCTGTGTAAAGAACAATCATTATTTTGGGCCTCAAAGTGCCTTGTAATAGGCTAGTTGGAATACTTTGATCTGCTGCACTGATACATGACTTTGTTTGATCCGCCAGATATTTGCTGCGCTTGCTTATTCATCTTGATAATTTTATGCAATCATTGCGTCTGCATAAAAAAGATCTGTGATATGAAATTATGTTGTTGGTTTACCAACTTGACTGTAGTAAGGGTGAAAACCCAACTATTTTAGTGTTTATAACTCCCACCATGCAGTGCTGGTGTGTAATAAGTCACATCGGGTTGCGATGAACACCGGATGATCATACTGGCGACATGTAGTCAAAGCCAGACCGGGTTATGAAATACCGGTTTAATAATGAATATGATCTAACAACTTGTAGTTGAAAGCCAAGCCGGGTTAACAAACACCGGGTTATTAGAATGACTGATAGCCATACCGGGTCAATAAACACCGGTTCAACGTAAAATATTATCAAAGAAAAAATCTTCACAAAAGCGAATAAAATCGTGTAGTCGAGGCTTTTCAAGGGCTGGCAGGCCCAAATTCGAGGCTTTTCATGGGCTGCCAGGCCGCTAAGTTAAACCATTTGACAAAGCCTTTTAAGATGGACCTCCAACTAACCAATCGTCGTTTTAACTTTGACAAGTTCAGGGTCTGTATAAGATTGACTTGTCAAACGTTCGGCGGGTCATGCCAGGATTACCTAGATAGGAGTGGCTTACTTGATGAAGGCAGGTTAACCCGGAGTTTTAGGTGAATACACCAGGCTTCCAAGCCATGCTTGATAGCATATTACAAGGGTCCTTTCAAACTCTTTGTTACAGTGCACAAAGAGCCCCCAAGTAACTTTGTGAGATGTGCTCAATGGGTGCCTATGTTTGAGTTGTGCATAGCATCCAGACTCTCTTTGGCCCCTTGGGTGTGAAGCTCCCAAGCTGTACTGTGGCGTGATAGCCGGTTTAACAGGCAGAACTCCGCTTTGTCAGCTGAAGCCCCCATGTAATCAAAAAGATATTGGAAAAAACGCCAGAGGCCCTGCTTATAGCAAGGATGCCGGTTTATTATATTGATCATAATATATACATTGTAGAAATATGTACATAAGAGGAGCCTATAGCTCAGGTGTAGTAAGGCCAAAGGAGTGCTATGTTCCACGGCCGCCGGGTCTCCTCCTCAGAACTGCGTGAGTCTTTGTGCTCTCGAACGTCAATGAGGTAGTATGATCCGTTGTGCAGATTCTTGCTGACCACAAAGGGCCCTTCCCAAGGTGGGGATAACTTGTGCATATCAGTCTGATCCTGGATGAGCCGGAGCACTAAGTCGCCTTCTTGAAAGGTTCTTGTTTTAACCCGGCGACTATGATAATGCCGTGGGTCTTGCTGATAAACCAGCGATCGAGCCAAAGCCATGTCCCGTTTCTCATCCAACAGGTCCAGTGCCTCCTGGCGCGCTTGCTCATTGTCCGCTTCAACATAATTGGCAACCCGGGGCAAGTCATGACGAATATCACTTGGGAGGACTGCCTCTGCCCCATAAACCATGAAGAAAGGTGTATAACCCATAAATCGGTTTGGGGTGGTGTTTATGCTCCATAACACAGACGGTAATTCTTCCACCCAACAACCCGGCGTCCGTTTCAAAGGAACCATAAGCCCGGGCTTGATACCCTTCAAGATTTCTTGATTAGGTCTCTCAGCTTGACCATTAGACTGGGGGTGAGCCACGGACGCTACATCAAGCCGGATATGCTCTCGTTGACAAAATTCCTCCATCTCACCTTTATAAAGGTTCGTGCCATTATCTGTGATGATGCTATGTGGAAAACCAAAACGGAAGATCACCTTCTTGATGAATTGAACCGTCGTGGCTGCGTCACATTTGCTCACTGGCTCCGCTTCAACCCACTAAGTAAATTTGTCAACCGCCACCAAGAGGTGGGTCTTCTTATCCTTGGACCGCTTAAAAGGACCCACCATATCAAGGCCCCAAGTAGCAAATGGCCAAGTGATTGGAATCATCCGTAGCTCTTGAGCTGGAACATGAGCTCAGCGAGAAAACTTCTAACAAGCATCACACCACTTTACCAGGTCCTCAGCATCGGCATGAGTCGTCAACCAGTAAAAACCATGATGAAAAGCTTTAGAAACCAGTGATTTTGAACCGGCATGGTGACCACAATCGCCTTCATGGATTTCACGCAAGATGTCTTGGCCCTCCTCAGGAGAAACACAAAGTTGGAATACGCCTGAAACACTGCATCGGTGTAACTCGCCATTGTGAATAACCATGGACTTCGATCGCCGGACTATCTGTCTGGCAGAACTTCATCTTCTGGTAACTCGCCTCAGTTCATATATGCCAGATATGGAACCGTCCAATCCGGAATTATATGTAAAGTGGCAACCAACTGTGCCTCCGGATCAGGAATAGCCAAATCCTCCTCTGTAGGCAACTTTACAGACGGGTTATGCAGGATATCCAGAAAGGTATTGGGCGGCACCGGTTTACGTTGAGACCCCAGCCGGCTTAAAGCATCTGCTGCTTAATTTTTGCACCGATTAATGTGCTCAACCTGATAACCTTTGAAGTGACCAGCCACAACATCCACCTCTCGCCTGTAAGCCGCGATGAGGGGATCCTTAGAGTCCCAAGTGCCAGAAACTTGCTGAGCCACCAGATCAGAATCTCCAAAGCATCAAACCCGGCTTAAGTTCATTTCCTTGGCCACACGGAGACCATGGAGTAAGGCCTCTTACTCAGCTGCATTGTTAGTACAAGGAAACATTAAGCGGAGAACATAACAAATTTTATCACCTCGAGGGGAAGTAAGGACAACTCCAGCCCCCGAGCCCTCCAACTGTCTGGACCCATCAAAGTGGATAGTCCAGTATGTGTTGTCCGGTTTGTCTTTTGGTGCCTGCAACTCAGTCCAGTCATTGATGAAATCTACAAGAGCCTGGGACTTGATGACTGTGCGAGGCATGTATTTCAAACCGTGTGGTCCAAGCTCAATAGCCCACTTAGCAACCCGGCCGGTTGCCTTGCTGTTCTGGATTATATCCCCCAAAGGAGCAGAACTGACCACTGTGATGGGATGGCCCTGAAAGTATTGTTTAAGCTTCCGACTTGCCATGGAAACCCCATACACTAGTTTCTGCCAATGCAGATATCTTTGCTTTGACTCAATTAACACCTCAATGATATAATAAACCGTCCTTTGAACCGGATATTCCTTCCCAGCCTCCTTGCATTCGACCACAATGGCTACGCTGACAGCCCGAGCATTAGCAGCCACGTATAATAACAATGGTTCCTTATCAACCGGAGCAACAAGAACTGGCGGTTCAACCAGCTGTCTCTTCAAGTCCTCAAACGCCGCATTAGCTGCGTCACTCCAGACAAAATTGTCTGTTTTCTTCAACATCTGATACAGCGGGATCACCTTCTCTCCCAAGCGACTAATAAACCGGCTTAGGGCTGCAATTTGACCCGCCAGTCGCTGAACATCATTGATACACGCCGGTTTAGCCAAGGATGTAATCGCTTTGATCTTTTCCGGATTAACCTCAATGCCTCTGTTAGACACCAGAAAGCCTAAGAGCTTGCCTGCCGGAACACCAAAAACGCACTTGTCCGGATTGAGCATCATTTTATAAACCCGAAGATTGTTAAAGGTCTCCTTGAGGTCATCTATCAATGTCTCCTTCTTCCTGGATTTTACCATAGTGTCATCCACATAAGCATGAACGTTGCGCCCAATCTGAGTATGAAGACAATTCTGCACACAGCGCTGATAAGTTGCTTGAGCACTCTTGAGCCCAAAGGGCATAGACACATAGCAGAAGGCTCCAAAGGGAGTGATGAAGGCTGTCTTCTCCTGGTCCTTAACTGCCATTTTGATTTGATGATAACCGAAATAAGCATTCAAAAAACTCAAACGCTCACAACCCGCCATCGCATCAATGATCTAATCAATACGCGGGAGAGCAAAAGGATCTGCCTGACAAGCTTTGTTCAAGTATGTGTAATCCACACACATACGCCAAGTGCCATTCTTCTTAAGCACTACCACCGGATTGGCCAGCCACTCTGGATGAAAAACCTCAATGATAAACCCAGCAGCCAAGAGCTGGGCTACTTCCTCTTCAATGGTCTTGCGTCGTTCCTCGTTGAAGCGGCGAAGAAACTGCTTGACCGGTTTAAACTTGGGATCAAAATTGAGAGTGTGCTCAGCGAGTTCCCTTGGTACACCTGGCATGTCAGAAGGCTTACATGAAAAAATGTCCCGGTTCTCACGGATGAACTAGATGAGCGCGCTTTCCTATTTCGGATCCAGATTTGTACTGATACTAAACTGTTTGGATGAATCACTAGGAACGAAATCAACAAGTTTAGTCTCATCAGCCAGTATGAATTTTAGGGTCGGGTCATGCTCCGTGGTGGGCTTCTTCAGAGGAGTCATATCCGCTGGATCAACATTGTCCTTGTAAAACTTCAACTCTTCTGTTGCACAAACCGACTCAGCATAAGCCGCATCGCCCTCTTCACAGTCCAAAGCGGTCTTACGACTCTCGTGCATCGCGATTGTCCCCTTATGACCTGGTATCTTGAGCTGTAAGTAAATATAATAGGGCCTTGCCATGAACTTTGCATAAGTCGGACATCCAAACAGGGCGTGATATGGGCTCTGGATTCTCACCACTTCAAAGGTCAATGTTTCTGACCTGGAATCATGCTCATCACCAAACACAACTTCCAAAGCTATCTTACCAACTGGATATGCCGATTTACCTGGTACTACACCGTGGAAAACGGTGTTTGACGGTTTAAGATTCTTATCCGTCAACCCCATGCCGCGGAAGGTTTCATAATACAGGATGTTGATGTTGCTCCCTCCATCCATGAGCACCTTGGTGAATTTATATCCTCCCACATGAGGTGCCACCACTAAATCCAGATGACCCAGATTGTCAATCCGGGGCGGATGATCCTCTCTTCTCCACACAATGGGCTGCTCGGACCAACATAAGTAACGGGGTACTGCCGGTTCAACAGCATTAACTGCCCTCTTGTGAAGCTTCTGATCGCGCTTACACAAGCTAGTGGTGAAAACATGATACTGCCCGCCATTCAACTGCTTTGGGTGACTCTGAAAACCTGATTGCTGCTGACTTCCTTGATTATTCTGTTGGTTGTTACCACCCTGGTTGTTCTGGTTGCCCTGATTATTCTGAAATCCAGAGTTTGAACCACCGCCACCATGAAAACCTGGACCTGAACCGCCAGACGGACCCTGATCATACCGGAAAAGATTAGAGTTTTTGAATTCCTTCATAATGAAACAATCCATCCAGAGATGTGTTGCTGGAACCTCCTTTGTTCCGTGCTTTGGGCAGGGCTGGTTTAATAGACGCTCCAGATTCATACCTCCACCGCGCTGGGGCGGTTTACCCTTACGATGTTGCATATTGCCCTGCACATTGGTGTTAGCCACAAAATCCGAATTATCTGCTTTGCGCTTAGCATTGTTCGCATGGCTTCCTTGGTTGTGTTGATGTCCCTTCGCACCGCCGTTCTTCTTTCCCTTCTCCGATTTCTCTTCGTCAGAATCGGGATCCTTGGTATTATCAGAATCGGCATACTTAACCAAGGCTGCCATAAGTGTTCCCATGTCATTGCAGTGGCGCTTGAGCCGTCCCAACTTCATCTTCAATGACTTAAACCGGCAATTACGCTCCAATGTTACGATCGCCATGTCAGCATTGATGCGGTCCGACGAATGCAAGACTTCTGAAACCTGCCGCACCCAATGAGTTGTTGACTCGTTCTCTCCTTGGACACAGGCATCTAAATCCACAATGGACATAGGCTGTTTGCATGTATCCTTGAAGTTTTCTATAAACCGGGCCTTCAATTGGTCCCATGACCCGATGGAGTTGGCGGGCAAGCTCTTTAACCAAGTGCGGGCTGTCCCTTCCAACATCAAGGTGAAGTATTTTGCACATGCCACTTCATCCACATCCAGCATCTCCATTGCCATCTCAAAACTTTCAACCCACGCTTCAGGAGGCTGATCGGCGGTATAATTAGGCACCTTACGCGGACCCTTGAAATCCTTGGGCAATCGCACATTATGGAGAGCCGGGGTGAGACACGGCACTCCCCAGGAACTGAAGGCAAGCCTGGCCCCTCGCTCTACTGACGCCGCTGGCTGAACCGGGGCGGGTTGATGGTGACCCGCGTGCTGTGCTGCTAATGTGTCCTCCCTTTGCGCTCTGCCATTATCCACTACATCCTGAGCATTCGCACCACCATGCGCCAGATTAGGCCCTCGAGGGACATTATGGCGCCGTGCGCTGCTTGACACCTCCAGTTCGTCCATGTGCCTGCTATAACTTTTGCTCGAACGGGGAGTTGAATGGATTCTATCCCGGCTATAGGAATAAGCCTGCTGCTGCACAACATCGGTTTGAAGAAGATCCCTGGCCCGTCGTGTCTCAATCGCTGCCAGCGATTCACCCTCCATCGGAATAGCTGCCAGGATAGATGCCGCAGCAATCACGTTATCCAAAGGGCTAGAAAAATGACCCGGTGGTGTTGACAAGTATTGCGGTGGGTTATCTGTTCGTCGAGGTGGATCTGTCATCCGTGGTTGATCCGGCGCTACCCTAGGTGCCTCGGTCTGGTTTACTGCTGCTGGATTACTTGGCCCAGCCCCCCACGTATTGAAAAGATTCAGTCCTTCATAGACCGGTGGCAGACGAGACTGGTACTTCCTTTGTAGCACTTCGTTTGACGCGTTCTGATCCAACATAAGCCAGTAATTCTGCGCCTGGATCTGCTGTGACTGGGCATCTAAAGGGACCCGTTCTTCCGCCATCCTAACTTCCTCAGCTGCCAGGTCCTCCTTAGCCTGGGTTATCTGGTCCTTTAGCTTGGTAACCTCTGCATTATGCTGATCCTGCGTCTCCGGGGTGACTGTCGTGGTTAACAAGGTCGCCCAGGCATCCAACAAACTGGAGAGAACTTGAGCCAGTCGGCGCGCCGGGCCTCCTGCCGCGGCTGCTGATCCGGACATCATTGCTGCTGTGGATGAAGATTGCAAAGTAGGTTGTGTTCCGGCCATGAAGACTGCAACCCGGTCGGCGGTTCAAAGGGGTCCGGAATACTATTGCCATCAGAATAGCCCCCAATCCGGCCGTCTTGCAATTGGTACAGCGACTCGGTTTCACCAGTGGACGACTCGCCATCTGAGTAGATGGCCGTCTCACCCTTGGACACCGGTTCGTACTCTGCACCATGGATGAATCCTACGAACGCATGCTTCATGGCACGCTGAACCCGGGCAGGACTCGCACGCTGAGCCGTTTCAACGAGGTCAGTGGAGATGTCCGGCTCAGGGCCCGGTTCGCCAATCTTGCCAATGAAAACGTGAATTCCGCCAAAGGGGACCCGGTACTCGTACTCGATTGAGCCGACCTTGGGGCCCCATCCTACATCGTCGATGTAGAGTTTGCCACGATGACTCTTGGTCATCCAGCCAACCGCGTACCCTTTGAGTCCTTCAAAGCTGCCCTTCAAGAACTCGAAACCATCATGCGATAGCCCCACGATGGGCGCCAACTATCATGGAAATATCACGTCAGATGTCCTAATGGAAGGACTTAGTCATGGAGCCATCGCAACGAGATTAACTTGAAGGGGTTAAACCGGACAAGGGACACAAGAGTTTTATACTAGTTCGGCCCCTTACGACGAAGGTAAAAGCCTACGTCTAGTTGTGATGGAATTGCTTGGGTTTCGATGACCAGGGAGCGAATACGCTTTGCCTGAGTCTTGAGTCGTTGTTTCTTGTCCCTGAACCGCCGCCGGGTGGTCCCTTTATATACACAGTTTGACACCCGGTCGGTTTACAGAGTCCCGAGGCCGGCTCATACAAGTGTCCGGCTCGGTCTCTCCTTTTCCTTAACTTACAATAAAAGTTATACAACTATGGAGGTTTACTACTACGGGCCCTAACCCGCCTTTGGGATCTGGGCCCCTAAGCTTTATCAATGAAACGCCATCTTCTTAGTCTTCTTGGGCTTTAATATAGATGAGCGTGAACTGGCCCCTCCTGGGCGGTTTACACTCAGTAGTTATATCCTCAACAAGATGCCTTCCGGGGCATCCCCAAGATTAGGCTTTTGGTTGTCCTTTAATTTTACCTTGGGGTGCCTTGGGCATCCCCAAGCTTAGGCTCTTTCCACTCCTTATTCCAAAATCCATCAAATCTTCACCCAAAACTTGAAAACTTCACAACACAAAACTTCAACAGAAAATCTCATGAGCTCCGTCGGTATAAGAAAATAAACCACCACTTTAAGGTACTGTAATGAACTCATTATTTATTTATATTGGTGTTAAACCTACTGTATTCCAACTTCTCTATGGTTCATACCCCCCCCCCCCCGATACTACTCGTAGATTCATCAAAATAAGCAAACAACACATGAAAAACAGAATCTGTCAAAAACAGAACAGTCTGTAGCAATCTGTAACTTTCAAATACTTCTGTAACTCCAAAAATTCTGAAATAAATTTCTGGACGTGAGGAATTTCTCTATTAATCTTCTTCAAAAAGAATCAACCTAAAAGCACTCTTCTGTAAAAATGGCGGCTATTCTCGCGAGCGCAAAAGTTTCTGTTTTTTACAGCAAGATTTCAAAGACTTCACCCTAGTCTTCCCAAAGGTTCTACTTGGCACAAACACTAATTAAAACATAAAACCACATATAAACAGAGGCAAGATGAATTATTTATTACTAAACAAGAGGAAAAGGCAAAAAACAAAAATAAAATTGGGTTGCCTCCCAACAAGCGCTATCGTTTAATGCCCCTAGATAGGCATAAAAACAAGAATAGATCTAGGTATTGTTATAATAATGGTAGGGCAAATCGCAAAAACTCATCGCGTACTCCCTACGTTCAGCAGCAAGTTTTCTTTGTGGCAAACAAAAGTAGTCAAAAGGGCTGAATTTAATGGGACAAAAGTCCCCAAGATCAAGCTCGGGAGGAATTGGTTCCTCCTTTGGCCCTTCATATTGCACAACCAAATCATCATTATAGGCATTCTTTTGGCAAAAAGTCATGAGCCTTTCTTCAAGAGGGAAACCTAACCCTTTGTTCTGAATAGCAAAATTATCATTAAGTTCAGAGATCCTATCAACTAGAACATCAGTAGGAACCCTCTTTCTAAGATTTTCATTATAAGCAACATGATCTAAAGATCGTAAACGCATTATGTCTTCTTGATTAAAAAGAATTGCTTCTATGGGAGGACGACCGGCGTCCACCCTATAATGCGCAAAAACTTCATTGACCTCTTCCATTATAAATCTGAACTCATGAGCTAGAAAGATGGTAGCCGGTCGCTTAACAGAAGAATGCTCAATATTAGAAAACTCTAGAAAAATATTTTGTATGCAAGGATGCACGTGGATAAATTGTCTTTCAAGTTCAACGAGCAAAGATATAGCATCCGCAACACTACTAGTTTTATGAAGAATAGACCCACCCATAGTGGGTAAAGCACCCACGCAAGTAAAGAAATCTTGAATAATTCCTTTCCCAATAATGTTACCACTACCAATCCAGAACATTTTAGTGTGTAAAATAGTAGGTTCTTCATGAGGATTAGCAAAAGCAAAGTTGCCCCCATCGTTACTACTATCTTTTTCAACGATAACCTCCCTAGTTTCAGACTGATGGAAACAAACCGCACTAACTAACAAACACACAAGAAGCAAGCGAAGAGAGAGACGAACGGAAGAGGGGCAAAGAAAAGGCAAAGGTTTTCAAATATCGCTTTAGAAGTGGGGGAGAGTGTCGGTGTCAAAACCGGCGGATCTCGAGTAGGGGGTCCCGATCTGTACGTCTAAGGCTAATGGTAACAGGAGGTAAGGGACACGATGTTTTACCCAAGTTCGGGCCCTCTCGATGGAGGAAAAACCCTACTTCCTGCTTGATTGATATTGATGATATGAGTGTTACAAGAGTTGATCTACCACGAGATCATAGAGGCTAAACCCTAGGAGCTAGCCTATGATGATTATGATTCTGTCTCTAAGGACTAATCCCTCCGGTTTATATAGACACCGGAGGGGGCTAGGGTTTACATGGATTCGGTTACAAAGAAGGAAATATAATATTCGGATCGCCAAGCTTGTCTTCCACGCAAAGGAGAGTCCCATCCGGACACGGGACGAAGTCTTGAGTCTTGTATCTTCACGGTCCAACAGTCCGGCCAAAGCATATAGTCTGGTTGTCCGGATACCCCCTAATCCAGGACTCCCTCAGTAGCCCCTGAACCAGGCTTCAATGAGATGAGTCCAGCGCGCAGTTTTGTCTTCGGCATTGCAAGGCGGGTTCCATCTCCGAATACTCCAAAGTAATTATCGAACACTTAAATCGTGTCCGGATTTGTAAGATGATCTTCACATACCACCATAGAAAGAATGATATTCCACAAATGTAATCTGCTGACAACTTTAGACAACGTGACATGACACTACGGTCAAGTCATTATTCAAACCGTTTTCCCACAACCAGCCATAGCGCATATTGCGAGGCGGTTTCCTCGGCACGTCTTGCCAAAGCAGAGATCACGTCCCCTTATTTACGGGATTCTCATCAATACGGGTATGGGTAACCCAACCACACCGCTAATTGCGGCGAGTGGGGAACGAGCGGGTTCCACCAGGCAAGTGGGGAGGCGCAAAAGCTTTTACCGCCTCTATAAGAGATAAGGTCTCTTCCTTTTTACCCATGCCTTTTCCTTCCGCTAGTCCATTCCCATCTGCTCGAGCCCTAGCGCCCAAGCACTCTTCTTCTCCACCGAAGAGAGGTCCTCTGAAGATGTCCAGATCTGGAGCAGGAGGCAAATGGATGGCCTCTATCGTCCGGGAGAGGGATATCAAAAAGCTCCGAGAGGCTGGGTACTTGGCCAAGAAAATCGGCCACCGTCTTCCACCGGCGGGACAGATCGTCCCCACTCCGGAGCCCCACGAGAGGGTCGTGTTTCTTCCTCATTTCGTCTGCGGGCTTGGGTTTCCCCTTCACCCATTTGTTCGCAGCATCATGTACTATTATTGGATTGATTTTCATGATCTGTCCCCCAATTCTTTCCTTAACATCTCGACGTTCATCGTCGTATGTGAGGTTTTTCTCCATATTTCGCCTCACTTCGGCTTATGGCTGAAAATCTTCAACGTGAAGCCCGAGATGGTGAATGGCGAGCACGCCGAATGCGTCGGCGCCATGGTGAGCAAGATGCCCAAGGTCGTATGGCCGACAGGCACCTTCAATGATTCCGTCAAGGAGTGGCAGCAGCCGTGGTTCTATATCACCGAACCGCGTGGTAAAAAGCGGACCGCTGCTCCCGAATTCAGATCCGGAGCCCCACTGCGGCTCACGTCCTGGCCTTAGAAGGGCCTGAATTGGTCCTCATCCGATGAGCTGTCAGTGCTCCGAACGCGTGTCCAGAGCGTGGTCGACAAGGACGTCAAACTCGTCAATGTATTCCAGGTGATGTTAGTTTGCCTGGTTCTCGCTTGCTAGCGTCGAGCCTGCAATTTGTGGGAATACGACCTAGTCAAGCACCAGACCCTTTGGGAGCTCTATGGCTCCTCCCACAAGGACATCTGGAAGGTGCTTTTCAAGTCCGGCAAACCGTGGCCGGACTCCACCGAGGACCGCAGGTATCAACTATCCCGTTCAGCAAGTCCGGTAAGTCATTGTTGTGCTCTGCCCATCCGTTTTTAGCCGGCCTATCCCGAGGGAGGCGCACTTATCGTGTTTTCTACAATAATCACAGGAATGGATGAAAAAGCTGGAGCAGATACACTGTCCGGCCCCATTGCCGAAGGAACCGGCTGGACCTCTTCTGATGAAGATGCTGGTCCCAGCGCCTTACGAGGCGCCGAAGAAAGAGGCCTCCAAGAAGGTCAAGAAGACCCGGAGTGGCCTTCATCGTCGTGATGCTTCGGACACAAAATCCGAGGACTCCAGCGACAGTCCTTCCTCCGAAGATGAAGAAGAGGAGGAAGAAGACGAGTCTCCCGCACGGGGAGGAAAAAAAGGACGGTCTCCTCATCCATGGAGGCCGAATCGCCAAAGAGGTGTAAAAGTTCCCTCCCCGAGGCGTCCACCAGGGCTGCCGATAGCAGCCCGGAGTGGGATCCCAGGGCCCAACCCCTGGTGAAGTCATGAGTATACGAAACCCGCACACACCTACGTGCCCGGGGTCATTAGGATGTAGTAGTTTAACTGTCGCCACACTTTGTGCAGCCCGACAAGGTCCCACACCGGACAGTCCTCATCAGAGGATTCGCTGAGCTCAGATGCCCTAGAGAGCGAGACGCTGATGTCTACTACACAACCTTCTTCTTGTAGACGTTGTTGGGCCTGCAAGTGCACAGGTTTGTAGGATAGTAGCAAATTTCCCTCAAGTGGATGACCTAAGGTTTATCAATCTGTGGGAGGCGTAGGATGAAGATGGTCTCTCTCAAACAACCCTGCAACCAAGTAACAAAGAGTCTCTTGTGTTCCCAACACACCCAATACAATGGTAAATTGTATAGGTGCACTAGTTCGGCGAAGAGATGGTGATACAAGTGCAAAATAGATAGTAGGTATAGGTTTTTGTAATCTGAAATAATAAAAACAGCAAGGTAACAAGTGGTAAAAGTGAGCGTAAACGGTATTGCAATGATAGGAAACAAGGCCTAGGGTTCATACTTTCACTAGTGCAAGTTCTCTCAACAATAATAACATAGATATTTTCGAGAGGTGCATGCACATCAATCATACAAGTGGATCTGGGCGGCCAGGTCAACGCTCAAAATTAAGGTCTTTGGGTGGCTTCTTCTCTCTGACCGCTTAAACACACGTAGCATGCTAAAGAGGAGACACTACAATATTGGGGACGATTACAACTGCCTTCTTTGTGATCAGCAAATTGAAGAGACTGTCGAACACATGATCTTCCAGTGCCCCTTTAGCCAACGATGTTGGTCCATTCTAGGGATAACTTGGCAGCAAACTGGTTCAAGGCTTCGGTGGATCAGCATGGCAGCTCATGATTGGAGCAGTCCCATGTTCATGGATGTTTTCCTTCAAGTGGCTTGGAGCATTTGGAAAGAGAGGAATAACAAACATTTCAGAAGCATCCCACCAACTATTCTATCATGGCTCCAACAAATCAAACATGACTTTGTCCTGCTCCAACATAGAACCAGAGAAGATGTGAGAGACTTTATTCTCTCCTTTGTAATTAGCTTAGAACCCCCTTGATTGCCCCCACCATATAAAGTAGTAGTAGCCCTAGCCTCCACAGGTGGAGGTAAGGCGCCAGGTAAAAACGCCATGTACATTGTACCCTGCTTTTGAGTAATACAAACACAGTGGGAGCCTCTCCCACTGTCCAATTCCTCAAAAAAAACAATAATAACATAGCTAGATCATATAACAATCCCTCAACATGCAACAAAGAGTCACTCCAAAGCCACTAATAGCGGAGAACAAACGAAGAGATTATGGTAGGGTATGAAACCACCTCAAAGTTATTCTTTCGGATCGATCTATAAAAGAGTTCATACTAGAATAACACCTTAAGACACAAATCAACCAAAACCCTAATGTCACCTAGATACTCCATTGTCACTTCAAGTATCCGTGGGCATGATTATACGATATGCATCACACAATCTCAGATTCATCTATTGAACCAACACAAAGTAGTTCAAAGAGTGCCCCAAAGTTTCTACCGGAGAGTCAAGAACGTGTTCCAACCCCTATTCATAGGTTCATGGGCGGAACCCGCAAGTTGGTCACCAAAACATACATCAAGAGGCACGTGATATCCCATTGTCACCATAGATAAACACGGCAAGACATACATCAAGTGTTCTCAAATAAAGACTCAATCCGATAAGATAACTTCAAGAGGGAAACTCAATTCATCACAAGAGAGTAGAGGGAGAGAAACATCATAAGATCCGACTACAATAGCAAAGCTCGGGATACATCAAGATCATGCCATAGAGGGAACATGGGAGAGAGATCAAACACATAGCTACTGGTACATACCCGCAGCCCCGAGGGTGAACTACTCCCTCCTCATCATGGAGAGTGTCGGGATGATGAAGATGGCCACCGGTGATGGGTTCCCCCTCTGGCAGGGTGCCGGAACGGGCTCCCGGGAGGTTTTTGGTGGCTACAGAGGCTTGCGGTGGCGGAAATCCCGATCTATCTTGATTTCTGATGGTTTTAGGGTACGTAGGCTTATATAGGCGAAAGAAGTCGGTCGGGGGGTGCTCGAGGGGTCCACGAGACAGAGGGTCGCGCCCTGTAGGGGGGGGCGCCCCTTATCTCCTGGGCTCCTCGAGGGTCTTCTGACTTGATCTCAAAGCCTCCAGGATGATATTCTTCCAAAAAATCACGATGCCGAAGGTTTCATTCCGTTTGGACTCTGTTTGATATTCCTTTTCTTCGAAATACTGAAACAGGCAATAAAACAGCAATATGGGCTGGGCCTCCGGTTAATAGGTTAGTCCCAAAAATGATATAAATATGTAAAATAAAGCCCATAAACATCCAAAAGGGGTAATATAATAGCATGGAACAATCAAAAATTATAGATACGTTGGAGACGTATCAAGCATCCCCGAGCTTAATTCCTGCTCGTCCTCGAGTAGGTAAATGATAAAAACAGAATTTTTGATGTGAAATGCTACCTAGCATAATTCTCAATGTAATTTTCTTTATTGTGGTATGAATGTTCAGATCCAAATGATACAAAATAAAAGTTCATATTAACATGAAAATGGTGATACTTCAAGCATACTAATCAAAGTAATCATGTCTTCTCAAAATAACATGGCCAAAGAAAGTTATCCCTACAAAACCATGTAGTCTGGCTGTTGCTCTATCTTCATCACACAAAGTATTTAATCATGCACAACCCCGATGACAAGCCAAGCAATTGTTTCAAACTTTAGTAATCTCAAACTTTTTCAACTTTCACGCAATACATGAGCGTGAGCCATGGACATAGCACTATATGTGGAATAGAATGGTGGTTGTGGAGAAGACAAAAAAGGAGAAGATAGTCTCACATCAACTAGGCATATCAACAGGCTATGGAGATGCCCATTAATAAATATCAATGTGAGTGAGTAGGGATTGCCATGCAACGGATGCACTAGAGCTATAAATATATGAAAGCTCAACAAAAGAAACTAAGTGGGTGTGCATCCAACTTGTTGTTGGAAATATGCCCTAGAGGCAATAATAAAATGATTATTATTATATTTATTTGTTCATGATAATTGTCTATTATTCATGCTATAATTGTGTTATCCGAAAATCATAATACATGTGTGAATACATAGACCATAACATGTCCCTAGTGAGCCTCTAGTTGACTAGCTCATTGATCAACAGATAGTCATGGTTTCCTGACTATGGACATTGGATGTCATTGATAATGGGATCACATCATTAGGAGAATGATGTGATGGACAAGACCCAATCCTAAGCATAGCACAAGATCGTGTAGTTCGTTTGCTACAGCTTTTCCAATGTCAAGTATCATTTCCTTAGACCATGAGATCGTGTAACTCCCGGATGTCATAGGAGTGCTTTGGGTGTACCAAACATCACAACGTAACTAGATGACTATAAAGGTATAGTACAGGTATCCCTGAAAGTATCTGTTGGGTTGACATGGATCGAGACTGGGATTTGTCACTATGTATGACGGAGAGGTATCTCTGGGCCGACTCGGTGATGCATCATCATAATGAGCTCAATGTGCCCAAGTGTTTGGTCACGGGATCATGCATTATGGTACGAGTAAAGTGACTTGCCGGTAACGAGATTGAACGAGGTATTGGGATACCGACGATTGAATCTCGGGCAAGTAACGTACCGATTGACAAAGGGAATTGTATATGGGATTACTTGAATCCTTGACATCGTGGTTCATTCGATGAGATCATCGTGGAACATGTGGGAGCCAACATGGGTATCCAGATCCCGCTGTTGGTTATTGGCCGGAGAGTTGTCTCGGTCATGTCTGCGTGATTCCCGAACCTATAGGGTCTACACACTTAAGGTTCAGTGACGCTGGGGTTGTAGAGATATTAGTATGCGGTAACCCGAAAGTTCTTCGGAGTCTCGAATGAGATCCCGGACGTCGCGAGGAGTTTCGGAATGGTCCAGAGGTGAAGAATTGTATATAGGAAGTCCAGTTTCGGCCACCGGGAAAATTTAGGGGGTCACCGGTATTGTATCGGGACCACCGAAAGGGTCCCGGGGGCCCACCGGGTGGGGCCACCTATCCCGGAGGGCCCCGTGGGCTGAAGAGGGAAGGGAACCAGCCCCTGGTGGGCTGGTGCACCCCCTTGGGCCTCCCCCTGCGCCTAGGGTTGGAAACCCTAGGGGTGGGGGCGCCCCACTTGGCTTGGGGGGCAAGCCCCCCCCCCTTGGCCGCCGCCCCCCTTGAGATTAGATCTCTAGGGGGGCGGTGCCCCCCAGGGCCCCTATATAAAGAGGGGGGAGGGAGGGCAGCCGCACCCTAGTACCTGGCACCTCCCTCTCCCCTCGTAACACCTCTCCCTCTCGCTGAGCTTGGCGAAGCCCTGCCGAGATCGCCGCTGCTTCCACCACCACGCCGGCGTGCTGCTGGATCTCCATCAACCTCTTCCTTCCCCTTGCTGGATCAAGAAGGAGGAGACATGTTCCCCAACCGTACGTGTGTTGAACGCGGAGGTGCCGTCCGTTCTGCGCTAGGATCATCCGTGATTTGGATCACGACGAGTACAACTTCCTCAACCCCGTTCTCTTGAACGCTTCCGCTCGCGATCCACAAGGGTATGTAGATGCACTCCTCTCTCTCTTTCCTAGATGACTCCATAGATTGATCTTGGTGAAGCGTAGAAATTTTTTATTTTCTACAACGTTCCCCAACAGTGGCATCATGAGCTAGGTCTGTGCGTAGTTTCTATGCACGAGTAGAACACAATTTGTTGTGGGCGAAGATGTTGTCAATTTACTTGCCACTACTAGTCTTATCTTGTTTCGGCGGCATCGCGGGATGAAGCGGCCCGGACCGACCTTACACGTACGCTTATGTGAGACAGGTTCCACCAACTAACATGCACTAGTTGCATAAGGTGGCTAGAGGGTGTCTGTCTCTCCCACTTTAGTCGGATCGGATTCGATGAAAAGGGTCCTTATGAAGGGTAAATAGAAATTGGCATATCACATTGTGGTTTTGGCGTAGGTAAGAAACGTTCTTGCTAGAACCCTATTGCAGCCACGTAAAACATGCAACAACAATTAGAGGACGTCTAACTTGTTTTTGCAGCATATGCCTTGTGATGTGATATGGCCAAAAGGATGTGATGAATGATATATATGTGATGTATGAGATTGATCATGTTCTTGTAATAGGAAACACGACTTGCATGTCGATGAGTATGACAACCGGCAGGAGCCATAGGAGTTGTCTTAATTATTGTATAGCCTTCGTGTCATTGAAAAACGCCATGTAATTACTTTACTTTATTGCTAAACCATTAGCCATAGTAGTAGAAGTAATCGTTGGCATGACAACTTCATGAAGACACGATGATGGAGATCATGATGATGGAGATCATGGTGTCATGCTGGTGACGATGATGGTCATGGCGCCCCGAAGATGGAGATCAAAAGGAGCAACATGATATTGGCCATATCATGTCACTATTTGATTGCATGTGATGTTTATCATGTTTTTGCATCTTATTTGCTTAGAACGACGGTAGTAAATAAGATGATCCCTCATAATAAATTTCAAGAAAGTGTTCCCCCTAACTGTGCGCCGTTGCGAAAGTTTGTTGTTTTGAAGCACCACGTGATGATCGGGTGTGATAGATTCTAACATTCACATACAACGGGTGTAAGCCGGATTTACACATGCAAAACACTTAGGTTGACTTGACGAGCCTAGCATGTACAGACATGGCCTCGGAACACAAGAGAACGAAAGGTCAAACATGAGTCGTATAGAAGATACGATCAACATGAAGATGTTCACCGATGATGACTAATCCGTCTCACATGATGATCGGACACAGCCTAGTTGACTCGGATCATGTATCACTTATATGACTAGAGGGATGTCTATCTGAGTGGGAGTTCATTAAATAATTTGATTAGATGAACTTAATTATCATGAACTTAGTCTAAAACCCTTTGCAAAATGTCTTGTAGATCAAATGGCCCACGCTCATGTCAACCTCAACTTCAAACGCATTCCTAGAGAAAACCAAGCTGAAAGATGATGGCAGCAACTATACAGACTGGGTCCGGAACCTGAGGATCATCCTCATAGCTGCCAAGAAAGCATATGTCCTAGAAGCACTGCTAGGTGAAGCACCCATCCCAGAGAACCAAGACGTTATGAACGCTTGGCAGTCGCATGCTGATGATTACTCCCTCATTCAGTGCGGCATGCTTTACAGCTTAGAACCGGGGCTCCAGAAGTGTTTTGAGCAACACGGAGCATATGAGATGTTCAAAGAGCTGAAAATGGTTTTCCAAGATCATGCCCGGGTCGAGAGATATGAAGTCTCCTACAAGTTCTACAGTTGTAAGATGGAGGAAAATAGTTCTGTCAGTGAGCACATACTCAAAATGTCTGGGTTGCACAACCGCTTGTCCCAGCTGGACATTAACCTCCCGGACGAGGCGGTCATTGACAGAATCTATAAGTCCCTCCCACCTAGCTACAAGAGCTTTGTGATGAACTATTCTTGAAGTATTTTCAATGCTGAAATAAGCGGAGGTGGAAATCAAAAAGGAACATCAAGTGTTGATGGTCAATAAAACCACTAGTTTCAAGAAAGGCAAGGGTAAGAAGAAATTCAAGAAGGACGGCAAGGGAGTTGCCGCACTCGGTAAGCCAGTTGCTGGGAAGAAGCCAAAGAATGGACCCAAACCTGAGACTGAGTGCTTTTATTGCAAGGGAAGCGGACACTGGAAGCGGAACTGCCCCAAATACTTAGCGGACAAGAAGGCCGACAACACTAAAGGTATATGTGATATACATGTAATTGATGTGTACCTTACCAGTACTCGTAGTAGCTCCTGGGTATTTGATACCGGTGCAGTTGCTCATATTTGTAACTCAAAATAGGAGCTGCGGAATAAGCGGAGACTGGCGAAGGACGAGGTGACGATGCGCGTCGGGAATGGTTCCAAGGTCGATGTGATCGCCGTCGGCACGCTACCTCTACATTTACCTACGGGATTAGTTTTAAACCTCAATAATTGTTATTTAGTGCCAGCTTTGAGCATGAACATTGTATCTGGATCTCGTTTAAAATGAGATGGCTACTCATTTAAATCTGAGAATAATGGTTGTTCTATTTATATGAGAGATATGTTTTATGGTCATGCTCCGCTGATCAATGGTTTATTCTTAATGAATCTCGAACGTGATGTTACACATATTCATAGTGTGAATACCAAAAGATGAAAGATTGATAATGATAGTCCCACATATCTGTGGCACTGTCGCCTTGGTCACATTGGTGTCAAACGCATGAAGAAGCTCCATACAAATGGACTTTTGGAGTCTCTTGATTTCGAATCATTTGACACGTGTGAACCATGCCTCATGGGTAAAATGACCAAGACTCCGTTCTCCGGAACAATGGAGCGAGCAACCAACTTATTGGAAATTATACATACTGATGTGTGCGGTCCAATGAGCGTTGAGGCTCGCGGTGGCTATCATTATGTTCTCACTCTCACTGATGACTTAAGTAGATATGGGTATGTCTACTTGATGAAACACAAGTCTAAGACCTATGAAAAGTTCAAGGAATTTCAGAATGAGGTAGATAATCAACGTGACCGAAAAATAAAGTTCTTACGATCAGATCGTGGAGGAGAATATTTAAGTCACAAATTCGGTACGCACTTAAGGAAATCTAGAATCGTTTCACAACTCACGCCGCCTGGAACACGTCAGCGTAACGATGTGTCCGAGCGTCGTAATCACACTCTATTGGATATGGTGCGATCTATGATGTCACTCACCGATTTACCGCTATCATTTTGGGGATACGCTCTAGAGACAGCTACATTCACTTTAAATAGGGCACCGTCTAAATCCGTTGAGACAACACCGTATGAATTATGGTTTGGGAAGAAACCTAAGCTGTCGTTTCTAAAAGTTTGGGGATGCGATGCTTATGTCAAGAAACTTCAACCTAAAAAGCTCAAACCCAAGTCGAAAAAATGCATCTTCATAGGATACCCTAAGGAAACCATTGGGTATACCTTCTACCTCAGATCTGAAGGCAAGATCTTTGTTGCCAAGAACGGGTCCTTTCTGGAGAAAGAGTTTCTCTCAAAAGAAGTAAGTGGGAGGAAAGTGGAACTTGATGAAGTACTACCTCTTGAACTGGTAAGTAGCGCAGCTCGGGAAGATGTTCCTGTGGTGCCTGCATCGACTAGAAAGGAAGTTGATGATGATGATCAAGGTACTTCGGATCAAGTTACTATTGAACTTCGTAGGTCCACAAGGACACGTTCCACACCAGAGTGGTATGGCAACCCTGTCCTAGAAATCATGTTGTTAGACAACGGTGAACCTTCGAACTATGAAGAAGCAATGGCGGGCCCAGATTCCAACAAATGGCTAGAAGCCATGCAATCCGAGATAGGATCCATGTATGAAAACAAAGTATGGACTTTGACAGACTTGCCCGATGATCGGCGAGCGATAGAAAACAAATGGATCTTTAAGAAGAAAATGGACGCGGATGGTAATGTTACCATCTATATGGCTCGACTTGTCGCTAAGGGTTATCGACAAGTTCAAGGGGTTGACTACGATGAGACTTTCTCTCCCGTAGTGAAGCTGAAGTCCATCTGAATCATGTTAGCAATTGATGCATACTATGATTATGAGATATGGCAAATGGACGTCAAAACGGCATTCCTTAACGGCTATCTTAAGGAAGAACTGTATATGATGCAGCCGGAAGGTTTTGTCGATCCTGAGAATGCTAACAAGGTATGCAAGCTCCAGCGATCCATTTATGAGCTGGTGCAAGCATCTCGGAGTTGGAACATTCACTTTGATGAGATGATCAAAGTGTTTGGGTTTATGCAGACTTATAGAGAAGCCTGCGTTTACAAGAAAGTGAGTGGGAGCTCTGTATCATTTCTCACATTATATGTAGATGACATACTTTTGATGGGAAATGATATAGAACTTTTGGACAGCATTAAGGCCTACTTGAACAAGTGTTTTTCAATGAAGGACCTTGGAGAAGCTTCTTACATATTAGGCATCAAGATCTATGGGGATAGATCGAGACACCTCATAGGTCTTTCACAAAGCACATACCTTGATAAGATATTGAAGAAGTTCAATATGGATCAGTCCAAGAAGGGGTTCTTGCCTGTGTTGCAAGGTGTGAAATTGAGCTCATCTCAATGCCCGACCACGGCAGAAGATAGAGAAAAGATGAGTGTCATCCCCTATGCCTCGGCTATAGGGTCTATTATGTATGCCATGTTGTGTACCAGACCTGATGTAAACCTTGCCATAAGTTTGGTAGGAAGGTACCAAAGTAATCCCGGCATGGAACACTGGAGAGCGGTCAAGAATACCCTGAAGTACCTAAAAAGGACTAAGGATATGTTTCTTGTTTATGGAGGTGCCGAAGAGCTCGTCATAAAGGGTTACGTCGACGCTAGCTTCGACACAGGTCTGGATGACTCTAAGTCACAAACCGGATACGTGTATATTTTGAATGGAGGGGCAGTAAGCTGGTGCAGTTGCAAGCAAAGCGTCGTGGCAGGATCTACATGTGAAGCGGAGTACATGGCAGCCTCGGAGGCAGCGCATGAAGCAATCTGGATGAAGGAGTTCATCACCAACCTAGGAGTCATACCCAATGCGTCGGGGCCGATCACTCTCTTCTGTGACAACACTGGAGCTATTGCCCTTGCCAAGGAGCCCAAGTTTCACAAGAAGACCAGGCACATCAAGCGTCGCTTCAACTCCATTCATGAAAATGTTCAAGATGGAGACATAGATATTTGCAAAGTGCATACGGACCTGAATGTCGCAGATCCGTTGACTAAACCTCTTCCGCGAGCAAAACATGATCAACACCAGAACTCTATGGGTGTTCGATTCATCACAATGTAACTAGATTATTGACTCTAGTGCAAGTGGGAGACTGTTGGAAATATGCCCTAGAGGCAATAATAAAATGATTATTATTATATTTCCTTGTTCATGATAATTGTCTATTATTCATGCTATAATTGTGTTATCCGGAAATCATAATACATGTGTGAATACATAGACCATAACATGTCCCTAGTGAGCCTCTAGTTGACTAGCTCGTTGATCAACAGATAGTCATGGTTTCCTGACTATGGACATTGGATGTCATTGATAACGGGATCACATCATTAGGAGAATGATGTGATGGACAAGACCCAATCCTAAGCATAGCACAAGATCGTGTAGTTCGTTTGCTAGAGCTTTTCCAATGTCAAGTATCATTTCCTTAGACCATGAGATCATGTAACTCCCGGATGCCGTAGGAGTGCTTTGGGTGTACCAAACGTCACAACATAACTGGGTGACTATAAAGGTATACTACAGGTATCCCCGAAAGTATCTGTTGGGTTGACACGGATCGGGACTGGGATTTGTCACTCCGTATGAAGGAGAGGTATCTCTGGGCCCACTCGGTAATGCATCATCATAATGAGCTCAATGTGACCAAGTGTTTGGTCACGGTATCATGCATTATGGTACGAGTAAAGTGACTTGCCGGTAACGAAATTGAACGAGGTATTGGGATACCGACGATCGAATCTCGGGCAAGTAACGTACCGATTGACAAAGGGAATTGTATATGGGATTACTTGAATCCTCGACATCGTGGTTCATTCGATGAGATCATCGTGGAACATGTGGGAGATAACATGGGTATCCAGATCCCGCTGTTGGTTATTGGCCGGAGAGCTGTCTCGGTCATGTTTGTGTGATTTCCGAACCCGTAAGGTCTACACACTTAAGGTTCGGTGACGCTAGGGTTGTAGAGATATTAGTATGTGGTAACCCGAAAGTTGTTCGGAGTCCCGGATGAGATCACGGACGTCGCGAGGAGTTCCGGAATGGTCCGGAGGTGAAGAATTGTATATAGGAAGTCCAGTTTCGGCCACCGGGAAAGTTTTGGGGGTCACCAGTATTGTACCGGGACCACGGGAAGGGTCCCGGGGGCCCACCGGGTGGGGCCACCTATCCCGGATGGCCCCGTGGGCTGAAGAGGGAAGGGAACCAGCCCCTGGTGGGCTGGTGCACCCCCCTTGGGCCTCCCCCTGCGCCTAGGGTTGGAAACCCTAGGGGTGGGGGGCGCCCCACTTGGCTTGGGGGGCAAGTCCCCCCTCCTTGGCCGCCGCCCCCCTTGAGATTAGATCTCTAGGGGGTCGGCGCCCCCCGGGCCCCTATATAAAGAGGGGGGAGGGAGGGCAGCCGCACCCTAGTCCCTGGCGCCTCCCTCTCCCCTCGTAACACCTCTCCCTCTCGCTGAGCTTGGTGAAGCCCTGCCGAGATCACCGCTGCTTCCACCACCACACCATCGTGCTGCTGGGTCTCCATCAACCTCTCCCTTCCCCTTACTAGATCAAGAAGGAGGAGACGTCTTCCCCAACCGTACATGTGTTGAACGCAGAGGTGCCGTCCGTTTGGCGCTAGGATCATCGGTGATTTGGATCACGACGAGTACGACTCCCTCAACCCCGTTCTCTTGAACGCTTCCGCTCACGATCTACAAGGGTATGTAGATGCACTCCTCTCTCTCGTTGCTAGATGACTCCATAGATTGATCTTGGTGAAGCGTAGAAAATTTTTATTTTCTGCAACGTTCCCCAACACTTGCTTGCTCACGAAGACCTAGGGCACTTTTGAGGAAGCCCATCATTGGAATATACAAGCCAAGTTCTATAATGAAAAATTCCCACTTAGTATATGAAAGTGACAACATAGGAGACTCTCTATCATGAAGATCATAGTGCTATTTTGAAGTACAAGTGTGGAAAAAGAGATAGTAGCATTGTCCCTTCTCTCTTTTTCTCTCATTTTTTTTATTTTTTTTTCTTTTCCCCCCTTTTTTCTCTTTGGCCTTTCCTTTTTTCTTTTTGGCCTTTCTCATTTTTTCTTCTTTTTTTTCCTTTTTTTCTTTCTTTTTGTAAAGTCCGAAGTCTCATCCTGACTTGTGGGGGAATCATAGCCTTCATCATCCTTTCCTCACGAGGACAATGCTCTCATAATGAAGATCATCACACTTTTATGGATTTACAACTCAAAGCTAGAACAAGATATGACTCTATATGAATGCTTCCGGCGGTGTACCGGGATATGCAATGAATCAAGAGTGACATGTATGAAAATTATGAAGGTGGCCTTGCCACAAATACAATGTCAACTACATGATCATGCAAAAAGCAATATGACAAAAGTAATGCGTGTCATATGAATGGAACGGTGGAAAGTTGCATGGCAATATATCTCGGAATGGCTATGGGAATGCCATAATAGGTAGGTATGGTGGCTGTTTTGAGGAAGGTATATGGTGGGTGTATGGTACCGGCGAAAGTTGCGCGGCACAAGAGAGGCTAGCAATGGTGGAAGGGTGAAAGGGTGCGTATAATCCATGGACTCAACATTAATCAAAAGAACTCATATACTTGTTGCAAAAATCTAGAAGTCATCAAAAACCAAAGCACTACGCGCATGCTCCTAGGGGGATAGATTGGTAGGAAAAGACCATCGCTCGTCCCCGACTGCCACTCATAAGGAAGACAATCAATAAATAAAATTGTGCTCCAACTTCATCACAAAGTGGTTCACCATACGTGCATGCTACGGGAATCACAAACTTCAACACAAGCATTCTTTAAATTCATAATCACCCAACTAGCATCACTTTAATATCACTACCTCCATATCTCAAAACAATTATCAAGCATCATATTGATCATAGCATCCAATTATTTTTCTATGATAGTTTTTATTATACCCAACTTGGATGCTCTTCATTCTAGGACCAACTTTATGATAATAGAAAATACCATGCTGTTCTAAAAGACTCTCAAAATAATATAAGTGAAGCATGAGAGACTAGCAATTTCTACAAAATATAACCACCGTTGTGCTCTAAAAGATATAAGTGAAGCACTAGAGCAAACGACAAACTACTCCAAATAGATATAAGTGAAGATCAATGAGTAGTCGAATAATTGTGCAACTACGTGAAGACTCTCTAACATTTAAGAATTTCAGATCTTGGTATTCTAATCAAGCAGCAAGCAAAACAAAATAAAATGACATTGCAAGGATAGCACAACTCATGTAAAGAAGCAAAAACTTAGGCTCAACCGATACTAACCGATAGTTCTTGAAGAAGAAAGGTGGGATGCCTACCGGGGCATCCCCAAGCTTAGATGCTTGAGACTTCTTGAAATATTATCTTGGGGTGCCTTGGGAATCCCCAAGCTTGAGCTTTTGTGTCTCCTTAATTCCTCTCATATCATGGTTTCTCTTTTTATCAAAAAGCTTCATTCACAACAAACTCAACAAGAACTCGTGAGATAGATTAGTATAAACCAATGCAAAATCTTATCATTTTCTACTGTAACAAATCACCAAAATTATTATTAAACATTGCATACTAAATGCCTCTGCATATTTAATAATCCTATCCTCAAATAGAATCATTAAACAAGCAAACATATGCAAACAACGCAAACATAACAGCAATCTGCCAAAACAGTACAGTCTGTAAAGAATGCAAGAGTATCAATACTTACCTAACTCAAAAAATTATGAAATAAAATTCCCACTGTATTAAATTTATCATATCTCATCATTCAAAAGGTTTCATCATTATATCATTCTCTAAATTTTCTAGGGAATTTTTGCAACAGCGGTAAACTTTCTGTTTTCAAACAGCAATATGTATACTAGCAAAATAAGCATGGCAAAGGCTATCCTTGACTTCTTTATTGAAAATAAAGAATCAAAACATTAATCTAAATAACAGAAATCAAATACTAACAAAAATAAAATGACGCTCCAAGCAAAACACATATCATGTGGTGAATAAAAATATAGCTCCAAGTAAGGTTACCGATGAACGAAGACGAAAGAGGGGATGCCTTCCGGGGCATCCCCAAGCTTAGTTGATTGGTTGTCCTTGAATATTACCTTGGGGTGCCTTGGGCATCCCCAAGCATAGGCTCTTTCCACTCCTTATTCCATAGTCCATCGAATCTTTACCCAAAACTTGAAAACTTCAACCACACAAAACTCAAAACAAAACTCGTAAGCTCCGTTAGTATAAGAAAATAAAACCACCACTTAGGTACTGTAATTAACTCATTATAAATTCATATTGGTGTAATATATACTGTACTTCAACTTATCTATGGTTCATACCCTCCGATACTACTCATAGATTCATCAAAATAAGCAAACAACACATAGAAAACAGAATCTGTCAAAAACAGAACAGTCTGTAGTAATCTGTATCAAACGTATACTTCTGGAACCCCAAAAATTATGAAATAAATTTCTGGACCTGCGAAATTTGTCTATTAATCATATGCAAAAAGAATCAACCTAAAATCACTCTCCAGTAACAAATGACAGCTAATCTCGTGAGCGCAAAAGTTTCGGTTTTCTACAGCAAGATCACATAAACTTCACCCAAGTCTTCACAAAGGTTCTACTTGGCACTTTATTGAAACAAAAGCCATAAAACATGATTACTACAGTAGAATAATCATGTGGAAACATTAAAACAGTAAGTAAATATTGGGTCGTCTCCCAACAAGCGCTTTTCTTTAATGCCTTTTTAGCTAGGCATGATGATGGCAATGATGCTCACATAAAAGATAAGAATTGAAACATAACGGGAGCATCATGAAGCATATGACTAGCACATTTAAGCCTAACCCACTTCCTATGCATAGGATTTTGTGAGCAAACAATTTATGGGAACAATAATCAACTATCATAGGATGGCACAACAAGCATAACTTCAAGATTTTCAACGCATAGGGAGGAAACATGACATTATTGTAATTCCTACAAGCATATATTCCTCCCTCATAATAATTTTCAGTAGCATCATGAATGAATTCAACAATATAACCAGCACCTAAAGTATTCTTTTCATGATCTGCAAGCATAGCAAATTTACTACTTTCCACATAAGCAAATTTCTTCTCATGAATAGTAGTGGGAGCAAACTCAACAAAATAACTATCATGTGAGGCATAATCCAATTGAAAACTAAAATCATGATGACAAGTTTCATGGTTATCATTATTCCTAATAGCATACAAGTCATCACAATAATCATCATAGATATCAACTTTGTTCTCATAATCAATTGGAACCTCTTCCGAAATAGTGGAATCATCACTAAATAAAGTTGACACTCTTCCAAATCCACTTTCATGTTCATCACAATAAGATTCAACATCCTCCAAAATAGTTGGATCACTACTTCCTAAAGTTGACACTCTTCCAAACCCACTTTCATCAATATAATCATTATAAATAGGAGGCATGCTTTCATCATAATAAATATTCTCATCAAAACTTGGGGGACTAAAAATATTATATTCATCAAACATAGCTTCCCCAAGCTTGTGGCTTTGCATATCATTAGCATCATGGATATTCAAGGAATTCATACTAACAACATTGCAATCATGCTCATCATTCACATATTTCATGCCAAGTATTCTATGTAATTCTTCTTCTAGCACTTGAGCACAATTTTCCTTTTCATCAAACTCATGAAAGATATTAAAAAGACGAAGCGTATGAGACAAACTTAACTCCATTTTTTTGTAATTTTCTTTTATAAACTAAACTAGTGATAAAACAAGAAACAAAAAGACTCGATTGCAAGATCTAAAGATATACCTTCAAGCACTCACCTCCCCGGCAACGGTGCCAGAAAAGAGCTTAGTTGACGGGGTGTGAGTGAGTGCCCTTTACCTTGCCTCCCCGGCAACAGCGCCAGAAAAGAGCTTGATGTCTACTACACAACCTTCTTCTTGTAGACGTTGTTGGGCCTGCAAGTGCACAGGTTTGTAGGACAGTAGAAAATTTCCCTCAAGTGGATGACCTAAGGTTTATCAATCCGTGGGAGGCTTAGGATGAAGATGGTCTCTCTCAAACAACCTTGCAACCAAATAACATAGAGTCTCTTGTGTCCCCAACACACCCAATACAATGGTAAATTGTATAGGTGCACTAGTTCGGTGAAGAGATGGTTGAAAGAACATGCGGTGCCCCCATGTTTGGTTTTGGCAATTGATGACAATCTCTATGGACTAATGGTTGCCTTGAGTTATATTTGAAGGTTTTGTCCATAGCTTTTCTTGAAGTCCATGTGTTGGTTTCAAGGAGTTTATGAGTTTACCAAGGTGCTATTAAGGAATTATCCAAAGATCGGTCATGTGAGTGTTGAGCTTATTGCAAGCATGTCTTGAAGAAGAAGATTGTGTGATCATTCATGTCTACCTTCAAGACATCATCCAAATGAAGAGTTTTGGAAAGATTCAAGGTTGATCAAGACTAAGTCAAGAGTGAATCAAGTTGATCAACTCACAAAGCGTAGAAGATGTACCGAAAGGGATCAAGTGATCCCATGGTATGGTAAGCATTGTCCATTGCACTCTGTGTACTAACCCATGGTCTATGTGAGAGTTCTATGTGGGGTTAGGTACATGTCCATGGGCTTGCGTCAAGAGGCAGATATCATACAACCCATGGGAAGGATGACATCAAGTGGTGATCGTCATCAAGATTGTCGTGTGCAAGTTCAAGTGGAGCATCACGAAGAGATCAAGTGCTTGAATCTTGCCATCCATTGTGGTGTCAATGGACTTGTGAAGATGTGCCTAAGAGTGGCTCACCCATAGTGGACTATGGGGGAGCAATCATCTAGTCTTCATCGAGCCAACACAATCAAGAAAGGTGGTCCAACTTGAGGGAGTCAAGATCGTCTTCATCTATCTCAAGTGGACCATGTGCAAGGCAAAGGTTTTCCCTTGATAGGTTTTCTATTTTACCGGTCTCGTGGTGGTAGTTGGGAGACCGAGTTATAGGATCGTTTGTCGTACTATCAAGGGGGCTCTCAAGTTGGTAGCTTGATCGTATCGTTAGTAGAGAGCTCAAACCATTGCATCCTTGCATCATGTTTCTTGGTTCTTGTTTGGTTATCTTTGTGAGTCTTAGAGCTTATGGTCATCTTGATGACAAGCTTGAGTTCATCGAAAATGGAGTTCGCATGCGTCTTCTATGATGTTTTCGGTGTTGGAGGTTTTACCGGTCTTATCCGATGAAGGGTTCTCACCATTTTCTTATGGTACTTTTCTAAGTTGCTTATTACTGATATTTTTATCAAGATTGTGTTAGCCCATGTCGTTAGCTCTCCAACAAACTTGGTTTCGTTGAATTCGGAGTCCGTTTGCAAAAGTTGTGGCTGTTTTGGTAAAGGCTGCAGCGGTACTACCGCGACTAGAGCAGATGTAATTTTTTACTATCACTCCAGAGCAGTACTGCCGCGGCTCCTGAGCGGCAGTACCGCTCCAGAGCAGTACTACCGCAGCTCGTAAGCGGTAGTACCGCTCCGGACCAAAATCTCGTGTTTTGCTCAGCGGAAGTAGGCCCAGAAGTACTTTTTTAGTACCGCTCGCAAGCAGTAGTACCTCTACCATTTGCGGTAGTACCGTGAGGTCGAGCGGTAGTACTGTGAGGACGAGCGGTAGTACTCCTCCGGCAGTTCTTCTGGCCTTTTGCCTCCTCGCTGTTGTTTTTCATAGGGGTGCTACCGCCCTAGCGGTAGTACCGCTCCTTGGAGCGGTAGTACCGCTCTGTGCGGGCTGTGAGCATAACGGTTGGATTTTTTCCCCACCTATAAAAGGGGGTCTTCTTCCCCATTGAACCTAATCCTTTGAGCTCGTGTTCTTCCCCCATTGTTGACCTTCTTCGAGCTTGCTATCTCTCAATCCCTCCAATGATTCTTGCTAGTTCTTGAGGGAAAAGAGAGAGGAGATCTAGATCCACGTTTCCACCAATCACTTTCTCCTCTTAGTGAGGGCAACCCCTTGGATCTAGATCTTGGAGTTCTTCATGTTCTTCTTTTGTTCTTCCTCTCATTTTCCTCCCTAGCATTAGTTGCTTTGGTGGGATTTGGGAGAGAAGGACTTGGGCACTTCGTGTGCCCTTGCCATTGCATTTGGTGCATCGGTTTGAGTTCTCCACGTGATACGTGGAAGTTACAAGTTGAGAAGCTTATTACTCTTGGGTGCTTGGTGCCCTTGAGCTTGTTCCTCTTGGGTGCTTGGGTGCCCTAGACGGTTGGTGGTGTTCGGAGCTCAATCATTGTGGTGTAAAGCTCCGGGCAAGCGTCGGGGTCTCCAATTAGGTTGTGGAGATCGCCCCGAGCAATTTGTCGGGTACCGGTGACCGCCCCAAGGGTTGCCAAAGTGTACGGGTTCGGTGACCGCCCCCAAGGGTCGCCATTTGTACGGGTTCGGTGACCGCCCTCAAGGGTCCCTTAGTGGAATCACGGCATCTTGCATTGTGCGAGGGCGTGAGGAGATTACGGTGGCCCTAGTGGCTTCTTGGGGAGCATTGTGCCTCCACACCGCTCCAAATGGAGATTAGCATCCGCAAGGGTGTGAACTTCGGGATACATCATCGTCTCCGCGTGCCTCGGTTATCTCTTACCCGAGCCCTTTACTTATGCACTTTACTTTGTGATAGCCATATTGTTCTTTGTCATATATCTTGCTATCACATAGTTGCTTATCTTGCTTAGCATAAGTTGTTGGTGCACATAGGTGAGCCTAGTTGTTGTAGGTTTTGTGCTTGACAAATTAACCGCTAGGTTTATTCCGCATTTGTTCAAGCCTCTACCGTAACTATTTTAAAACGCCTATTCACCCGCCCCCCCTCTAGGCGACATCCACGATCTTTCAATTGGTATCAGAGCCTCGTCTCTCTTTGTTAGGCTTAACCGCCTAGAGAGTAAAGATGTCGACTAGGGGATTAGGATTCTTTGACATTCTTAGTTTCGATGGCACAAATTTTGATGTTTGGGTAATTCGCATGCTTAATCTCTTTAGGGTCATGGACCCAAATTTAGAGAGAATTGTAGATATGGGTTTCTCTCCTCCAAAGGATCCCCAAAGATTATCTTTAGAGGATGAGAAAAACTCTTATCTCAATGCTCAAGCCTCTAATGTGCTTTTCGATGCTTTGAGCAATGTAGTTATATTTCAACTCATGTCGTTCCAGGATGCTCATGAGTTATGGACAAAGCTTCAAGATAAATATGGTGTGTCCAAGATTTGTGGGGATGGTTGTTCTCCCTCCACCTCCGGTCATATAGTCTTCTCAACTTCTTCTACTTCACCTACATGTGGTTTGCCACAAGGTAATGATATGGTGAGTAGTGTTGGTCATTGCAATGATGATAGTATCCTTATTGTGGATGATCCTTCATCACTATATTATTGCAATGCTCCCTCTTTGGGCTTTAACACTTTGAGCACTCCAAATGTTTCACATGTTTGTGTTGATAGTCCTTGCATATCATGTAGAAATTGCTTGACTAAATATCATGATGATATGCTTGCTATGTCTTGTTGCCATGACAAAAATGCATTTATTTCCTCGAATTGTTGTGCTAACAATGTAGAGGAAACCAAACACTCCATGGAACAAGATGTGGTGTTTAATGGTGCCTCAAGGGATCCTACATCATCATCTATTGCGTTTTGCCTTATGGCTAAGGCATCAAAGGTATCTCCTACTTTGTACCCCAATATGTCTCTTGATGATGATGTTGATGCTAATGATGATGAGGATAATGATGAAGAGAATGATAATGTTGCCTCCTTAAAAATTAAGAGAGAAATGGTTTTTAAAGCTCTTCATAAAAATAAAATTGCTTGTTCCAACTTCATGGAAATTATGTCCATTGCTATTGAGAGCAAGAAATATATTGATGAGTTGGAATCTCGTCTTGAGGAGCATGAGGTCACCATTGATAAAATGGAAGGTCATGGGCGTGATTACGCTAATGAGATTGCGGACCTCTCTCAAGCTCTTGAACTTGAACAAACCACCAAGGAATCTCTTGAGGAGACTTTTGCTCTAGAATTGTCTAGAGTGAAGGAATCTACTGATAGAGCTCTTGAGGTGGCCAATGTTTTTGAAACTA
The DNA here is from genome assembly GCF_018294505.1 of Triticum aestivum. Classification (NCBI taxonomy): domain Eukaryota; kingdom Viridiplantae; phylum Streptophyta; class Magnoliopsida; order Poales; family Poaceae; genus Triticum; species Triticum aestivum. Next base: position 539,438,681 of record NC_057798.1, read on the forward strand.
AAAATACTAAGCTTGAAGTTGCTCATGCTAGACTCCTTGAGGATTTTGAGCACCTCGAAAATGGCTCAAGGGTCATCAAGGGTGAGCTCATCAAACTCACTGAGTCTCATGCTCAACTTGAAGCTTCTTATAAAGAGCTTGCCAAGTTGCCTTCTCCTCTTGTTGTTAATGATGATGCTTGTGCTACTAATTCTATTACTTGTGAAGCATCCATTTTGAAGGAGAATGTTGAGCTACAGGCTCAACTTGAGGTGCTATCTTGCAATTATGGGAAATTGGAAGAAAGTCATGAAAAGCTCTCAAGCTCTCATGATGATCTTCTAGTATCCCATAGTGTGCTAAAGATAGATCATGAGGCCATGATTGCTAAGGTAACATCTAGTGAGCCTCATGTGGATACTAGCACTACTTCTAGTCAAAATAGTATATTGCCATGTGCTAGTCCTTGTAATTCATCTACTCACAATGTTGGTACATCTTGTGATGAATTGCTTTCCTTGCCTTGTTGCTCTAACGATGAAGCTTATACTTCCTCTAGTACTTGTGATGAGACTAACCATGTAGAGGAAATCAAAGAGCTCAAGGCCCAAGTCACTTCTTTGAAGAAAGACTTGGAAAAGTGTCATGAAGGGAAATCCACACTCAACAATATCTTGAGTGTGCACAAATCCCCCAATGACAAAGGTGGAATTGGATTCAACTCCAATAAGAAGAAGAAGTCCAAGATGAACAAAAAGAAGGGCCAAGACCAAGTCAAGAATTCGGCCAAGATTGTTTGCTTCAAGTGCAAAGTAGAAGGGCATCATGTTAGATCTTGCCCATTGAAGAAGAATGCCATTAGTGTCAAGCAACAAGGGAAGAGGGCACAAGTTCAATCTCATGCTCAACCTCAAGTTGAAGAAAGGCCACTTCCCAAGAAGACTCAAGCTAATGCTTCTCTTGTGGAAAAATCAAGTGAGAAGAAAGTGAAGAGTAGACGTTGCTACTTATGTCGTGAGAAAGGTCACGTCGCTTCTTCATGCACTAGTGGTAACTTATCCAACCCAATTATTATTGATGATATCTATTCTCTTGGGAAGGATAAGGTTGGCAATGTGTTTGCCAAGTTTGTTGGTACTCAAAGTGGTGTCAAGAAAAGAACCATTTGGGTAGCCAAGCCTATTGTGACTAACCTCTTAGGACCCAACTTGGTTGGGGACCAACAAGCTCAAACTTTATTAATAGGTGTTTTTGGAGGTCATTGGAGACTTGGCTACATTATGAATAATTAAGGGGACTTCATCTTTCTTGTTGTCTCAAGCCAAGTCAATTGGGTTGTCAAGTTTCTATCTTATATCCAATGTGCCTCCTTGCGGTAAACTTGTACTTAAATTGTTTACATTGAAAGTTACTTGCCCCTTTGCATGTTTTGGTTTTGTTCCTTGCATGTGTTTGTATATGATGTGTCTCCAAATTGCCGTTGTGTGTGTTGGTTTGCACATCATGTACTTGTGTGTCGTTCGTTGAGCCTTAGTGCATCTTGTTTATTTCTTGGTTGGCTCTTGTGAGAGATTAATGGAATATCCATTATGGGGGAGTGGTGTGCTTTGTGCACCTCACAATCCTATAATGTGTGCACATGAGTAATACCATCTAGTATTGATATTTCAAGATTATCTAGTCGCTAGGTGGTATATCTCTCATGAGAAATTCAAATTCTAAAAATTCCATTGATTATCTCGTGTTGGATCCTCTTATTGCCTCTTCTTAAGTTTTCTTCATTGGTATCACATTATGGGGGAGTAATATGCTATGTATATTACTAGCCTAGAAAATGTGTACATTTGAGACGTTGTCACCTAGTGTTGATGTAGATTATCTTGTTCCTAGGTGGCATGCTAGCTCTACAAGTTGCAATTTGCTTGTGTGTGGTGTGAAGATGATGTTGGATATCCTTGCTATCTACCACCGGGAATTCTTTCCATCTACTTCTTGTCTTTTGACAATTGGTAGTCATTTATGTGTGGTAGAATTTATTGATCATATTTACATTGGCTGTTGTTTTACTTGCCTTTTCTCTTGCCAAGGATTGTGTCAACTCCCGTTGTCTTCCGTACCACTTGTGGATCTTGTTTATTTCTTGTTCTTGTCTAGTGTTTTCTAGATATAGTGAAAGCAGTGATCCCACCTTGTGCATTTTGTATTCAAATACAAATCCTATATAATGCACAACTCGTGGGGGAGCTATTCTATTTTCTTCACTCTTCTTGTGATCCTTATCAAGTGTGTTTTGGTGGAAGGCAAGCCATTTCTTTTTGGTACTTTGTGCCATCATGAAACTTTGTTGAGAGCTTGGTATGTTTGGAACCATCCTCTCTTTGGGAGTTTGACATCTTTAGTTTAGTGTGTATCAATGGATATCTCATTCCTTGATGTATCTTTAATGATATCTTCCAAGTGATGATTTCTCCATTTGGTATCCTTTTCACTTGGCATTTCTTTGTCTCTTGGTTTCGGGTTTTGAAAGTCTTGAGCATGCATGTTTACTTCATGTATTTCATTTGGCATGCTTTCTTTCTTTGACTCAATATATAGGGGAAACTCCATCTACTCTCAATTTGGATAAGATGTGCATGAAATTCATTTTCATATCTATATGCACATATTTATGTGGAGTTTGTCCTATGTATTGGTGTTTCTAACTATTTGGTCCCGAGGAGTTTGGGTACCGTTTAGTTTGTGTTGTTCTTCTAGGAACATTTGGAGATGCATTGGATGCTCGGCTCACTCACAAGGAAGGTGTTGTCACCATGTGCATATTGGAGTCAAGCTAGGATGATCAATGAACTACTATCTACCTTCAATTGGTATCTACTACATCCTTCCAATGATATCTCGGTAACAAGTATCTATTCATGCTTTCCCCTCTTGCATTCAACCTTGTGTAGGTTGTATCTTGGCATGATATTCATTTCATATCTTGTGATACTTGTTTCCTTTCTCAAAGCATCCCGACGATGATCTCTGTTGCTAGTTGTGATGCCCTTGATGGATGTGTGTTTGGACTTCATTTATATACAATAAGACCATATCTAGCCAAGTGATATGCTTTCAAGCAAATATCTTATTGGTATATTTATGACTTCCTTGTGGATATCTTGTTCCTTCGTGTTGTAACTATTTCGGGTGTACATTCTTCTTTGTAGATATATATATCATCATGATTTCGTCTACATAGAACCTTATACACTTGAGAGAAATTACATCTCTAGTTGATATCCTTTCTTTCACGTGGTGGCTCCGTGAAAGCTTTTGCCTTGAGTGCATGTCCTCTATCGTTGCATCTTGATGCACTCTTGTGTGGTGAAGATTATTTTCCTCATGCTTATCTTTACGAGGCTTTTGCCATCTTAATTGGCATCCCTCGTCTTGATGAGGCTTTCATCTTCTATCTTCACCACGGGTTGTCACAAGCATAAGTTCTTTATATGCTTATTAGTAAGCTTGTGAACCCATTTGCTAGTTGTGTGTGGGAATGATAGGCCTTGCACCGTGTGCCTCATTCTTTCAAGACTATGTTGATGCTTAATGCTCATCCTAATTTTAGTCTTCTCAAGTGCTTCGCCATGACTCACACACATCATTTTGGTTGAGCCTATTCTTAAGTTGCCTCTTTTACATGTTGCTCAACCATGTGCTTGTTGCAAGCGCTAGGCTTTGTTTCCTATATGCTCACTTGCACTGGATGTGAGTTTCTATTTATTTTGGGGGAGCTATGATCCTATTTTGTGCACTTTGTATTCAAATACAAAAATTCTTATGTGTGCACAAATCATGGGGAGCTTCTCTAGTTTCTTTAGAACACTCTTTTGCGCTTATCATAATATCTTTATTCTTGTGGCATGTAGGATCATTGGTCTAGTTGGTTCAATTGATATCCGTTGATTGCTTGCTTCAATTGGTATCTTCTGATTGCTTGTGTCTCTCTTTGTTATGTCTTTGTGTCATATCTTTTTGTTGCAATCTTTGGGCCTCAATATAGTTTGTCTTCCTCCAAGTATCGGCAGTTGGATATGTGTATTGCATTCCACTCTCTTGTTGAGAAATACACAATTTATGGAGGAACACCTTTTATTTTGGCCTTCTCGGCTTTTCACCCATTTTGGCAATCGATGCCAATGGGGGAGGAGTTTCAGAGAGTTTTGTGGAGAAGTCTTCTGAGTTTTCTCCTTGCTTTGGTTTGGGTTCCTAAGCATTTGCATCTCATTCTCATGCATCATTGGTTATTGCATTGCATGGTGATGCATAATTCCTTGTATAAACTCTCTTGAAAGTGATTGTCATCAATTACCAAAATGGGGGAGATTGAAATGACATGCGGTGCCCCCATGTTTGGTTTTGGCAATTGATGACAATCTCTATGGACTAATGGTTGCCTTGAGTTATATTTGAAGGTTTTTTCCATAGCTTTTCTTGAAGTCCATGTGTTGGTTTCAAGGAGTTTATGAGTTGACCAAGGTGCTATTAAGGAATTATCCAAAGATCGGTCATGTGAGTGTTGAGCTTATTGCAAGCATGTCTCGAAGAAGAAGATTGTGTGATCATTCATGTCTACCTTCAAGACATCATCCAAATGAAGAGAGTTGGAAAGATTCAAGGTTGATCAAGACTAAGTCAAGAGTGAATCAAGTTGATCAACTCACAAAGCGTAGAAGATGTACCGAGAGGGATCAAGTGATCCCATGGTATGGTAAGCATTGTCCATTACACTCTGTGTACTAACCCATGGTCTATATGTGAGAGTTCTATGTGGGGTTAGGTATGTGTCCATGGGCTTGCGTCAAGAGGCAGATATCATACAACCCATGGGAAGGATGACATCAAGTGGTGATCGTCATCAACATTGTCGTGTGCAAGTTCAAGTGGAGTGAGGGAGTCCTGGACTAGGGGGTGTCCGGATAGCCGAACTATCATCATCAGCTGGACTCCAAGACTATGAAGATAGAAGATTGAAGACTTCGTCCCGTGTCCGGATGGGACTTTCCTTGGCGTGGAAGGAAAGCTTGGCGATATGGATATGTAGATCTCCTACCATTGTAACTGACTCTGTGTAACCCTAGCCCTCTCTGGTGTCTATATAAACCGGATGGTTTTAGTCCATAGGACAAGAACAATAACAACAATCATACCATAGGCTAGCTTCTAGGGTTTAGCCTCCTTGATCTCGTGGTAGATCTACTCTTGTAACATCCACATCATCAATATCAATCAAGCAGGACGTAGGGTTTTACCTCCATCAAGAGGGCCCGAACCTGGGTAAAACATCATGTCCCTTGTCTCCTGTTACCATCCGCCTAGACGCACAGTTCGGGACCCCCTACCCGAGATCCGCCGATTTTGACACCGACATTGGTGCTTTCATTGAGAGTTCCTCTGTGTCGTCACCGATAGGCTCGATGGCTCCTTCGATCATCAACAACGACGCGGTCCAGGGTGAGACTTTTCTCCCCGGACAGATCTTCGTATTCGGTGGCTTTGCACTGCGGGCCAATTCAGTTGGCCATCTGGAGCAGATCGAAAGCTACACCCCTGGCCGTCAGGTCAGATTTGGAAGTCTGAACTTCACGGCTGACATCCGTGGAGACTTGATCTTCAATGGATTCGAGCCACAACCGAGCGTGCCACACTGTCACGATGGGCATGATTTAGCTCTGCTGCCGGACAGTGCCCTGGAGGCCGCACACAAGTCCGCCCCGATCTTCGATTCGGGGCTGGCTGTGCAGATCGAGGATGTGTGGTTAGACACCGCCTCGGGGGCTGCAACCTCTACGGCGATAGAGCCGAATACTGACTTTGTCCCTTCTGAAGCTTGTGACTCCAAGGTGCCGGACTCCTTGCCGAACTCCGAACCTCCCGCGCCCCCACCAATCGAATCTGATTGGGCGCCGATCATGGAGTTCGCCGCCGCAGACATCTTTCAACACTCACATTTTGGCGACATTCTGAGCTCGCTAAAATATCTCTCGTTATCAGGAGAGCCCTGGCCGGACCGCGGTCAGGACGGTTGGGATGCGGACGACGAAGAAATTCAAGACCCACCCACCACCCACTTAGTAGCCGCTGTCGATGATTTAACCGACATGCTAGACTTCGACTCCGAAGACATCGACGGTATGGACGACGATGCCGGAGACGACCAAGAACCAGAGCCTACTGGGCACTGGAAAGCCACCTCGTCATACGACATATACATGGTGGATATCCCAAAGGATGGGAATGGCGAAGGAACAGCGGAGGAAGACCCCTCCAAGAAACAGCCCAAGCGCCGGCGTCAGCGGCGCTGCTCTAAATCTCGCCACAACAAGAATGGCGATTCCGGCACCGGAGATAATAATACCCCAGACAGTGCCGAAGACAACCCCCTCCACCAAGATTCAACGCAGGAGGACGGGGATGCCAGCCCTCACAAGAGGGCAGCAGACGAAGAGGTAGAGGAAGATATTTACATGCCTCCCTCTGGAGACGAGGCAAGCCTCGACGATGACGAATTTGTCGTGCCTGAGGATCCTGTCGAACAAGAGCATTTCAAACGCAGGCTTATGGCCACGGCAAACAGCCTAAAGAAAAAGCAGCAACAGCTTAGAGCTGATCAGGATCTGCTAGCCGACAGATGGACGGAAGTCCTGGCGGCCGAAGAGCACGAGCTCGAACGCCCCTCCAAAAGCTACCCCAAACGCAAGTTGCTCCCCCGATTAGAGGAGGAGGAGGCATATAAACCTGCATCACCAGAGCACAATACGGCTGACCGGCCACCTCGTGGCCGCGACAGAGAGGCCTCTAGGCCCCTCACTAGAACCGTACCCCGGCACCGCTCGAGCAGCACAAGGCCACAGGGGAATGCTCCGGATTTGCGAGATATATTGGAGGATAAGGAAAGACAATCAAGATCGATCTACGGATCGCGTGGGCGCCCCATGATACGTGACGACAACCGTCGCGCTGGACATAGTAAGTCCGGCCGGGCCGAACACAATAGACAAAGCTCGTTGGAGCTTCATCGCGATATAGCCCAATACAGAGGCGCCGCACACCCACTATGCTTCACACACGAAGTAATGGATCATCAAATCCCCGAAGGGTTTAAGCCCGTGAATATCGAATCCTATGACAGCACAACAGACCCCGCGGTTTGGATCGAAGACTATCTCCTTCATATCCACATGGCCCGCGGTGACGATCTTCACGCCATCAAATACCTCCCACTCAAGCTTAAAGGACCAGCTCGGCATTGGCTTAACAGCTTGCCAGCAGAATCAATTGGATGTTGGGAGGACCTGGAAGCCGCATTCCTTGATAACTTCCAGGGCACGTACGTGCGACCACCAGACGCGGACGACCTAAGCCACATAATTCAGCAGCCAGACGAATCGGCCAGACAATTCTCGACACGGTTCTTAACTAAGAAAAATCAAAACATCGACTGTCCGGATGCGGAGGCCCTCGCAGCCTTCAAACATAACATCCGCGACGAGTGGCTTGCCCGGCACCTGGCACAGGAAAAGCCAAAATCCATGGCAACCCTCACATCACTCATGACCCGCTTTTGCGCGGGAGAGGACAGATGGCTAGCTCGCAGCAACAACCTCAGCAAAAACTCCGACAGTCCGGATACCAAGGATCGCAATGGCAGGTCACGTCGCAACAAGAATAAACACCGCATTACCGGCGACAATAATGAGGATACGGCAGTCAACGCTGGATTCAGGGGCTCGAAACCCGATCAATGGAAGAAGCCATTCAAAAGAACAACTACGGGTCCGTCCAATTTGGACCGAATACTCGGTCGCTCGTGCCAGATACACGGCACCCCCGAAAAGCCAGCCAACCACACCAACAGGGACTGCTGAGTATTCAAGCAGGCAGGCAAGCTAATTGCCGAAAACAATGACAAGGGGCTGCATAGCGACGACGAAGAAGAGACCCGACCGCCGAACAACAGAGGACAGAAGGGTTTCCCCCGACAAGTGCGGACGGTGAATATGATATACGCAACCCACATACCCAAGAGGGAGCGGAAGCGTGCACTCAGGGACGTATACGCGATGGAGCCAGTCGCCCCGAAGTTCAATCCATGGTCCTCCTGCCCGATCACTTTTGATCGAAGGGACCACCCCACCAGCATCCGCCACGGCGGATTCGCCGCATTGGTTTTAGACCCAATCATCGATGGATTTCACCTTACCAGAGTCCTAATGGACGGCGGCAGCAGCCTGAACCTGCTTTATCAGGACACAGTGCGCAAGATGGGCATAGACCCCTCAAGGATTAAACCCACAAAGACGACCTTCAAAGGCGTCATACCAGGTGTAGAGGCCAATTGTACGGGCTCAATCACACTAGAAGTGGTCTTCGGATCCCCGGATAACTTCCGAAGCGAGGAGTTAATCTTCGACATAGTTCTGTTCCGCAGCGGCTATCATGCTCTGCTCGGACGGACCGCGTTTGCAAAGTTCAACGCGGTGCCACACTACGCATATCTCAAGCTCAAGATGCCAGGCCCTTGAGGAGTCATCACGGTCAACGGAAACACCGAGTGCTCCCTCCGAACGGTGGAACATACAGCGGCTCTCGCGGCAGAAGTACAATGCAGCCTCTTAAGGCAATTCCCGAGTCCGGCCATTAAGCGACCGGACACGGCCAAACGCGCCCGAAGTAACCTACAACAAGACCACCTGGCGCGTTCCGAGCACGCGTAGCAATGCGACCCCAACCCCAGTCCTCACAAGATCGCAAGACTGGTCCTTCGCGTACATCATTATGCTCTGGAGATACCATGGGCACAGGGGAAGGGGCACGACCAGGACAGGCCCAAAATGCGGCTCAACCACATCAGGGGCCCCCAAGTGTGTCATTTCTTTTTTTTTACCCACAGGACTCTGTTTACCAGAGGCCCTGTCCGGCAGTAGACCGGCTGAACTCACGATGCAACAGCCAGGGAAGAAGAAAGGCTGCGACGAATATCCAGGTGGTCTCCCTTACGAGCATTAAATCTGTTTTATACACCACTCCACAGCCTACCTCTGGAGGGGGACACGTTTAATAGTCTTGTCCCTTGCTTATCGCACTATTTGTATCGTTCTGCATTCCTAGCAGTACTTCTTGAATAAAACAATGCAACACCTTTTTGCTTATAATTGCATTTCCTTCTTATACATATGTTCATTTGCGACATGTTGCTTCCGTACACTTTGGTACGGCTAAAAACACCAGGGGCTTATGTTCCCCACATCATGGTGTGATAAGTCCGAACACTTTCACAAGTGCGGCACTCCGAACTTATAGCATTATATGCATCAGCTCCGAATCATGTCTTGGGTCAATAGTTGGTTTTGCCTGGCTCCCATGTTTTGGTACCTTATGTTCCGTTGTATCGGCTAAGGTAGCACTGGGAGAACCACTGCGATTGCGCCCCAGTTGAGCTGGGTTAACGCCTCAGTGGAGAAAGCTAAAACTGACCGTCATGATGAGGCGAGAGTCGGTCGCTGTTCGAGAGGTTTTTTCGAGTCCCTAAAGACTTATGCCGCTTCGAGCGAGGAACTGGCTTTGTCCGGCCCAGGCGTGGATAGCGCCCCAAATTTGGCCTTCCGAACACTAGGGGCTTCGCCGAAATTTAAAATTATAGAATTCTATGGCTAAGTGAGAGTGTTCAAGCATTATAAGTCCGGTTGCCTAGTTTGTCGTGTTGAGCGCCTCCCTAGATGGACCCAAATATGGGAACAAGAGTGCTCAAATTTATACCGAACACCCCAACACTCGTGGAATGGGGGCTGAAGCCGACGACTTGCCATCTCTCAAATTTGATAAACAGCCGCACAGAAGGTAATATTTTAAATCAACAAACGTTGCTTAGCGCATATGAATAAAGTTTTCTGCGCACAGGATAACAAAATGCGAGTGTACTCAAATATTACATTATTGGAGCACTCACCCGCAATAGTGCGGGCACCCTTCAGGACACTCTTGTAATACATCTCGGGCGTGTGATACTCCTTGCCCGGCGGTGGCGTGTCCTTCACAAGCTTCTCAGCATCCATCTTGCCCCAGTGCACCTTAGCACGGGCAAGGGCCCGATGGGCACCTTCAATACAGGCGGATCGCTTGATGACCTCAACCCACGGACACCCATCCACCAGCCGCCGCACCAGGCCGAAGTAGCTCCCAGGCATGGCCTCATTGGGCCACAGCCGAACTATGAGGCCCTTCATGGCCTGTTCGGCCACCTTGTGGAGCTCGACCAGCTGCTTCAGCTGGTCGCTAAGGGGAACCAAATGTCCGGCCTCAGCATACTGAGACCAGAAGACCTTCTCCGTCGAGCTCCCCTCCTCGGCCTTGTAGAAAGCGGCAGCATCGGACACACTGCAGGGCAGATCTGCGAACGCTCCTGGAGAGCTCCGAATTCGAGTAAGTAACACGTAATCCACATCCACATGCTTGCTTTGCATGAAAAATGCCTTACCCGACGCTATTTTCTTCAACGCCTCGATTTCCTGGAGGGCCTTGTAGGCTTCGGCCTTAGCGGCCTTGGCACTCTCAAGAGCCGATGCAAGCTCGGACTCTCGAGTCTTCGAGTCACGCTCCAAACTCTCATGTTTTTTCACGAGAGCCTGGAGCTCTTGCCGTACCTCCACCACCCGTGCCTCCTGCTTCTCTCGCTTGGTGCGCTCCGCGGCCGCATTACGTTCAGCCACGGACACTGCCTCCTTCAGGGTTGCCACCTCGTTTGTGGCCCCTGCAATACCCACGTTATCCTTGTCATTCTTTTTGCAACCAAATCCTTTTCTGTAAGGTACAACTTTTATAAGGTGCTACTCACCTTCTCTATCCTCGAGTCGCTTCTTGGCACGACCGAGCTCGTTCTCGGACCGCTCGAGGTTTTGCTTCAAAGCATTGACCTCCGCAGTCAGTGCGGCAGAGGTCAGCAGGGTAGCCTGCAATCCCATATCGACATATTTTTATGACTCCTGCGTATATCTTTTTTAGATCCTCAGTCCGGCTTTTCTTTCCGAACACCAAACCGAGCATCAGGGGCTACTGTCTATGCGGTACTATTTTGCATATATTAATATTCTTACCTCAAAGCCTGATAGAAGGCTGCTGCAGGCTTCGGTCAGCACGCTTTTGGCGAGCTGGACCTTCTAAATCACCGCACTCATGACAGTGCGGTGTTCCTCCTCGATGGAAGCGCCGTTGAGCGCCTCCAGCAAGTTATCCGGCGCCTCCGGTTGGACGGAGGCCGCCGGCGCCACGGTCTTGCCCTTCTTGCGAAGGGGCCGCCCGCCGGACTCCGGAACCACTGCAGGTTCCGGTGCGGAGTCCGATGCGAAGTCCGGGAGGTCGCCCTGTGCCACCTCTGGGTCCTCCTTCTCCGGATGGGTCCCTCTCTGGGATCCCACCTCGACGTCGTCAGCATCGCGGGGAGAGGAGGCGGTTGGAAGTGAAGTGTTGTTCACATCCGACGAGCCCAAGGACCCGCTCGACGAAGCGGGAAGATCGTCCTTGGGCGGACTGCAGGGTTTTATGCGGCGTTAGAAAGACACCAAGTGGCAAACAGAAAGATCATGAAGTCATTCGGGAGTCCGGATACTTACGATCTCGCTAGGGGCTTGGCCCTTGGAGGCCAATCCTCGTCGTCGTCACCGGCGTTGGTGGAACAGTCCGGGGGAAGAGTCCTTCCCTTCTTGGACCCTTCGGCCTCCCTAGCTGGGGAGGCCTTCCTTTTCTTCCCTCCCCCCGCTAGGGGAGAGACCTTTTTCTTCTCCTCGTCCTCGGGGGAGGAATCCGCCTCGGAGTCATCGGACACCTGAAAACGGGAACTCGTACCCGTGGCCTCCTTCTTGGCATTCTTCTCTGGCACCACATGGGGTGCCGGAACCAGCAGCCCCGCCAGATGGGCATCCACTGGGTCTTCTGGCAAGGGGGCCGGACAGATAGTCTGCTCGGCCTTCTTCAGCCAGTCCTGTCAAAAGAAAGGGAGTTTAGATCCCGCATAGAGTCAAACTATGGAAAACAAGTGTCCCGTAAAGGGTGAAATCATTTACCTCGTCAGCTTGACGCTGCGAGCGAAATCCGCAATCTTCGGTAGCGGATGCGGGGGCCTCGGCGCCCTTAAAAAGCACCTTCCAGGCATCTTCGTACCTAGTGTCGAAGAGCCCGCTCAAGGTTCGGTGCTGAGCCGGATCGAACTCCCACAATTTAAAGGCCCGTGGTTGGCACGGGAGGATCCGGCGGATGAGCATGACCTGGACTACATTGACAAGCTTGAGCTTCTTGTCCACCAGCTTCTGGATACAGGCTTGGAGTCCGGTCAGCTCCTCCGAATTGCCCCAAGTCAGGCCACTCTCCTTCCAAGAGGTAAGCCGTGTAGGGATGCCAGATCTGAATTCGGGGGCCGCTGCCCATTTAGGGTCACGCGGCTCGGGGATATAGAACCACCCCGATTGCCACCCCTTGATGGTTTCCACGAAGGCGCCCTCGAGCCAAGTAACGTTGGGTATCTTGCCCACCATGGCGCCTTCGCATTCCGCTTGGTTCCCCTTCACGACCTTTGGCTTGACATTGAAGATCTTGAGCCACAAGCCGAAGTGGGGCTGGATGCAGAGGAAGGCCTCGCACACAACGATAAACGCCGAGATGTTGAGCATGAAATTCGGGGCCAGATCATGGAAATCCAGGCCGTAGTAGAACATGAGCCCCCGGACAAAGGGGTGAAGTGGGAAGCCCAGTCCACTAAGGAAATGGGGAAGGAATACCACCCTCTCATGGGGCCTGGGGGTGGGGATGAGCTGCCCCTTGTTGGGGAGCCGGTGCGCGATGTCACTGGACAGGTATCCGGCGCCGCACAGCCTCTCGATGTGCCCCTCCGTAACGGAGGAAGCCATCCACTTGCCTCCCGCTCCGGACATGGTTGGAGAAGGTCGAGGCGAGGTGTGCGGACTTGGGCGCTGGAGCTCGAGTGCGCGGAGATGGATAAGCAAAGGAGGAAGAAGGCATAGGTAAAAGGTGGATCCTTATCCCCTTATATATGGGCAGACGAAACTATGCGTCCCCACCGGCCTGGTAAAACTCTCTTTTCTCCCAAGCGCCGCAATTAATGGCGCGGTTGGGTTACCCACGTCCGTATTGATGAGAATCCCGGAATAAGGGGAGCACGATCTCTGCTTCGACAAGACGTGCCAAGGAAACCGCTTCGCTGAACACGCTGAGGCGGTATAATAAAAACGATTCGAGTAAAGGCTTGGTTGTGGTGTGACGTCACGCCACGAAATACGTCAGCAGATTGAACTTGTGTAAATATTATTCTCTCTGCGGTGGAATGTGGAACTTATTTTGCAGAGCCGGACACTATCCTGGTGTTCACAATCTTCTACAAATTATTCGGAGAAGGAACCCGCCTTGCAATGCCGAAGACAATATGTGCGCCGGACTCGTCGTCATTGCAGCCTGGTTCAGGGGCTACTGAGGGAGTCCTGGACTAGGGGGTGTCCGGATAGCCGAACTATCATCATCGGCCGGACTCCAAGACTATGAAGATAGAAGATTGAAGACTTCGTCCCGTGTCCGGATGGGACTTTCCTTGGCGTGGAAGGCAAGCTTGGCGATATGGATATGTAGATCTCCTACCATTGTAACCGACTCTGTGTAACCCTAGCCCTCTCTGGTGTCTATATAAACCGGATGGTTTTAGTCCGTAGGACAAGAATAATAACAATAATCATACCATAGGCTAGCTTCTAGGGTTTAGCCTCCTTGATCTCGTGGTAGATCTACTCTTGTAACATCCACATCATCAATATCAATCAAGCAGGATGTAGGGTTTTACCTCCATCAAGAGGGCCCGAACCTGGGTAAAACATCGTGTCCCTTGTCTCCTGTTACCATCCGCCTAGACGCACAGTTCGGGACCCCCTACCCGAGATCCGCCGGTTTTGACACCGACATGGAGCATCACGAAGAGATCACGTGCTTGAATCTTGCCATCCATTGTGGTGTCAATGGACTTGTGAAGATGTGCCTAAGAGTGGCTCACCCATAGTGGACTATGGGGGAGCAATCATCTAGTCTTCATCGAGCCAACACAATCAAGAAAGGTGGTCCAACTTGAGGGAGTCATGATCGTCTTCATCTAGCTCAAGTGGACCATGTGCAAGGCAAAGTTTTGCCCTTGATAGGTTTTCTATTTTACCGGTCTCGTGGTGGTAGTTGGGAGACCGAGTTATAGGATCGTTTGCCGTACTATCAAGGGGGCTCTCAAGTTGGTAGCTTGATCGTATCGTTAGTAGAGATCTCAAACCATTGCATCCTTGTATCATGTTTCTTGGTTCTTGTTTGGTTATCTTTGTGAGTCTTAGAGCTTATGGTCATCTTGATGACAAGCTTGAGTTCATCGAAAACGGAGTTCGCATGCGTCTTCTATGATGTTTTCGGTGTTGGAGGTTTTACCGGTCTTATCCAATGAAGGGTTCTCACCATTTTCTTATGGTACTTTTCTAATTTTCTTATTACTGATATTTCTATCAAGATTGTGTTAGCCCATGTCGTTAGCTCTCCAACAAACTTGGTTTCGTTGAATTCGGAGTCCGTTTGCAAAAGTTGTGGCTGTTTTGGTAAAGGCTGCAGCGGTACTACCGCGACTAGAGCGGATGTAATTTTTTACTACCGCTCCAGAGCAGTACTACCGCGGCTCCTGAGCGGTAGTACCGCTCCAGAGCAGTACTACCGCGGCTCCTAAGCGGTAGTACCGCTCCGGACCAAAATCTCGTGTTTTGCTCAGCGGAAGTAGGCATAGAAGTATTTTTTTAGTACCGCTCGCAAGCAGTAGTACCACTACCATTTGCGGTAGTACCGTGAGGTCGAGCGGTAGTACCGTGAGGACGAGCGGTAGTACCGCTCTGGCGGTTCTTCTGGCCTTTTGCCTCCTCGCTGTTGTTTTTCAAAGGGGTACTACCGCCCTAGCGGTAGTACCGCTCCTTGGAGCGGTAGTACCGCTCTGTGCGGGCTGTGAGCATAACTGTTGGATTTTTCCCCACCTATAAAAGGGGGTCTTCTTCCCCATTGAACCTAATCCTTTGAGCTCGTGTTCTTCCCCCATTGTTGACCTTCTTCGAGCTTGCTATCTCTCAATCCCTCCAATGATTCTTGCTAGTTCTTGAGGGAAAAGAGAGAGGAGATCTAGATCCACGTTTCAACCAATCACTTTCTCCTCTTAGTGAGGGGAACCCCTTGGATCTAGATCTTGGAGTTCTTCGTGTTCTTCTTTCGTTCTTCCTCTCATTT
Organism: Triticum aestivum; assembly: GCF_018294505.1. Lineage (NCBI taxonomy): Eukaryota > Viridiplantae > Streptophyta > Magnoliopsida > Poales > Poaceae > Triticum > Triticum aestivum. Next base: position 539,453,993 of record NC_057798.1, read on the forward strand.
TCCTCCCTAGAATTAGTTGCTTTGGTGGGATTTGGGAGAGAAGGACTTGGGCACTCCGTGTGCCCTTGCCATTGCATTTGGTGCATCGGTTTGAGTTCTCCACGTGATACGTGGAAGTTACAAGTTGAGAAGCTTATTACTCTTGGGTGCTTGGTGCCCTTGAGCTTGTTCCTCTTGGGTGCTTGGGTGCCCTAGACGGTTGGTGGTGTTCGGAGCTCAATCATTATGGTGTAAAGCTCCGGGAAAGCGTCGGGGTCTCCAATTAGGTTGTGGAGATCGCCCCGAGGAATTTGTCGGGTACCGGTGACCGCCCCCAAGGGTTGCCAAAGTGTATGGGGTCGGTGACCGCCCCCAAGGGTCGCCATTTGTACGGGTTCGGTGACCGCCCTCAAGGGTCCCTTAGTGGAATCACGGCATCTTGCATTGTGCGAGGGCGTGAGGAGATTACGGTGGCCCTAGTGGCTTCTTGGGGAGCATTGTGCCTCCACACCGCTCCAAACGGAGATTAGCATCCGAAAGGGTGTGAACTTCAGGATACATCATCGTCTCCGCGTGCCTCGGTTATCTCTTACCCGAGCCCTTTACTTATGCACTTTACTTTGTGATAGCCATATTGTTCTTTGTCATATATCTTGCTATCACATAGTTGCTTATCTTGCTTAGCATAAGTTGTTGGTGCACATAAGTGAGCCTAGTTGTTGTAGGTTTTGTGGTTGACAAATTAACCGCTAGGTTTATTCCGCATTTGTTCAAGCCTCTACCGTAATTATTTTAATACGCCTATTCACCCCCCCCCCTCTAGGCGACATCCACGATCTTTCAATGGTGATACAAGTGCAAAATAGATAGTAGATATAGGTTTTTGTAATCTTAAATAATAAAAACAGCAAGGTACCAAGTGGTAAAAGTGAGCGTAAACGGTATTGCAATGATAGGAAACAAGGCCTAGGGTTCATACTTTCACTAGTGCAAGTTCTCTCAACAATAATAACATAGATAGATCATATAACAATCCCTCAACATGCAACAAAGAGTCACTCCAAAGCCACTAATAGCGGAGAACAAACGAAGAGATTATGGTAGGGTACGAAACCACCTCAAAGTTATTCTTTCGGATCGAGCTATAAAAGAGTTCGTACTAGAATAACACCTTAAGACACAAATCAACCAAAACCCTAATGTCACCTAGATACTCCATTGTCACTTCAAGTATCCGTGGGCATGATTATACGATATGCATCACACAATCTCAGATTCATCTATTCAACCAACACAAAGTACTTCAAAGAGTGCCCCAAAGTTTCTACTAGAGAGTCAAGAACGCGTGCCAACCCCTATGCATAGGTTCATGGGTGGAACCCGCAAGTTGGTCATCAAAACATACATCAAGAGGCACGTGATATCCCATTGTCACCACAGATAAACACGGCACGACATACATCAAGTGTTCTCAAATAAAGACTCAATCCGATAAGGTAACTTCAAGAGGGAAACTCAATTCATCACAAGAGAGTAGAGGGGAGAAACATCATAAGATCCTGGCTACAGAGGCTTGCGGCGGCGGAACTCCCGATCTATTTTGATTTTTGATGGTTTTAGGGTACGTAGGGTTATATAGGCGAAAGAAGTCGGTCGGGGGGGGGTGCTCGAGGGGTCCACGAGATAGGGGGCCGTGCCCTGTAGGGGGGCGCCCCCTATCTCCTGGGCTCCTCGAGGGTCTTCTGACTTGACCTCCAATCCTCCAGGATGATATTCTTCCAAAAAATCACGATGCCGAAGGTTTCATTCCGTTTGGACTCCGTTTGATATTCCTTTTCTTCGAAATACTGAAACAGGCAATAAAACAACAATATGGGTTGGGCCTCCGGTTAATAGGTTAGTCCCAAAAATGATATAAATGTGTAAAATAAAGCCCATAAACATCCAAAAGGGGTAATATAATAGCATGGAACAATCAAAAATTATAGATACACTGGAGACGTATCAGACGCCTCCAGAGGCCCCTTCCCCGAAGCCTCGGCGCGACACCGAGGTGTCGTCTCAGAGGGATATGGACCAGGGAGGGCATATCTCTGGGGCCGGATACATGGGAGCAGAGGCTCCCATGCGTGTCGACGGCGGGGGCGATCTTAGGTTCGCACCGCAGCCGGACATGGTCCTGGAGACTTTTAAAGCTCCAAGATCGGGCGAGCAGCCACCTTTGACGGAGGGAGGCTTGCCCACTCCGTCAGCAACCTCTGTCCCAGCAGAGTTGCCGGGCGGCCTATCGACAACGTTAAGGAGCGCATCCATCGTCGATGAACATCTTGCCCTAATGGGTGCGATAATTGAAAAGATTCAGTCCGCTGAGAGCGGACTGAATGAATCCTGCCTTAGCCTCATGAAAGGCTTTGAGGTATGTGTTTTAGAAACCTTTGGGAGATTGTCATGGTATGAGTAGTAGCCCCTGATGCACTGTTTGGCGAAAAAGAGAAAAAGCCGGACAGGGGATCAAATTTTTCCGCTTTGCAGAAGACTCCGTTACTGACGTGTATCCCTTTGTTTGAAAACATGCGTCTGCAGAGACGACCGCTACTCATAATGCGGAGGTGTCCGGACTAAAGCAGCGTCTGGGACGGGCCGAAGAAGAACTTGGCCGCGTGAAGAAGCAGTTGGAGGATAAGCAAGGTATGTCAAAACCTTGTGCTAAGTTGGGCATGAATTAGAAGGTGTGCCTGATGAAAATACTCGTATTGCATGCTCTAGGAGCGAGTGCCGAAATTGAGGCACTGAAGAAGGCTGTGGCCGAAGCCGACAGTAAGGCCGCCGCCGAACAGGCTCTTCGTGAGAAGCACGAGGCCATGGTTATTGAAGCTGAGCGAGAGCTGCAGGAGGTCGTGAAGACAAGCGAGGCCTTGGAGCAAAGTCTAGTAGGGAGAGAATCCGAACTCGCCCAAGCTCTCCAAGCCGCAGAGGATGCTCGGGAAGAAGCCCGAGGTGCTCTGAAGGATATTCAGGAGGCCCGGAAGGTTGCGGCTGGTAAGGCCTTTTGTACTCAAGGCCATTTTTGCATAGTAGTGGGAGGAACTCTAAGCGACAAGCTGAATTCTTGTTTTTCTAGGGGAGTTTGCGGATCTGCCATGTAGCATATCAGATGCTGCCCAATTCTACCGGACTGAGGAGAAGAAGTCTGCGGGGAAGCATTTTTGGTCGCAGTATTTGGCGCTGAATTATCCGATGCCCTTTATCAATCAGCTGAAGCAGCTGGTCGAACTGCACCAGGCGGCCGAACTAGCCATGAAGGACTTGGTTGTCTGGTTGTGGCCCGCGGAGCCAATTTCGAGCAGTTACTTCGGACTCGTGAAGCGGATTGTTGGTGCTTGCCCTCGGCTCGATGTCATTAAGCGATCAGTTTGCATAGAGGATGCACGCATGGCGTCTGCCCGTACGAAGGTGCACTGGGGGAAGCTTGATGCTGAGAAGCTGATGACTGAGGGACCGCCGGAGGGTAAGGAGCATCGCAAGCCCGAGCTATACTATGAAGGTGTCCTAAAAGGAGCCCGCCTTGTGGCGGATCAGTGTACTAAAGACACCATATTTCCCTGAAGGCAGTTATGCCGTCCTTTGTAATGCGGGATAATGGCACTGTTTATTATTTATTGCCTATTTTTGTGAACGTTTGTTCTTCCTTTTCGGCTGTTTAGCGTATATAAATCTTGAGAGTTGGCCAGTCGTCGGCTTCTGCCCCCACGTAAAAAGTACGGGGGTGTTTGGGACATACCTGAACACTCTTTATCCCATTGTTGGGTCCTTTTAAGGAGGTGTTCCTCACCACGAACCAGACAATCAGACTATAGGGCTTTATCACTCTCACTTAGCCATATGAATTCGAGTATGGTGGGCGCAGGCCCTGGTATTCGAAAGACCGTACTAGGGGCTCTATCGGCGCCTGATTGGAAGACCGATCCGTCGCACTTTGCATTTATAATGACATTATGCGGAATAAATCTTTAAAGATTTTACAACCTCTCGAACAGCTGACCAGCTCTCGCTGTATCATGACAGTCAGTTTTCGGCTTTCTCTACTGAGGTGCTCGTCTGGAAGAATCGGGACACAATCGCAGTAGTTCTCCCAGCGCTACCTTAGCTGATAGAACGAAACATAAGGTATCAAAACATGGGAGCCGGGCAAACCCAACCAATGACCCAAGACATGATTCGGAGCTAATGCATATAGTGCTATAAGTTCGGGGTGCCGAGCGATCGAGAAGGTGGCCGGACTTTGTTGCCATATTATTAGTACTATGAAGCCCCTGGCATAGTGGGGCATAACACAAGAATTTGATGAAGTTTATGGTGGGTCATGTCGGTCGGATCAGACGTACCCATGCGCATCCGGGCCTCCCTATATCCGCTCCAGACAGTCTGAACGTATATGACCGGTTTGAGCAGCCTCGCTACCCGTCCGTGTGGAAGTATAGGAGGCGTTTGAGGAGCCGAACTATAAATTCTCTTTAATACATGATTTCGAACTGTGGTGTTTGGCAGATTATAATGAAGTTCGTCTAGAAATCTATTATTTTATTAAGTAGGTTGTCCAGAAATCTTTCATGGGGCTCAAGTGTTTTTTAGACAAACTTCGTGTGTTTAAAATTCCCATGATAAACAGTTTCTCATCCCGAGTAATTTGTACTACCTCCGTCTGGGTTTAAAAGGCCCCCGGCCAAAACACTAAGATCAAGGCAAAATTTACTTTCCATCGGTAATCGCATGGACCAATGGAAGAGGTAGCACCGCACAGCTAAATCGCGCATGCACAGGCTGCAACATTAACTAGGCGCTTGCATGCAGACCCAAAACTCGCGCCTGCATGCAACTCCGCCTCCCACGTCTTCCATGCGGTCAACTTTTACTGCTCGGCCAATCAACTTACGTAATGGCAATCGATTGGAGCGATAAAGCAAGACCATAAATACAATCGGTCTTAAAATTTCGGACGCGCAGTCGAGGTTGACGGGTCTTGTAAACCCGGACGGGGGTAGCACTCTTTAGCATTTACCCCGACAAACGTTTGGCAGATAACATTTGCCAAAGAATAATCTTTAAATTTTTCTAGGGAAATCCTTATACCTTTTTTTGAGTGGTGGAGTATTGTCGAAAGTTTTTGGCTCGAGTGTTAAAATTCCCATGATAAACAGATTCCTGGCTTGTTCGTAGAGGAAAACAAGTCGCACATGCCGTCTAGTCACGAAACTTCAAAACCACGCCGAGCAATTATTGGGCATCCGAATCTTCAAAGCCTACCGCCCGTCGAGTCAGCCAGAACGTGGCCCCGATCCCGGCCCTGACAGGTGGACCCCACCTGTCCTCCCCGGAAGCAGTCCGAACCTCACAGAAGCGCCCCAACCGCGAGAGGCCTCCCCGCGCCCGGTCCACCGTGAGCCGGAGGCACCACAGCCGCGAATCCCACGCGCCCCCAGCTGTCAATCCCAACGCACTGCGGAAACCGTCGGAACCCCAGAGAAGCACGTGAGAGACCTCCACCAGCCAGTCCCACTAGACCCGGCGCACCGTGGACGCTCGCTCACCGCCGCGAATCCACCCGGGGTGGGCCCCACGCCGCGTCCACCCGGCTCACGGGCCTCCGCGCGGGCCGGGTCCTTCCGTGGCGGCCACGGGAGCCCGCCTCCGCTAAGCGGAGCTATAAATAACGGGCCGGGACGAGGGTTCCTCCCTCAGCCGCACGCTAACTCGTTGCACAAGAATTCCTCCCACCCTCGCCGTCTCGCCGCCGTCACCACCGCAGCTAGATAAGAGAAAAAAAGAGAGAGAAGAACTCGTCGGGAGGGCTCGAGATCTGTGTTGGGAGAGGGGAATTCTTGAGGTCGGAATCGGAACAAGCGGGCGCGCTCGGGATCGGGGTTACCATACAATTTTTCCCAGGAACCTGTAAGTTTCTTCGGCCAACCCAGATAATTCCCCATCCTTATTATGCTGCGGTAGTCTGTGGATCTCTTGTTTCTAGGTCATGTTGTTGTGCGCTGTAGTTGTGCTCCTTTTACCGTATGATTATGTGCGCTGGTTTCTGTAGGAGAATTGATCTCTGGTAGTAGTAGTAGTAGTAGTTTGCATCTAGATCTGGGATCTGGGATGTAGTAGTAGTTTGGAGTATGAGCTATGCCTTGTAGATGGATTGCTCGTAGTTAGTTTTGTTTTCTGGAAAAGCTGTTGGCCGTTATAATGTTTAGCAAGTCAAAAATCCAACGCGTAAGAATTTGCCGTGGCTTATGGCATCATGGATGATTTAGTTGAATTAAATTGTGTAAAATTAATTTTAAAATATGCATCTGCTCCCGTAGAGTCACAAAGTTTCAAATGGTACACATGTTCGTGGTTGAATTTTATTAGCCATCAATATAATTTTATAGAAACGTTTCCTTAGTTTTGCTAGAATCTGTTGTCTAACCCCTCTTATCATTTTGCAGTTAGTGAATGTGCTAATGGAGTCAAAGGGTGGCAAAAAGTCTAGCAGTAGTAGTTCCCTGATGTACGAAGCTCCCCTCGGCTACAGCATTGAAGACGTTCGACCTGCTGGAGGCGCCAAGAAGTTCTCTGCTGCATACTCGAACGTAAGGACGAGACCCAAGAGCCTTCACTTCTGTTCAGACATTTTATCTCCAGATTTGTTGCTAACCATGTGACATTTTTTTCATCTTCTGCAGTGCGCGAAGAAGCCATCCTGATATCGTTTTTGGCATCCCCTTCCCGTAGTTTAGGATTTTTATGCAATTTTATTCTGACTCTTTTCTCCCACCAATCTCTCTGGCTTGCTGCTTCATCTGTTCCTCTCTGCTCTGCTTTCTGACTCAAAACTGCAACAATGGCTGCCCCGACCTCTGCGATCGGATTTGAGGGCTACGAGAAGCGCCTTGAGATCACCTTCTCTGAGGCATCAATCTTTGCTGACCCTCATGGTCGTGGCCTGCGCGCCCTCTCCAGGGCCCAGATTGACTCTGTTCTTGATCTTGCACGGTGCACCATTGTGTCCGAGCTCTCCAACAAGGACTTTGACTCGTACGTGCTATCCGAGTCGAGCTTGTTTATCTACTCTCAGAAGATTGTGATCAAGACCTGTGGGACTACCATGCTCCTGCTCACCATTCCAAGGATTCTCGAGCTGGCTGAAGAGCTGTGCATGCCGCTTGCTGCTGTGAAGTACTCCCGTGGGATGTTCATCTTCCCCGGTGCACAGCCTGCTCCCCACAGGAGCTTCTCTGAGGAGGTTGATGTCCTGAACCGCTACTTTGGCCACCTGAAGTCTGGTGGCAATGCCTATGTGATTGGAGACCCAGCGAAGCCTGGCCAGAAGTGGCACATCTACTATGCCACCGAGCAACCTGAGCAGCCCATGGTCACCCTGGAGATGTGCATGACTGGGCTCGACAAGAAGAAGGCCTCTGTGTTCTTCAAGACTTCTGCTGATGGCCATGTCTCCTGTGCTAAGGAGATGACCAAGCTCTCTGGTATCTCTGACATCATCCCTGAGATGGAGGTCTGCGACTTCGACTTCGAGCCCTGCGGCTACTCCATGAACGCCATCAACGGATCTGCCTTCTCCACCATCCATGTGACCCCCGAGGACGGCTTCAGTTACGCGAGCTACGAGGTCATGGGCATGGACGCTTCGGCCCTGGCCTATGGCGACATCGTCAAGAGGGTCCTCCGGTGCTTTGGCCCTTCAGAGTTCTCAGTGGCGGTCACCATCTTCGGTGGCCGCGGCCATGCCGCCACCTGGGGCAAGAAGCTCGACGCCGAGGCATACGACTGCAACAACGTTGTGGAGCAGGAGCTCCCCTGTGGAGGCGTCCTCATCTACCAGAGCTTTGCCGCGAACGAAGAGGTTGCTGTCTCTGCCGGGTCGCCCAGGTCCGTCTTCCACTGCTTCGAGGCCGAGACTGTGGAGAGCCACCCGCTGGTCAAGGAAGGCAAGCTCGCCAACCTCCTCGCATGGCGAGCGGAGGATTCTCTGGAGGAGGGCGTGGTGCTGTGCGAGTGATTTGCTGTCGAATGTTCAGTCTGTGGAATTTGCTCTGACTGTATGTCTTTTGTCGTTTGGTTACTGTGAAGCAGCCGGCCAGGCTATTGCTCTCTGAATAAACTATTAGCTCTAGGTGGTTTGCTGCGTCTGCCACAATGAGCATACTGTTTGGGGAAAAGTTGTCTCAACTTATAAATAAGCATTTTTTTTCTAGGACGAGTGTCACTTTGTTATTACTACTGAATTCCTTTCTGCCTGTATCATATTCATATTCTGTAATTGGAGTTACTAGATGCCAAGTTTTGCTCCATTAGTCATGTTATATTACTTGCAGTGTGTTGGCAAGCGACCAATGTTCTGATCATCTCGTAGGCGCATGAATAACGAACTGCGCGTGGAATACATGCTCGAATCATTCTTTTGTTTGATTGAAGAGGCCTATTTGATTCTTCATCCTTATCTTCTGTGTTTCTGAGCTTATCTTCTGCATTTCTGATTCTTGCAACCACTCCAATAATTCAGCATGGCGGCTCGGTGCCTCAATAATTCATTCAAGGTGTCCGTGCCGGCCTCGTGAGTTATTGGGTGTAGTAGTAACATTTTTCGCTTCGTTCTTTTGACAAACGGAGGTTCGTTCTTGCGTGTGCCGGTGTGCGTATCTAATCTTGGCGTAAAAAGTGAAGAGCAGCAACCAAGTTGCTCCGTATCTAATCTTTTGGGATGCACCGGATTGATGGATGACGGCGTGACCCGTCGCGGAGATATGTGCGAGGGCGACGGCTCCCCGAACCGATTGTCGGGTACTCATCGTTTTATCACGTGATGACGACTGAACTTAGGCTTGCCGATAGATATGCCGCAATGTTTTTTACAACCAAGCCGTCTTGTTTCTCGCCGGCCAAGTGAACAAAAAAGGCCGGCCACACGAGGGAGGGAGGCATCTCCCTTGGCATATTCGACAATTTCTTTTTTACCGACCAAAGAAATTTCGCTCTTCCTTCTCTCGTTCTCTTTGGCAGAAACGTACGCGGCTGATGTTTTGTCTCCGCTACGTGCTGTCGCTGTTACACCGAAAATTTGCGTTGTGATGATGTATGTGATCCCAACAGGAGTTCGCCGACGCGATTACTTGGCCCCCCGCCATCACCATGATATGCTGCGTCCGCAAGATAGCCGCGGAATATGTTCGCCGTCCAGCCATTGATCCATATCTCCTCCTCCCAACCGCGGAGATAGAAAGAGCGAGAGAGATTCCACAGCCTCCTTGCAACCGCATCGAATTCCAAAACGCTTTGACCGACGCCGAGAGATGCTCCGAGGATTTGTTCTGCGCCGCCGCGGCCACCCCTTTGTTGCCAGGAAACGCGGAGCCTCCCCCGTCCGGCCTCCAGAAACCCGTCCCGGCCGGACGCGTGTAGATAGATAGATGCACCGAGCCGAACTCCCGTCTCGTCTTCTCCACATACGTTGGACAGGGAATCAGGGGTTGCGTGGCTGGGCCGGGGATTGAGTGCTTGGCTCGCACGCTCCGCCGATGGCTCGGCTCGGCCGTGCATGTTCCTCTGGCGTGTCCGTGACGCAGACCGGAACCGGAAGCAAGTGGCCAGGAACAAGGCGGAGGCAGCGCCTGCTAGCCCGGAAGTTGCCTGCAAGTTTAGCTCCGTGAGTCCGTGAGTGGACGTGGAATCCGAACCCCCATGATCACTCACCAGCTTCTCCTATGCTACTGTATGCAACTGTTTGATTCGGCTGGGCTTTGCTTGGGCACTGTTTTATTTCTATCAGAGGAGGTTATTTTCATGCTGTGTTTTTTTACGGGGAGGCAAACTTTATTAACCGTATGACCGTTACGTCGTCCGCTAACAGTTTAACAATGAAATTCGGCGGGGCATCAACCGAAAGAGATGGATTTTTATCACGTCCCCATCTAACAAATTCATGAGCTATAAAATTTGACTCTAATACAATGCTCAACCATCACCTTCCCAAAATCTAGTAAAATACTACGACAATCGTCAAGCAACAGCGCTGCAGCCATAGAATGACCTTCGTTGAAGTTTATGGCGTCAACTACTGTACTATTTTATTTCTATCAGAGGAGGTATTTTTCATGCTGTGTGTGGCGGAGGAGATTGCACAAATCATCAACTTCTGGTGTTGATTTTGCATAGAGCACCTATTTATGGATTTGTTGCACGGAACACCATATATTGGTGTAATCCATTGCAATTGGGTCTAATTCAGCATTTAGGTATGTTGATGAGATTTATTTTACGAGTGGGCCTTGCTCGTAAGTGCACACGTGGAAAATAAAATCGGTCACATGAACCAGAAGGTCAAACTAGGAAATTCCGGTCGCAGTTTTAATTGGCCCATTCAGTTTTTTTACTCAAAATTTCACATTTTCAGAAAAATGCAACAAAATTCAGTAAATCTAGTACAATTCTGAGAAAAGCAACTTATTAGTTGTTCCATTCGAACTTTGATTCAAAAATTCGACATTGTAAAAAAGGTCAAAAATCTAGTAAACCGTTAATATAGCCAACACTAAGCTGGGAATATTTCAACTCATTGCACTAGATGTCTGGGTGATACAGTTTTAGTTAGCTCGTTCATTTTTTTTGATTCAAAGTATTACATTTCTGAACAAGTGTAGATTTTTTTAGTAAATCGTGCGTGTACACAATACTAATCTAGAAAAATTTAAGCTTAGTTGGACCAAACGTTTGGGAGATATTGAAAGTTTTAGTTGCGCGGTTGTCGGCTGATTTTTTTCACGGGTGTACTTAAAAGTGAGGCCCACACATCACATCAACGTATCTAAACGCTGAGCAAGACTGGAACAACAATTCCGCGCGAGTTCTCTCTCCTAGGGCTCCTGTGACCCACGGGCGATAGGCGGTTCCTAGGGTTAGATCACTGAATGGGCATGTGTCTTCGAATCCTAGATCCGATTCCTCCCCTCCCGTCCGCCTATCTCTCTGCCGCATCTAGACGTAGGCGATTCCTCTCCTTGCCGTTGTTTGGGGTAATTCAGGGGTGCTCTTTGGACCGCTACCCACCCTTGGCAGCGTCGGGCTGGGGACTTGCCGACCTCTCGATGGCGGGGACACGCGATGGGATGGGGTCTGATGGCAGTATGGGCGCTCCTCGTTTGCTAGGCGGCGGCGGTGACTTCTCCACGACGGCGCCGTCCGGCAAGGGGAAAGCGGCAGAGGTGGATGGGTTGTCTTCTTTGGGAGCCGGCTCGGCCTTTGCCGATCGGGTTGAGGACCTGACGGAGAAACTGCGTCTGACTGCGGTTGAGGCGTAACCGGTGATTCTGGACGATGAAGATGAGGTCGATCTGGTGGCCCCGGATTGTGCCCTGGTGGGGAAGGTGTTGTCCCCCAATCTTCTTCATATCCAGACGATCTCATCGGCAATGCGGCTGGCGTGGGGTAACCCTAGAGGTTTGTTGTTCCACCCCTCGGGGGACAATGTCTTTGTGGCTGAATTTGGTTCCCAGGCCGATCGTGCCCGGGTGATCGAGGGCTCGCCATGGAAGGTGGGCAAGCATGCAGTGTTGCTAAAGGTTTTTGATCTGAATACTTTGCCGTCTCAAGTTCAATTTGACCACTTGGCGCTTTGGGCTCATATTATGCATGTTCCTCTGAGGCTTATGAAGGCCAAACTAGGAATGGAATTTGCCAAGCCGATTGGGAGGATTCACAAGGTGGATTCGGATGCGGATGGTCGCTGCTGGGGGAGTTTCATGAGGGTGAGGGCTGAAATTGCAGTCCAGGAACCAGTGGTTCGTTATGTTACGGTGACCTCTCTCAAGCTGAAAAGGACGGAGACTTTCTCTGTTGTGTACGAGAGACTGCCTTTTTATTGCTTATCTTGTGGCCTCCTTGGTCACTCCTTGGTTCTGTGCCCAAATCCAGCGACAAGGGACGGGAATGGTGACCTACCATATGCGGCGGAGAAGCTTTGTGTTGCTAATGATCATTTGAAAAGATCTGGAGGCTCTAGGTCCAACTCGGCCCCTTCTTCGGCTGCGGGTATTGGCTCGTCTAGGAATGTTCGATCGGGTGACCCTGGTCAGGATAGGGCTGCTGCTCAAGGGGGTCCGGGTGCCTCTGAAGGTGAGGTTTCCTCTCCCAACAGACGTGGTGGCTCTACTCATGGTCGGGGGAGGTCCAACCGTGGCAGAGGAAGAGATCGCACCGGTGATTCGGGGCGTGAGCTTTTATCCTTCAACTCAGAATAGCAAGTCCAACACAGCGGGACGGAAAAGGAAGTTAGCCAAAGCCCATGCCTCCTCTCCGCTTCAAGGCCAGGGGGATGATAATGCCTTAGCCCTTGTTGTTGTGCCAGGAGAGCCTGTGGGTACTGCAGATGATGTACATAATTCTGATATGGATTCCAATAAGAAGCAATATGTTTCAAACAACCAATCAGCGGATCCGGCGCAGCCCCGCTAGACGCAGTGACTATCTTATGTTGGAGCTGTCGAGGTTTGGGGTTGGACTCGACAGTTGGCGAGCTTCGCTGGCTTGTGAAGCTACACCGACCCTCCCTCCTCTTTCTGTCTGAAACGAAGATGAGGGACACCCGTGTGAAGAATTTTATGTGGTCTCTAGGGTTTTCTGGTTGCTATGTTGTTAGTTTTGTGGGACTCAGCGGTGGCCTTGCTTTGTTCTGGAAGGCCTCGACAAAGGTTACTGTGAAGGCTGCCAATAAGCGTTTCATTGATGTTCATGTGAAGATTGATGAGGGGGTGGCCTGGCGTGCCACCTTTGTGTATGGGGAGCCAAGGAGAGAAGATATGTATCTGTTTTGGGAGCTCCTCAAACGATTACATCCATTGTGGGATGGACCGTGGTTATGTTGTGGAGACTTCAACGAGGTCTTGGCTAAGGACGAACATTGTGGCCCTTGAGATCGGTCTGAATCTCAAATCATAGCTTTCCGGGATTGCTTGATGGATTGTTGCTTGACTGATCTGGGCTTCTCTGGACCGAAGTTAACTTGGAGCAATAAACAAGACCCGAATTGTCATGTTAAGTGTCGCCTGGATAGAGCTATGGCGAATGGAGCTTTTTCTAGTCTGTTTGATGGATGCGGGGTGGAGAATCTTATTGCAACTTCTTTGGATCACTACCCCATGCTGGTCCTGCTAGGTGGCAGTACCCAACAACCTCGTCCGGCTCCGGTCCAGCAGGGCTTCCTCTTTGAAGAGATGTGGCTTTGGGCTGATGATTACAAAGAAACTCTTGAGCAAGCGTGGGATGAGGGGAGGGATGGCTATCCTTCTCTCCGGCCAACTTGGGCCAATCGCAAGCATGTGGCTGGCTCTTTGCGCTCCTGGAGCAAGGAGGCCTTCGTTTTATCCGGAAGCGGATTGGGCGTCTGGAGCGCCGTATTGCTACCATTAGGGCTTCACAGCCCTCTCCTTCCTTGATGGAGGAGGAATGCTCGATTGAGGGTCAACTCTGTGAGCTATTCGAGAGGGAAAAATAATGGAGCGGCAGCGTTCCCGCGTTGATTGGTTGAAGGCTGGGGGACCGCAACACAGACTTCTTCTATGCTAGAGCTTCGGCGTGCAGACGTACAAATCAGATCCACTCTCTTGTGCGCGAAGACGGTTCCAGCTGCAACTCTCAGGCGGGAATCAAAGGTGTGGTCCAAGGGTTCTATGACAAGTTATTTTCTCTGAACCTTGCAGCGCAGCTGTCACGCCCAAGATGCGACCCTATCCTAAAGGAACTGGAAGGTCCCACCAAGGATAGAAGCGCATCTTGAAGACGCTTTTGCAAGGTGGATATCATTACATCAACATTACATAATAGATGGAGATACATACAAAAGGCAAACAATGCCACACAAGTACAACATCACAATACATAAGAGCATCATCTGACTATGAATGAAACACAAACAGAAACTCAAACGACATCCACCTGCCAGCCCAGGCTGCCGACCTGGAACCTATCCCCTGATCGAAGAAGAAGCAGAAGACAAAACTCCAAAACAAGCAAGCATCGCTCTCGCGTCAAGATCATCATATAACCTGTACCTGCAACTGTTGTTGTAGTAATCTGTGAGCCACGAGGACTCAGCAATCCCATTACCATGGGTATCAAGACTAGCAAAGCTTAAAGGGTAAGGAAGGGGTAAAGTGGTGAGGCTGCAGCAACGACTAAGCATGATATGGCGGCTAACATACGCAAATAAGAGCGAGAAGAGAAGCAAAGGAATGGTCGTGAAGCTAGCAATGATCAAGAGGTGATCCTGAACTCCTACTTACGTCAAACATAACCCAAAACCGTGTTCACTTCCCGGACTCCGCCGAAAAGAGACCATCATGGCTACACACACGGTTGATGCGTTTTAATTCGGATCTGGTGTCAAGTTATGTACAACCGGACATTAACAAATTCCCATCCGCCGCATAACCGCGGACACGGCTTTCGAACGTTTATACCCTGCAGGGGTGCCCGAACTTAGCCCATGATAAGCTCTCACAGTCAACGAAGGATATTCCTTCTCCCGGGAAGACCCGATCAGTCTCAAAATCCCGGTTACAAGACATTTCGACAATGGTAAAACAAGACCAGCAAAGCCGCCCGAATGTGCCGACAAATCCTGATAGGAGCTGCACATATCTCGTTCTCAGGGCACACCGGATGAGCAGTCCGTACAACTAAAACCAGACCTCAAGTTTCCCTGAGGGGGCGCTGCAAAGGGCTCTGGTTCGGACCAGCACTTAGAGAAGCACTGGCCCGGGGGGGCTAAAATAAAGATGACCCTCGGGCTCCGGAAACCCAAAGGAAAAAGGGCTAGGTGAGGCAAATGGTAAAACCAAGGTTGGGCCTTGCTGGAGGAGTTTTATTCAAAACGAATTGTCAAGGGGGTCCCATAAATCACCCAACCGCGTAAGGAACGCAAAATCCGGGAACATAACACCGGTATGACGTAAACTAGGGCGGCAAGAGTGGAACAAAACACCAGGCATAAGGCCGAGTCTTCCACCCTTTACCAAGTATATAGATGCATTAATAATATAAGAGATATTGTGATATCCCAACATAATCCTGTCCATCACGGGGCAATCTTCAACTTCACCTGCAACTAACAACGCTATAAGAGGGGCTGATAAAAGCGGTAACATAGCCAAACAACGGTTTGCTAGGAAGGGTGAAAAAGGTTAGAGGCTGACATGGCAATTTGGGAGGCTTGAAGAGCAAGTGATAGGTAGCGCAGCAAGCGATAGAACGAAGCAACTAGCATAGCAATGATAGTAGTGAGATCCAGGGTAGCAGTCATCTTGCCTGAAATCCCGCTAGGAAGAAGAACGAGTCCATGAAGAAGATGAAGCCACGAAGATGAACCAAGCGTAGACGAACGAATCCTCATGATCGCAACAAAACGGGAACTATCGAGAAGAAGCACACAACATGGTAAACACACCTCACATAGACAAGACATGATGCACAACAAGCATGATGCAAGAGAAGACTACATGAAGCTACTCATGGCAAGAGATGATGCAAACAAGAGCAACACATCAAGGCAAGTTTAAATGAGGCCGGGAACAACATATAAAAATTCCGGTAAGTCCTCATATGCAAATTTCGAAATTGGTCCAGATCTGAATAAACCTTATGTTCAAGTTGTTAAACAGCAAGTTAATATGCACCAAGATGATCTACACGAGATTCTAGTCAAGTTACATATAAAGTTCATTTAGTTCGGAGCTACGCCCTAGAAGATATGAGCAAAACAAGTTAAACATGGCATTGATGCAAAATGCATACAAACATCAAGCAAAGACTCTCAAAACATGGATGCAACATGATAATATGAAGCTACATGCAATTTTAAGCAAGTTTCATATAGAGCACACTCAAAACGGAGCAACGGTTCAACACATACACCCTATACAAGTTATAGCAACAATCTGTCCAAAACAGCAACTAGGCATCTAGAAAGCATCAAAACAATATGATACAGCAACTCAACATGATAACAAAAGGCATGGGAATGATGTACAGGTAAAGCATAACAAAACATGAACACTGTGCTATCTCCAGAAATCACTAGAACATGCTCAAAAAGACATGGCAAGATTGCAAATAATAACAGTTTACAGGCTTAGCAGAAATAACATCAGGTTGCAATGTTCAGAGCTATCAAACAACATGCTACGGGAACTTATCATGGCAAACAAAGGCATGGCATGAATCTACTAATTGCATAGAACAAAAGTCCTTTACTGACCATGAGCCAAAAGGGCACAGAAAATATGATGGCACCCATGTAAACATGGCAAATGATATGACAGATTCAAACATGGCAGGAACAACGATAAGTAGGCATGTTGGTGAGCTTGTACCACTCACCACAGAGCATTACATGGCATGAAAAGGCAACCAATAGTAAGAAGACATGTTTATGAAGCTAATGGCAAGAGCAAGTTCATAGGGTGCATGGATCACTAGCAAAACACATGGAAAAACTGAACTTAAAGTTAACAGACTGACAGCAATATTATTTAGCAACTTTGGAGCAAGAATACAACAAGCTATAGCAGGCTATAAATGAAACCAGGGGCAATTATGGATAGATCATGACATGTATAACAAAACATCCTTAGTGAACATCTCCATATTATGCATAGAATGACTTGTAGAAGCAGGTTTACATAGCATCACCAAATAACAGATTCAGCCTAGCAAAATAGCAACAACAAGTACCATACTTCACAAGCTTGATGCACTCACTACAAGACTCACAAAAATACATGGATTGCACCCCTGTAAAGATTGCATGACATAGCTCAAAACTCATGTAGGACTCGTGCTCATAAGATGCACACACAAAATGCAACAAAAATGACAAATCAGCAAGTTCCGTTAACAGACAGCAGTTAACATCACATAGCATTCTTGCAACAATGATTCAGGCATCAAGATAAACTCAAACAAGCATGGCACAATGTAACAAAATGAATAGCATCTCATGATGAACATTTTGATATATCACACGCACGAAACGGAGCTACATGCACAGAGTTATGATGCAATGAACATGGGCACAAAATGTTGAAAACTTAGGGACTTGGAAGAATTTCGGGGTCAACCTCGAGCTGGATCTGGATCTCGGGGCTCGTCGCACGGACTTCGAGGCGGCCGGAGCTTCGCCGGAGACGGGGCCGGAGAGGAGGGAGATGGCGGTCGGCGAGGGCGGGGCTACCGGATCCGGGCGGCGCGGATCCATCCCGGCCGGATCCATGGCCGCCGGGGGCGGGGCGGGCGACGGCGCTCGGAGGCGGCGACGCGGATCTGCAGCTCCGGCGAGGGAGGCGGGGCGGAACACGGCGGCCGGCGGCGCGGCGGATGAACGGGCGCCGGCGGCGGAGGCCGGGCGTGGGCGGAGGAGGGTCTCGGCGGGCGCGGGCGGCTGGAGGCGAGGAGGCGGCGGCGGGGCGGAGAAGCGGGCGCGCGGGCTGGTGGCACGGCCAGATGGGCCCAACGGGCCACGCGCGGGCCACGGCGGTGGATGGGGCGCTGGAGGGGCACGTGGCAGCCCCCGGTTGGCCGCGGTAGACGGCTGCGGCGGCGCGACCAGTGGCGTGGCGCCAAGTGGCGCTGAGGAGGTGGCCGGCGGCGGAATTTGAGGTGGAGGTGGCAGAGATCCCGAGGAGGAGGGGGATTGGCTGCGGCTGGGGTTAGGGAAGGGGTAGGATGCCCAAAATGGAAGGAGGAGGGGTTTAAAATGGTAGGGGTTAGGGTTAGAGGGTGCTAAGGGGGGTTTTTGGAGCCAGATCGGACGGTTCCGGACGCGAGGGGGGTAGGCTGGGCCTAGGAGGGGTTAGTGGGCTGTGCTAGAAAGGCCAGGGGATGAAGCAGAGAAGAGAGAGAGAGAGAGTCCCGACAGTAGTTTCGGAGACCGAAACGTCCGACGAATATACCAGCTATATCGCGGTTATATATTTAACGGTTGGGTAGTCAAACGAACTCCGAATGCGACTAAATTTGGCAGACGGCCTGTCTACACTATAATAAGACCGCACACCAACTCTCACCCCATTCCGAGAACATTTTTATGCCACTTATAAAATAATATTTCGGAGGTGCTGCGGGCGCGTGCGAGTGTGGTCGGGCTCAGAACGGACAACGGAGAGAAACGAGGGAACCCGAATGGATGCAAGTTTGAAAAACATGCAGATGAAATGCAGATGATGACATGGAAAAATGCAACACGCAAGCAAATGACATGGCAACGACGGTGAATAACTGGCAGACACCTGGCGCATCAAATTCGGGGTGTTACAGCAGCCGATCGTGTTTCTGATGCAATCCCTCATAAGATCACACCGGAGATGAATAAAGATCTTTGCAGGTCGTACACTAATGAGGAAATTAAACTTGCTTTGTTCCAGATGGACCCTACTAAAGCTCCCAGACCCGACGGATTTCCGGCCCTCTTCTATCAAACACATTGGAACTTTCTGGAAGAGGATATTTGTCAAGCTGTCCGGGGTTTTCTTGAAGGCCGGCAAATTCCTGAGGGTTTCTGTGACTCGGAGATTGTTCTTATTCCCAAGACATCGAGACAGAAACACCTAAAGAACTTCCGCCCAATTAGCCTTTGCAACGTGCTCTACAAAATTGCTTCCAAGGTCCTTGCCAACCGTCTGAAAGTGTTGCTGCCTGTTGTGATCTCTGAAAGTCGGAGTGCCTTTGTTCCTGGGAGATTGATCACTGACAATACTTTGATTTCTTATGAGTGTCTTCATACTATTCGAAAGCAGCGGATAAAGCAGCCCTTGTTTGCTCTAAAGATAGACATGATGAAAGCATATGACCGGGTTGAATGGAGCTATTTGCATGCCTGTCTATCGAAGTTGGGCTTTGCTACTTCATGGATCGATACCATCAGGAGATGTGTCACCAATGTCTACTATGCAGTCAGGGCTAATGGTGAACTTACTAATCCTGTGGTACCTTCACGGGGTATCCGGCAAGGGGATCCAATAAGCCCCTACCTCTTCCTCTTGTGCACCGAGGGTTTGTCTAGTTTGCTGTTCCAAAAGGAGTGTTGTGGCGAGCTACATGGGATAAAAAACAGCCGACAAGGCCCTCCTATCTCACACCTCCTATTTGTAGACGATAGCATCTTCTTTGCTAAGGGTGATCAGCGTAGTGTGGATTCATTGGAATCGGTGCTGCACATGTACTGTGAAGGGGTCAAGCAATCAACAAAGAGAAATCATCTATTTTCTTTGGTCGGAACTGTCCGGACAACGTTAAGGATAGAGTGAAGAACCACTTGGGTATCCAGAATGAGACCTTTCATGACTCATATCTTGGTATGCCAACTGAGGTTGGTAACTCTCCAACAAGTACTTTCAAGTTTTTGACTGGCAAAATATCTTTGGTTGGGCTGACAGACCACTATCTAGAGCTGGCAATGAAACCTTGCTGAAATCCATCACTCAGGCCATTCTGACCTTTGTTTCGAGTTGTTTTCATCTTCCTGTCGCTACGTGTGAGAAGTTTAGGCAGACTGTGTCTAATCAATGGTGGGGCAGGGAGGGTGGAAGGAAAAAGATGCATTGGAGGTCCTGGGCATGGCTATCGACCCCGAAGTCCTTGGCATGGGTTTCCGTGACATGACCTTGTTCAACTAAGCTCTCTTGGGCAAACAGGGATGGGGGTTACTGACCGAGCCTAACTCACTGTGTGCCCATGTTTTGAAGGGTCAATACTTCCCCAACAACGATTTCTGGAATGCCTCGGTACCAAGATCTGCTTCTGCTACTTGGAGGGGCATCATTCATGACAGTGATCTATTGAAGCGCGGGGTTCAGTGGGTGATTGGTGATGGTCGACACACACGCATTCTATCGGATCACTGGATCCCATCCACTCCACCTGCCTTGGTTCAACCTCCCTCGCCGATCCCATCGACCGCGACAGTGCATTGTCTTATTGATGAAGAAAGGGGGGCGTGGGATGAAGATTTTGTGCGAGCCTTCTTTCCTAAAAGGGTGGTAGAGGATATTCTTCTCGTTCATGTTAACAGGAATGACGGTACTAATTTTGCTCGTTGGCCGTTCACGAGATTGGGAGAGTACACCGTCAAGTCAACGTATAATTTGGCAAGAACTGATCTTATTATATCGAGCAGGAGTAACCGTGGGCTGGGTTTGAACTCACGTATGGCTAAGGATGAGAAGATGTGGAAGGCTCTGTGGTGAATCAAAGCCCCCAATAAAATGAAGATTGTACTTTGGCGCCTCAAGCATGATTGTCTGCCTTCTGGTGACCAGCTTCGGAGGCGCCAGGTTCCAGCGAGATCAGATTATTTCTTTGGTGGTCGGCTGGAAAGTGTTGAGCACGCGCTGCTATTTTGCCCACATGCTAGGGCTGTCTAGGACGGGGTCAAGGAGTTCTTCGATGTTCACCTTCGCAGGTTGTCCTTCTCCACTCCAAAGCAATGGCTGTTCGAATTCCTGACTTTTTGCTCTAACTAGGAGGCGAATGTTCTAATGGTTTCCATCTGGCACATATGGGAGGCTCGCAATGCCGCAAGGAATGAGCCCGTTGGTCCTCCTCCTAGGAGTACGGCTGCTAGAATCAAGGCTTATACAAACCTCATTGTTTAGCATCTCTTCAATCCTGTACTTGCTCCCAGGCGTGAGACCTCTTCTTCTGTCCGTCTTTGGTCTCCGCCGCCGCAAGGTACTGGGGTGTTGTGTTCTCTGACGCCGTTGTTTGTGATGATCTGGGCATTTCCAGCGTTGTTGTGGTGATTCTCAACCATGAGGGGAATTGGGTGGCCGCGTGCTCTGAATCTTTAAGGGGTGTGTGATCACCGGAGTTGGCTGAATCAATGGCTCTCCGGCACGCTACCAGCTTAGGCCAGGAGGAGGCACTACAAAAAAAAAGACACATCCGTGACATTTTGGGCCAAACGAATTTTTTTTCTGTCATACTTATGACACTTCTGTGACGATAATTGTGACAAAACCCGGTATCATCATAGATGTGGTGGGTGAGGGAGTCCTGGATTAGGGGGTATCCGGACAGCCGAAGTATATACATCTTCTGGACTATTGAAGTGTGAAGATACAAGACTCAAGACTCCGGCCCCTGTCCAGATGGGACTCTCCTTTGCGTGGAAGACAAGCTTGGCGATCCGGATATTATATTTCCTTCCTTGTAACCGACTCCATGTAAACCCTAGCTCTCTCGGGTGTCTATATAAACCGGAGAGGATGGTCCTTAGAAGGCCGATCACAATTACAATCATACCATCATAGGCTAGCTCCTAGGGTTTAGCCTCTACGATCTCATGGTAGATCTACTCTTGTACTACACATATCTTCAATATTAATCAAGCAGGAAGTAGGGTTTTACCTCCATCGAGAGGGCCCGAACCTAGGTAAACATTGTGTCCCTTGCTTCTTGCTACCATCAGCCTAAGACGCACAGATCGGGACCCCCTACCCGAGATCCGCCGGTTTTGACACCGACATTGGTGCTTTCATTGAGAGTTCCTCTGTGTCGTCGCTTCGAGGCTTGATGGCATATTCAATCGCCAACAACACGGTCCAGGGCGAGACTTTTCTCCCTGGACAGATCTTTGTGTTCGACAGCTTCGCACTGCGGGCCAATTCGCTTGGTCATCTGGAGCAGATCGATAGCTACGCCCTTGGCCACCAGATCAGGTTCGGAAACTTGAACTACACGGAGGATATTCGCGGAGACTTGATATTCGACGGATTCGGCCCTGTGCCAGGAGCGCCGGGCAGTCACGACGAGCATGGCCTAGACCTGCTCTCGGACAGTGCTCGGAACATCATCCCTGCAATAGCCCCGGATCTAAATCCGGAACAGGTTGCGTTGCCCAAGGACGGAGGGGTAGACCCCGCCCCGCAGGCCGCATAATCATCGGCGATGGAGCCGAACACAGGTCTCACCTCTGTGGAGGCCTGTAACCCCGGGCCCCCGGACTCCTATCCGTTTGTTGGTTCCGATCCGCATGCCCTCGAGCCAGGTTGGGCTCCGGTAATGGAGTTTACCGCTGCGGACATCTTTCAGCACTCGCCCTTTGGCGACATGCTGAACTCATTAAAGTCTCTCTCTTTGTCAGGAGACTCTGGGCCGAACTATGTCCGGCTTGAGTGGGAAGCAGGTGACGAAGGAATTCGCTGCCCACCCACCACCCACTTCATTGCCACGGTCGATGATTTAACCGACGTGCTTGACTTCAACTTCGAAGACATCAACGGTATGGACGACGATGCCGGAGACATACAGGAGCCACCGCTCACAGGACGGTGGACAACCACCTCTTCATACGATATATATATGGTGGACACTCCGAAAGAAACCAATGGCGATGAGGAAACAAAGGATAACCCCTCCAAGAAGAAAGCAAAGCATGGGTGTCACCAGCGCCGCTCCAAGCCCCGCCAAGGCAATACCAGCACCGGAGACGAAAACAATCCGGATGGTGCCGACGATGAATACAACCCCGAACAGCCCGCCTTCGAGCAGGCCGAGCAGGAAGATGGGCAGGACAGCCCAGACGAACAGGTGACGGGCGGGTATCCGAAGGAGGACAACTACATGCCTTCCTTCGAAGACGAGATTAGCCTCGGCGACGATGAGTTCGGCGTGCCCGAAGACCCCGCGGAGCAGGAGCGCTTTAAGCGCCGGCTTATTGCCACTGCGAGAAGCCTGAAGAAGAAGCAGCAGCAGCTTCAAGCTGATCAAGACCTGCTCACAGAAAGATGGACAGAAGTCCTGGCAGCCGAGGAATATGGACACGAGCGCCACACGGCTGACCGGCCGCCTTGAGGTTGGGATAAAGCGGCATATCAGCCCGAATACGAGCCTGCACCCCCGCGCCAGTTTACTAAGGCCCGGGACAATACTCAGGACCTGCATGATAAACTGGATAACGCCACAGGACAACCAAGATCGATCTACGGATCACGGGGGTGCACCGCAGCACATGACGATGACCGTCATACCGGATACACTAACAACAAATCCGACCGGGCCGAATATAACCAGTCAGACGCAGCCGAACTGCGTCGCAACATAGCCCGACACAGAGGTGCCGCACACCCCCTCTGCTTCACCGATGAAGTGATGGATCATGAATTCCCAGAAGGGTTCAAACCCATAAACATCGAATCATACGATGGCACAACAAACCCCGCGGTATGGATCGAAGATTTCCTTCTCCTCATCCACATGGCCCGCAGAGATGATCTACATGCCATCAAGTATCTTCCCCTTAAGCTCAAAGGACCGGCACTAGCTAAACAGCCTGCCCGCAAATTCCATTGGCAGTTGGGAAAACCTAAAAGACGCATTTCTTGACAACTTCTAAGGCACGTATGTGCGACCTCCGGATGCCGATGACTTGAGCCACATTACTCAACAGCCCGGAGAATCAGCCAGGAAATTCTAGACTCGGTTCCTAACTAAAAAGAACCAAATAGTCGACTGTCTGGACGCCGAAGCCCTGCCGGCCTTCAAGCATAATATCCATGACGAGTGGCTCGCCCGACACCTCGGCCAGGAGAAACCCAAGTCCATGGCAGTTCTCACGACACTAATGACCCACTTTTGTGCGGGCGAGGACAGCTGGTTGGCTCGCAGCAGCACTACGCCACATTCTGGCACGTCAGATGTCCGTGACAATAATGGCAAGCTACGGTGCAATAGACACAAGTGACAGAACAACAGCGACAACACCGAAGACACGGCGGTCAATGCCGAATTCAGCGGATCCAAATCCGGTCAGTGGAAGAAGCCATTCAAAAGAAACAATCAGGGACCGTCCAGTCTAGATCGTATACTGGAGCGCTCGTGCCAAATTCATGGCACCCCGGACAAGCCAGCCAACCACACCAATAGAGACTGTTGGGTATTTAAATAGGCCAGCAAAATAAATGCCGAAAACAAGGACAAGGGGCTGCACAATGACGATGACGAAGAGCCTTGGCGTCCGAACACGGGGGGACAGAAGAAATCCCCCCCCCCCAGGTGAAAACGGTCAACATGATCTACGCCACTCACATCCCCAAGCGGGAATGGAAGCGAGCACTACGGGACGTCTACGCGATGGAGCCAGTCGTCCCCAAATTCAACCCATGGTCAGCTTGTCCGATCACCTTTGATCGTAGGGATCAACCTACTAGCATCCGTCATGGCGGCTCGGCTGCATTTGTCTTAGACCCAATCATCGACGAATTCCACCTCACGTGAGTCCTTATGGACGGCGGCAGCAGCCTGAACCTGCTTTACTAGGACACAATGCGCAAAATGGGCATCGACCCTTCAAGGATTAAGCCCACCAAAACCACCTTTAAAGGTGTAATTCCTGGAGTAGAGGCCCGTTGTACGGGCTATATAACATTGGAAGTGGTCTTCAGATCTTCGGATAACTTCTGAAGCGAAGAGCTAATCTTCGATATCGTCCCTTTCCGTAGTGGTTACCACGCACTGCTCGGACGAACCGCATTTGCTAGATTCAATGCGGTACCACACTATGCATACCTCAAGCTCAAGATGCCAGGCCCGCGCTGGGTCATAACAGTCAACGGAAATATGGACCGCTCTCTCCGTACAGAAGAGCATACTGCAGCCCTTGCGGCAGAAGTAGAATGCGGCCTCCTCCGTCAAACCACCAATCCGGTGATGACAACTTCAAGATCCGTCAAGCGAGAGCGGAACACCCCGCAACAGGATCACCAGGCATGCCAAGAGCACGACTAGCAGTCCGGCCTCCGCTCAAATCTCATCAAAGCAGCATTCGTGCCACGTGTACACAATTACGCACTCAAAATACCATGGGCATAGGCGGAGGCGCAGCAGTGGCTCAGTCAATAGTGCGGTATCGCTGCCACACACTTCGTAACCTTTCCTTTTACCTTTCAGGATATTGCTTTAGCGCAGCCTCTTCCGAAGAGCCGGATTGTCGGACTTACATAGGAGAGGAAACTAAGGAGGTAGCAGGCTTTGCGCACAGAAGGAAACACCCAGGTGGAATCTATTTACGATCGTTATACCTGCTTTATCTATCTGTACGTAGCCTGCCCTTGGATAGGATATGTCAAATAATCCTATTTATCTCCGCTCAATGCATTCATTGTAAACGTACGCTTAAACATATTAGTCATCAATGGGAGATCATATATAGCGTCAGCTTATTATCCTTATTTGAGCATTTTTTCCTTACAAATGCCTATTTGATATTGCATCCGTACACCTTGGTACGTTCAGTTTGCTAGGGGCTTCTTATGGCGCCCCATAATACGGCAAGACAAGTCCGAACAGTTTCAACAGTGCGACACCCTGAACTTATAGCATTATGTGCATCAGCTCTGAATCATGTCTTGGGTCTACAATTGGGATAGCCCGGCTCCCTACTTTTGGTGCCTTACGTTCCGTTATATCGGCTAAGGTAGCGCAGGGAGAACTACTGCGATTGTGCCCCGGTTCTTCCGGATGAGCACCTCAGTAGAGAAAGCCGAAAACTGACCGGCATGATGTGGCGAGAGCTGGTCACTGTTCGAGAGGTCTTAAAATCCTTAAAGATTTTTCTGCTTTAGGCGATGATTCGACTTTGTCCAATATAGGCGTATATAGCGCCCCAATTCGGCCTTCCAGATTCTAGGGGCTTCGCCGGAATTTAAAATTGTAGACTTCTATGGGTAAGTGAAGGTTATGAAGCCGCATAGTCCGATTTCCTTGTTAGCTGCGCTGGACACCTCCTTAAGGGACCAAACATTTGGATAAAGAGTGTCCGGGTTTTCGACAAACACCCCAATACTAGTTACATGGGGGCGGAAGCCGACGACTGGCCTACTTTCAGAATTTGATAAACAGCCGCACAGAAGGTAATATTTTAAATAACAAAAGCGCTAGAATCATACCATCATAGGCGGACTATATACATCGTCCGGACTATTGAAGCATGAAGATACAAGACTCAAGACTCCGGCCCGTGTCCAGATGGGACACTCCTTTGCGTGGAAGACAAGCTTGGCGATCCGGATATTATATTTCCTTCCTTGTAACCGACTCCATGTAAACCCTAGCTCTCTCCGATGTCTATATAAACCGGAGAGGATGGTCCTTAGAAGGCCGATCACAATGACAATCATACCATCATAGGCTAGCTCCTAGGGTTTAGCCTCTATGATCTCGTGGTAGATCTACTCTTGTACTACACATATCTTCAGTATTAATCAAGCAGGAAGTAGGGTTTTACCTCCATCGAGAGGGCCCGAACCTGGGTAAACATTGTGTCCCTTGCTTCCTGTTACCATCAGCCTAAGACGCACAGATCGGGATCCCCTACCCGAGATCCGCCGGTTTTGACACCGACAGTGGGCTCCTACTTCTATGACAAAAAATCATGATAGAAAATGGGCTTTTCGTCCTGGGCGGGCCGGAGACGCAGCTGCATGACATTCTTTGGGCCGTCTATGACGGGAAAAACCGTGGTAGAAGCAAGGGCGAGGAAAATTTCGGGGAGTTGGGCTCTAACTGAATCCGAGCGCGCGTCTCCTAACTGAATCCGAGCGATTGCACTGCAGGCTACGCGTTACTGAACCCGAGCGATCGAGCGATTCCTTCACTACTGCTGCTAACTGAAGCCGATCGATGCTGCCTCTGGATGAACAATGAGCATTGCAGGGGGGTTTGGATGAACAGTGAGTGTTGCGACGGGGGGGGGGGGGTGGATGAACAGTGAGCGGTGGGAGTGGATGAACAGGACCCGTGGCGTTGCCTCTGGATGAACAGGATCCCGATTGATCGAGCCGGTTGGTGCTAGATGAACAGGACCCCGTGGAAGGCTGGATGAATAGGACGACCCGTGGAGGGCTGGATGAACAGTAGACGGTGGAGGGGTGGATGAACGGTAGCCCGTGGAGGGGTGGTTGAATAGGAGCCCGTGGAGAGGGGTGGTTGAACAGTAGCCGGTGGAGTAGCGCACGGTGGAGGCTGGATGAACAGGAGCCCGTGGATGAACAGTCGCAGGTGGAGGCTGGAGGAGGTCGACGATGGAGACGAACAGTATCCCGTGGAGTCCCGTTTTGTGGTACGCCACACCCCTCCCGATGAACAGGACCCCCGTTTCGACCGTAGCGCTCCAACACAAGTCCGTTTCATCCATTTTGCAGTACGCTACACCCCTCCCGATCAACAGGACCCCCGCTTCGACCGTAGGAGGTCCGTTTCCTCCGTTTTGCGGTACGCCAAACCCCTCCCGATGAACAGGATTCCATTTCGAATGTGGCCGGTCGAACAAAAGGTCGTTTCCTTCATTCTGCAGTACGCCGGGCCTCGTTTCCATCGCATGTTCTGTCCAAGCCCTCTCGATGAACACGACGACGCATTCCATTCTGACCCAGCCGGTTGGCTCCCCATGAACACGATGACGATGTTGTTTCTCCGTTCCGACCCAGCCATGTACATGAGCCCTGACCGTATGTATGCGCGAGTAGGCATTTGAGACCCCGCCCGTATGTATGTATGTGGCCATAATTTCTTTCTTGCACCCTGGCCGCTGTACATATGTGTACATGCTACGTGCGTGCCTCTACTACGACATGTCGCGCCTCTATTACGACACGTGCGCGCCTCTACATCCACCAGTATGTACATACACGTTTGCGACCAGAATGACAACACTACGTACGCTTCGACCAGGTGGGTCCCGACTGTCAGGCACTTCCTTGCGTGCGAAGATGTAGATGGTGGGTCCCAGTAGTTAGGGGGGCGAATCATTTTTTTTCGGACGCACTTCCTCGCGTGCGAAGATGTAGCTGGTGGGTCCCAGCAGTTAGGGGGCGAATCATTTTTTTCACAAAATACGGTGGCCCGTCCGGTGGGTCCCGACTGTCAAGTGGAGGAATAATTATTTTGCGCGTAATAAGGAGGCACTTCCTTGCGGCTGCCGTGGACCCAGCTATCAGCCTCTCCATGTACAGTACTCTTCTAATGGAAGTCGATTGTTGACCACATTGACCACGTCGCGCCGAGAGCACTACGGTGGTGGACGACGGCGAGGCCTAGGAAGGGGACGACGCGGAGCTGGGGAAGACGCAATAGTGGATGCCCACGCGAAGAGGAGTACGAGGGTTCATTGGTTCGACTGCGGTGTGAGGCTGCCGTCGCTGCAGAATAACAGGGGGTGTGGGTGAGTAGAGGGATGGTCTGGCCAACGGTGGGAGTAGTAGGGGGCAGTGAGGCCTCCGTGGCATCACAGCTGGCCACGGGAGGCAGGAACATGCGGCAGGACCGGCGCTGCTTTGGGCGGCTGGAGCACGAAGACCAGAGGTTGAAGAAGCACTATGACCGTTGGATGGACATCGTACGGTCACTGGAGCTAGAATCGTTCATATTGACTAAGTTGACAAAGCTCTCCGTCCCCATCAACTTAGTAGGCCCACAAGTCAGCCTCCCACCAAGGTGAGTCCCAACTAGCAGGGGGAGTATTCATTTTTTTTGTGCATAATAAGGAGGCATTTCCGGTGGGTCCGAGATGACAGCGGGGGGAACGTTTTTTCGCGAAATACAGAGGCCCTTCCGGTGGGTCCCAGCTATCAGGTGGATGAATCATTATTTTGCATGTAATAAGGAGGCATTTCCCTGTGTGGGCCCCTACTGTCAACCTCTTCCGATGGCTGTTGTTTGTTGACCATGTTGACCTCGCCGCGCCGAGAGCACAAACGCGATGGACGAGGGCGAGGCCCAGGAAGAGAACCACCCGGAGCCGGCGCAGCCACCGTAGCGGATGCCCACGCTGAGTGGAGTATGAGCACTGGCTGGTCGGCTGCGGGGTGAGGCTGACGTCGCCGGAAAATAACAGGATGTGTGGGTGGTTAGAGGGATGGCGTGGCGGTAGCACAACCAGCCACAGGAGGAGGGAGCAGGCAGTCCCGCTGGTGCTGGTTTGGGCGGCTGGAGCAGGAAGATCAGAGATTGAAGAAGCACGACGGCCGTTGGATGGACATCCAACAGTCACTGTTGTGTGTTGACTAAGTTGACAAAGCCTTACTTACGCATGAAAAAAAATTAGGGCAGCGTCATCGTCAACCTAGTAGGCCCAGAAGTCAGCCTCCAAATCTGTGGAAAACAGCATACAACCCATTAGCCATTATTTTCAATAATTTACAACCCATTTGCTAATTCTTAAGGATATTTGAAGCCCATATTCTTTTTATTAGCATTACAGGCCATATATTCTGCGCACTGCTAAAAGATTCAACGAGATTTTGCATATTTCGGTGGGGTACGAACTCTTTTAATCACGAAATTTTGAGTCACGTTAAAAATAATTTTCAGAAAATTATATCAAAATAAAATTCAAAAAACAATTCTCCGCAAAAAAAGAAGAATGAAATTTAGAATCTTAACTAGCAAGATGCCCGTTCGTTGCACGGAACATGAAGATGCATTTGTATGAGTAGTTTATCTTGTGGGAGAAAAGATGATATTTTAATATAATTGCCAGTTGGCTTTGGTTTTTATATATACTATCTATACTACTATATAGTGTACGAGTTTTGAATAGGAGCGGACAATCAATCCTAACCATTTATGTCCTAGATCCAACGGCTGAAAATAGTGGGATTCGCAAAGAACAGTGCATGGTTGTTGCATCCATCATGTTCTAGAATGAACCGCCTGATAGTTTTCAAGAGATGTGGCCCAAACCAATTCCTCTTTGGGCCAGACATGTTGTAGCTTGAGGTTGGCAACGAGTTGAGCCTAAAAAATGGTTTTGAGGGAGAAACATAAAGTAAAGCTAAATTCATTTTTAATTCTTTTCTTTATTAACATTTTTGCAGGATTCTTTATTAACAAATTGTGGGGATTGCATATATTAATTTGTACTTTCTTTATAATAAATTTATTTCAGCATCTATAAATCAAGAATTTTTTGCTTTGAATCAATCAGTAAGTCTATGTTTTTCCCTACCAAAACTCACCCCATAAAGTTAAAACATGCATTGCACGTGCATACATACTAATAAGAGTAGAGAGTAGAGAAATCCTGAAAAAATGATATTTTAATGCAATTGCCGGTTGGCTTTGGTTTAAAAATTTACAACCCATTTCTTACAACATATAGCCCATTTTCTGGGGAAGCCCATTTCTTACAACTTACATCCCTCCTCGTCTTGAAAGATTTGCAGCCCAGCAAGGCTGAGAAAAGCAAGTAGGCCTCAGTTTCAGTATTCTCCAAAAAAAACTGGGCTAGCCAATTTCAGAAATAAAAAATATATCAACTGGGCTCGTCATGTGCTTAATAAAAGTGTAAGCGTGGGCTAGACGGGCCACATCCCCCACACAGCGTGCAGTTGAGCTCCGTCTCTGAAACTAAAAAACAACTGGGCGAGCTGCTGAGTCCCTGGTGTTATCCGCTCATTGTGTAATTTTCTCATTTTTAGACAATGGCGTGGGACCTAGTTGTCAAACAATTAGGAGGAAGTATTTTTTTGGCTTGTAATAACGAGGCACATGCTTGCGAAATGCAATGACCCTGGTGGGTCCCTACTGTCAGCCTCTCCACGTACAGTCATCTCCTGATTCCTCTTGGTTGTTGACCATGTTGACAATGCCAGACGGCGGTGGGCGCAGCGAGCGAACCAAGGCGGAGAACGACGGCGAGGCCTCGTACGGAAACCAACAGCAGCCATGGAAGATGCGGCAGTGTAGTTGCAGGTGGAGGGGAGTACGAGGGCAACAACATGCAACTCAAGCATACAAATGGTACAAAAAGCCCAAGGATTAATTGTTCGTCTAAGTTTTAGACAAAACCCAGATTGAACATGACAGTAACATCTAACCCAACCACTCTTTTTTGCAGTCACAAACAAATGGATAGGTCTGATCCATAAAATCAACATCCTGTGCAAAAAAAATTATTCCAGGATGACTACAACTTGTTATAAATAGAAGTCGAGCACGTTTAGAAGCCCATTTGTCCACCTGAAACTTCTTTTTTGCTGTTCAACATGTCCATCCATGAGAAATCTCTTGCTGTAAAAATTAAGCCTCATGGACATAGTAACCTCGCATTCAATAGGAAGAATGTGACAAAGCTTCTGTTTGCCTGGTTGGATGCATATCGTCCCATCGTTATTGGCCTCAAACGAATGTCATGAGAACTGAGAAAATCCTTGTGCTTATTACGCCACCGATTGGTTATATGTTTTTCTCCATGTGGTTCTGCCTAAGTAGACATGAAGATTGAAAAAAGTCAAGGTCTGAAAAAAGAGTATGTCGAAAGAACGACAACTGAATAGTTAATTCTAGTACAATATATACGGGCTTTCAATGTGCATGAAATCATCACCTCTATGTATAAATTCTCCAGAGATCGAAAGCATCGCAGCAAGCCAATAATTATGTCCAGATCAAAACTATACATTCTGATATATATGAGCGTGACAGAATCCAGCAACATTGATAGGCTATCAATGGACGAACTCTTCATTGAGCATATAACACAATATTAGTACCCAAAGTGTACTCCAAGATGATATAAAACTTATGCGCACAAATGAAAAATGCAGCATATGATTACAAATGTGTAGATGATAATATATGGTACCTGAAAAGTGAGGAGCCAAACACCAACTCCTTGTGATTATTAAACGGGTCACGAATTACACCCAAGGTCTCCAGTTTGGGCGCAGAGACGACAATTATTTGTGAAGGTGTATAACAATTATGAAGGAGCAACCTTTCAAGTGAAGGGGCATCTTCGATGATGAGCTACTGTCCTTTAAAACAAATTCCAATGCTTTTAAGGTGAGGCGACTTTATTTGGAGACAACTGATACCGATTTCTATTCCCAAAACAACACCCAAGCGCTCCAAGGCAGGGCAACTGGAGTGGATGATGCTGTGCAGTGAGGCCTCCGACAGATAAACCACCACAAGTGAAAGTTTTTTTAGCAGTGGGAGTCAAAGCATTTGTACCAGATCGTCTGGTAGATGGCACCGGGCGAAGGTGGCAGTGTGGAGAGAGGAGGAAAACCGCGAGATGGACAACGGTGGTGTGGGCACGAATTCTTGGTGTGTTTGTGGTATGAAACTTTTGTAGTAATGGTACAACTCAAACTGCTGGAGTTTTCCGAATTTAGGGGATGTCAGCCAAGCGTCCACCTTGCCGAGTATGGACAACAAGTAGCATGTCGGGATGCAGAGGCATTGAATGGGGCCCTGCTGGTGAGAAGAGACGATGGCTCTGAGGAGATCAAATTCAGGAAGGACAGATATCTGACGACAATCGAGATTGAGGGGCGCGGTGCGCCATATAGGGCGCCACCGAGTTGAGAGGACTTGTGTGCGGAAGCAATCCTAGGTGGGGAGAAGCGAGATGATCTCCTCAAGGATGACGTTCGGGAGATCGCTGATGCGGTCCACCGGAGATTCTACCGGTTCCTCAGATCCGGGGGGGGGGGTGGGGGGCTCGCCGCTTCTCCCCGCGCTACTGGGTGCGGGATCTACAACCGGCGTCGCCGCTGGCTCGAGCCTCATCTTCTTGGCACTGGGGTGAGCTGACTCAATTTTCCTTGTGGGCGTCACGCCGAGCTCACGGGTTTTAGCAGAGTAGCCAGAGACGAGCCTAGTGACAGTGCGAGTGGGGAAGAAGGAGGGCTGGGGATTTCTGTAGGAGTGGAAGAAGAAGAGCAGGTGTTTTCTGTACGAGTGAGGAAGAAGGTGAGCGGGGTTTTCTAGACGAGTGAGGAAGATTGGGGAGCGGGGGGAATTAGGGGGGGGGAGACGGAAGCGGGAGAGCGAGCTGTTCGTGCACTAACTACTCGCTTTTCCCAAGAACCGCTCTCTTCTTTTGCATGGCTGCATTGGAGCTGGCGGATGGACTTGGCTGACTGGCCATGCATGCAGGATGCATGTGCCCGCCGGCCACTGCATGCACCTGGTTTGTTCTAGGCCTATTTAATAGGGTGGTTATGGAGTAAATTAAGGAGATTTATTTTCTCAGTGTGCATCCACCAAATTAGAGGATGTGGTACTGGATGCAGACACTCACATTAAACTAAGCTTCAAAAGATATGGTATGCATACTAACATTCAGAAGAACAAAAGTTCAGCATGTCTATGCATCTCAACGATTTACTATACTATAACCAATACAAAGCTGTGAGAAGGCCTGGAAATAAAGAAAATCGGTCGATGCTTCTCTAAGCAAAGGGCCTCCCTGTGCACGCATTAATTTCCTGGGCATGCTTGTTTCTTCTCAATGTTGCGAGCACTTTGAGCATGTTGGCAACTCCGCAGCTAGCTAGCTGCCTCATCTTGCAATTGATGCTGACACATTTGCAGCAAACATATGAGGCAATAGAGATGACTCAACATGAGTCCATATTGTGGAGTTCCCCTGAAATCATATTCATTGTCCTGAATTTGAAAAGATAGGAAAACAGTAGTTATACTTAAACGGTGTTGCAAAACAGTAGCACATATCAATAGCTCGGCATGACAAAACACGATCATATGGACGAAGGGGATACTGACCTGCCTGAGGAAGATTATATATAATTTCATAAGTCCTTGGTTGATTTCCACCTTCGGCTGCACTGCTTGTTTGCTCCTCCACACATGACAAGATCGTTCCACACTACATTCAGCAAGTCAACGTACGAATAAGCTAATTTCATCTTGCGGTGGTCATTGTACCTAGTTACGAATGTAGGAATACCTGGAGCACCATGAGGTTAGCTGACAGCAGGTAGATGCAGCCATATAAATTTTGTGCGGTGCTACCAAAATTGAGGTTTGTACCCCTTCCCACTATGAGAATTCTTCTTGAAGTTGGTAGAATGTGACAGCTTGTTCTTTGCATCAAACTTTCCTTTCCCCTGAGATTTGTTCTTGTTGTTTTGGGGCTGGTTAGGCTGGAAGTTCTTCTCGTGTACCATGTGGGCACTAGAAGCTTCCTTAGCGACCCGAGCACGTGTGTCTTTTGCTCTTGCCTTCTCCTCAAAATCAAGAGTGCTAATGAGATCCAAAACAGAAAACTCATGTCTCTTGTTTTTTAGAGAAGTAGCAAAATCGTTCCACAAAGGTGGAAGCTTGGTAATGATGGTCCCAGCAACAAATTTGTCCGGCAACACACACTTAAAGTACTCAAGTTCCTTAGAGAGTGACTGTATCTCATGAGTCTGCTGAACAACAGAGCGCTCATCAGTCATCTTGTAGTCACAGAATTGCTCCATGACGTACAACTCGTTGCCAGCGCCCGAGGGCCCAAACGTGGCCTCGAGCACAACCCAAATGTCTTTGCCACTGTCAAACGACATATATGAATCCACAATGGAATTGTCAAGAACACTCAGCAGGGCGACTTTGAAGAGGGTATCCATGTTCTGAAAAGCTTCCTGCTGTGTAGGATTAAGATCGCCCTCAGGCTTACCCTTAGTGGCGTCATAGCAGTACATGATCTAAAACCAATATACTGCTCTTGTGCGCCACCTTTTATATTGCACCCCCTTAAAAGTAGGCGGCTTCAAAAGCGCAGCAAAACCACTCGGAGTAAATTGCCTATAATCAGGTTTTTGGATTGGATTGTTGAATATATGAGCGATTTAGTATGAGATTTAATCCAAATCAGCAGTAAATAGATCATGACGACAACTGCAAACATCAAAGTAATGATGCGGACTAAACCGGGAGGACAGAATCACATACTGTACAACGGGAGCAGAACCGATGTGGTTGATGTTGTCACTCATGCGTTGGTGAAGAGGTTACCGAGGTCGGGGAAGAAGGTTGTCGTTGAGGAAGTCATCGCTGGCAGCAATCATAGGAGTGTGCTCCCCCAAAACCTGATCGCTCCTCTCCCGTACAGGATCACGAAAGGTGGGGTTCGGAGGACTGTTGTCCCTTCTCGCGGTGCATGCCGGAAGGAGGGCTGGAGAAGAATTGCGTGGCGGCGCTAAGATCTAGAACGGTGCAAAACGATATGATACATCGGTGGCTAGGGTAGAGCATGCCAGGTCGGTCATGCGAGTATAATAGTAGGCCTTTGGCCCCCAAACCCCGGGTCCAAGTCAATAATAGCTCAAACAAAAGTCAATAATATCCCCACCAAGGTTTGTCTCGAGAAAAAAATGGAGTAATTAAGGCATCTATTAGTCCCTTTAGTATAAATACTATATCATTAATAAATGCCCCACCTTTTGTCTCACAAAGTATGTTGGAGTACAACCGGCTACATGTTTACAATCCGCTTCCCTTCTCTCTCCTCTTCTCTCTCCTTCAACTAAGCACAAATACTATATTTAAATCCTTATAGCCTGCTTATGTCATCTAATTGTAGTACTTGCTCTAAAGTTACTCTCCACTGTGTAGTCTGAAATGTCGGGCGTGCAGCGGGTGGTGCCCTCGGTCGGCGCGCCGCTTCAATGGCGGAAGCAGTGAGAGGTCGCGTCGCCCTGACTTGCCATCAATGTGGAGCGGTGGGCTCAGTCGGTGCCGGGCGGGAAGCGCACGCGGGAGGGGGGAGGGGTTTTTGTTGGGCCAAGAAGGTAAGAAGCCAACTTGGGATCGGTCCGGATGGGGAAATATCATGTGCTCCCATACTCTGCATATGGCACTAGTCTATGTGACTACTCCCTCCTTTCCGGTTTATAGAGATGTTTAGAGTAACATAGTAATATGTTACAGTATAAGTTACTCCCCACTATGACCAGCCTTGGCCTCTCCCAGTGCTCCATCATGTATAGCTGCTAAGCATGCCACGTAGGCATAAAAATATGATGTGGCACAAATAAATTAAGCACCCATGCATTGAAGACTTGAGTTACTAAGCCATTTAATGCACTTAGAACCTCATCTAAGAGCATGGTTAATAGTATAGGCAGCTGCTGGCTATAAGCCAGTGCCATGTCATCTACAGCCCATCTTATAGTCAACATGTACAATAGTAGATCAAAAGAGTGTACTACTTTCTTATAATGTGGCCCACCTTTCATTCTCACAAAGTGCCTAGGACCACGTGCTAGAGCTGGCTCTTCACGAAGAGCCCGCTTACCTTCTCTCTCCTCTTCCCTTTCCTCCAACTAAGCAGAAATATACTAGTTTATTCCTTATAGCCCACTGACTCAACTCTATTGTACTTGCTCTAAGCACATCTAAGCACTTACTAGCACCCCCTTGACCGTGGACCTAGACGGTGTACGTCACCTTGTGTCTCATAATTTTCCTCATCATCATCTGAGTACTAGAAGATCTCACCCACATCATTATTAGCATGCAGCCGCCTTGATAGACAACATGCGCAGAAGGAGTAGAGGCGACTGGGGACGCACCACCACCACGTCGTGGGCACTCCGTACGTGCTCGTGTGCATGCAGTGTGCGTGTTTTTCCATCGGTGCTAGCTCTAAGGCTGAGGCTGCGGTCGTCTTCGTCTCCGACTAGTAGTTGAGCAACGACGACAAAAAGGTGCTGCAATAGATGCATAGGCGCCATTGCGTGCGAGCTTCGCCGTAGCACGACGAACCAGACATCGCCGCAGATGGCGCACACCTTCATGCAGTCGAGTGTGTGTGCATCAGCGCATGCATGTGTTATTCACGTGCATTCTGCGGCCGAGCGTGTGTGCATGCACGTGTTGTGTACGTGCGTTGTGTGCTCCATGTTGTGCGCGTATATGCATGAGTTGGACCGGATGGAGTTAGTGTGTTGGCTTGTGTACATGCGTGGCTGCATGCGTCCTGTACATGCGTGGCTTGTTGCGTGGTTACCAATAATTCAATATAAACTACTCGCACCGTTCCTAAATATAAGTCTTTCTAGCCATTTCAAACAGACTACAACATACGGATGTATGCAGACATATTTTAGAATGTAGATTCACTCATTTTGTTTCGTATGTAGTCCCTTATTGAAATCTCTAAAAAGACTTATATTTGGGAGCGGAGAGAGTATAAAACATCTTCAAATTAGCATCCTGATGTACCGTTTCTAGTTGTTAGCAAAAAGTTCATGTTCTTTTATTTGTTTATAGGTGGGCAGGCGGCAAAAAACAGGGGAAAACGTGCAAGGTTCCTTGCAGACGCTCCACCGCGAGGTTCCTTGCTCCTTATCGGTCGTCGGGAATCTATGCTCTTCAACTATTTTCTTTTACGTGAGCTTTGTTCATCCTTTTCCCAACACGCGAGACATCTAGCATCAAGGTGCACGTGTCACGCAAGAAAATGGAGATAATCAGATAAGCAGTGCGTAAGTGAGTCATGCACTTCGATGGCACCTACACAATATTTTTTCTCCTCGATGGCACGTGAATAGTGCACGTACTCAACGGCGGAGCACGGGATGGTAGCAATGACATGGTCAGCCCTTTTCTAGAGAGATTACGTACTACTAAATAACTTTGATGTGTCCCATCAACTCGCAGAACGATGAGAAGCTTGATTACGCCTTCTCCCTCACTAACGCGTGCGCGGTGGCTCGCAGCACGAGGAGAAAATTTTGCTTACAAGCGGTGGACATGCAACAGTTCATTTGGTGTCAGATTGCCAGAAGTACTATTGTAGAACCATCGACTTCCGGAAGAGGCGAAGAGCCAAGCGCAAAGGTCACCTACTAACCTTACGCTAGGCGTAGTGGGAGTAACATAAGTAGGGGTACCTCCTTTTTTTATTCTAGAAACAACCACACGCGAATATCTTTTTTTTTTGAAAAACTCCACCCATATATTGATCAAATAACAATAGTCTTACAATCGTTCATTACATAATTAGCCACGCAGGGCAGAACAGAATTACACAGAATACCATCGGACATGGTATGAAAACTAAATTTTGCTATCTCATGCGTTGCCTTGTTTGCGTGCCTATCAATCTTAACAATCTTGAGATCAACAATAAACTTGGAGGCGGTGATCGCTTCCATTTTTAGACCCACATAAGGAGACCTGTCAACAGTTTCTTTCGCTAGGAAAGATGCAACAAAGGAGCAGTCAGTTTCCAAGATAATTGGTTTGTGAAGAGAAATACCAATGTACAGCCTGGCGAGGCACGCACGAAGTTCTGCCTCCTCCGCTCCGGAGCACATTTGAATAAAATCCCAAGAAGACACCAGGGCTTCTCCCAGATGATTCCTAGCGACAACCCCAGTGCTAGCATATCTCAAGCTCTCCACAAAACTAGCATCAACATTTATCTTAATATACTCCCGCTCTGGAGGCTTCCAAAAAGCACGATCATTTTCTTTTTGCGGACTAAGATTCTCCCCATTCCCCATCACCCCCTTCCCTTTGGTGCTTTGGTCCACTTGCACACGCGAATATCGAGGTGCTGGTTACGTAGAACAAATTTCCTCGAGTCCGTGCTCAGCCCTCCTCTATCTCTCTTCTCAACCAGCCAGCGGATGCGCGGAGCCCATCGTCTGTTTGCTCACATGTGGTCCTGCATATCAGTGAAAACGCAAGAGGACCTACTGAACCTGCACATCTTTCACCTCGACGTGCTGGTGATGAAAAACAAATCCAATAAAGATCTTCGGTGGCCGCTTTAGGAGTTACTCAAGAGTAGTAAGATTCTATTTACAGCTTAACCCAAGATGCACATCACGTGGCTTCAACTACCACTCTATTTTCTTGCATGACACGACCTGGATGCTGGATGTCGCACGTGTCGGAAAAATGAGGAAGAACCCGACCAAATCTTCGGTTGTGCTCTCGGATTAGACTAGTTGTGCTAACGTAAATTTTTTATTGTGTACTCCCTCCATTCCAAAATACTTGACATCCATTTGTCCAAAAATGGATGTACCTAAATACTAAAACATGTCTAGATACATCTATATTTTGACAAATAGAAGGCATGTACTACTGTGGAACGGAGGGAGTAGAATGGATGCAAGTTTTGGTATTGGGAATAAGACTACATCGATATATTGATAGAGCGCAATTTAGTAGATGTTCTAGCACTTTTAGCTAGCATAGAGGCTAGAGATGGGACTAGTGCACTTGTTGATACTCCTACTAGAGGCTAGACATGAGACTAGGATGCGAGGAAGCAATGTCTATTTCTGTACACTCGAAGAAGAAAGAAGCACGCAAGATCGAGCCTCCGCAGATCAACAATGAATGCATCGAGAAGGCACTAATCCAACTTACATGAGCAGTTATGGAAGTTGGATATCTTCTAGTAGTAGTAAAATGTATTCTTGTGGTTCTTATTTTCTCTGATCTTGCTTTTCTAGTCAAAATTATCATTGGAGTTCGTGCAAAATGGAGGTCCCTTTGGGGTTGTGCGTTGGAGTTGGCCTTACAAGTGGGGCCGCAGTTGAGGAAACCGACTATCGGCAAACCCCCACCTCGCCCGCCGCGCGATGGCTGAAGTTAGAGAAACGACGAGGTTGAAGAGATTGCTCTAGCACGGACTCCAAGAAATATGGTGTCAGATGGATGTCGTGCTGGTGGCATGTGCCATACTCCTGGACGTGAATGTTTGTTCTGGCCCATGACACCCTACTACTCCTACTACTTATATAGTACTCCTACTAGTAGTATCGAGGATTCGAGGTGCTGGTTACGTACAACGAACACATTAACATAATGCTACAGTAAAAACACCCGCCCGACGCGCGAAGCATGTGAAGCTAGTACAAATAGTGTACTACTATTGTTGGTTGGCCTCATCTGATAACCTGTTGCAATGCACGTACAATTATGTATTCGGAAAATATTTTTTTGCCTCGTCGCACCACTCACTCAGAGAAGCGACTCGAAAGCCATTCATAAATTTAGTAAGTTTATCACAGGCATATCATTTTATTACATAC
The DNA here is from genome assembly GCF_018294505.1 of Triticum aestivum. Taxonomy (NCBI): domain Eukaryota; kingdom Viridiplantae; phylum Streptophyta; class Magnoliopsida; order Poales; family Poaceae; genus Triticum; species Triticum aestivum. The sequence goes on from NC_057798.1 coordinate 539,493,865, forward strand.
AACAGGTCATCAACCCATATCGACAACGAGGATACATTATAAATACTAAAGTTTTCATCACACAACAAATAACAAGCAATGAAATACCCGCAAAAAAACAAGCAATGAAATGAACTTCAACTTAACCATTCCTCAGCGAAGAGTTGGTGGACGGTTGCCAGTTTGCCACGGTACATGAAGAGGCGCCTCGGCCTACACGTCCGTTCAGAAATACTAGTACTAGAAAAGGACTCGCCGTCGTCTCATTGATATGTTGGAACGGTACCACATGTCAACGAGACATGGTGTGTAATTTCTCGTGCAAAATGGGATCTGGCCACGTTGGCCTGAGGTGCCGCATTAGGTTATTTTTTGAAAGTTTGCCGCATTAGTTATCGACCTTTATTTTTTTAACATGCAATATGAATGGATAGCTCTTGTGGTCATCACACGTGAGCGGATATAGTGATGGTTGATTCGCCCGAGCAACTTATTACTGTGGGAATATGGGAGTACCAGCGGATTCAAGGAACATAGAAATGATGGTTGCTTTGTCCGAGCAACTTACTGTGGCGAAGGTGGGGCTCTGTGATTTGACTGCTCACTAGTCATTACTACTGCGGCACAATGACCGGGGTGAATCTTTCCCTGAAGTTGTGTTGTGCAGTCAATATTGCTGCATGGCAGGTGGAGCCGGATGAAGGATGTCCAACATGTCGACGAAACGAAGTTGAATTGTTTATGTCATTGCTATCAATCCTTTGGGATTTGTTTATATGTACGCATAATTTTAATGAAATTGTACTGTGATGCTATGAAGGTTTCAACTTTGGTTCCCGCAGGAAAAAAAAGGTTTCAACTTAGGATTCATGTGTCTTGCCTCGAGATTATCATGTTACAACATTCCATCAAATACAAATGATACAACTACCATGGCTAATGCATCTCAATGGTTCGCAGATCAGTGCCAATATTCACATCACAACTGAAGACAAAGTTGTGAGAAGGTGTACAAATAAAGAAAAAAATATAATTGATCGATGCTATTCGCATGCATGGCTCCATTTCCTTGGCACAGTGTTCATTGCTTGGCAGCTAGTTACACCCAGCTCTGTAGCAAAAAAAGAGGTGTATGAAGGACACCACAATCTGATCATTTTGTGCTGCTCCACTAAAATCGAGCGGACCATCCCTGTTTGCAAAGATATCCAGTCAGTGTGATTACAATAATAGTGGCACTAGATGATGAAACATAACACACATAAATAGAAGCCGATCACCTCCACGATCTCTCTTTAGGACTAACTTCTTGTTGGAGAAGATTAGGCACGGAGTTGGATGAGGAGGATAGCAAAACTAATCTCCCTTTCCACAGTCCCACAGAAATGTAAAAACGTTGCCCGTGTGACATTTTGGCGGAACTGCACAAAACACTCTTTAGAAAAAAGTGATTTGTGCAGTTCACCAAAAGGTCGCAATAGTAACAAGGTGAAAATGGATAGCCCTATTTGCAAAAGGAGGTCGAAAGGAAACAATTACTGCCCAACAACACAAGTTGAAGACACATACGCCGACAAAAAAGAAGCATGTTTCATGTAATAAGGGAAAGATAGCACATGGTGGTTTATCAAAAATGGTTTGAGGACGAGATTGCAAGATGGAAAGTACGCCGACCGAGATATGATTTAAGCAAACAACTAAAGAAGATCCACATGCAGCAACGTGGGAAGATGGGCAGTGGAGCAAGGCCGGAGGAAGCTGTACGGGAGGGTTGTCGGGATGTTACTAGGAGGGCGCCGGCGGCCGGGATCTGCCCATACTGCGGCAGCGAGCAAGTGTTGAAGGACCTACCGTGCTGGAGCTTGGTCAGAGAGAACGACGGGTACCGCAGATTGGGACGTGCTGCCTCAACACTGTCGAACGGAGATACGATGCACATCCTCCCTTTCCACCGGTGGACGGGATGCGGCCAGATCACTGACCAATGCTGAGAGAGAGAGGCCACAGCCGCCTTGTGTGAGATGGTGTGACGAGAGATAAACCCATTTTTCCATTTTCCCCACGGCAATCGTTTTATATTCTGTACGTGCCATTGAGGAATATATAACTTTATTTAATGCTAACGCATCAAGTCGAACTTTGTTCCGTCTAGGCATGGTATCCGACCCTCCTTCGAGTAAACAACCGCTACACGTGTCAAATTATCACATGGGCTGCGTTTTCATACAGAAACGAACTCCACCGTGTACCCGCGTGGGTGTGGCCAGGAACGATACGTGAGTACGTGCGTCCAACCTGAACTTCTTCTTTAGGTGCAGGTACGTACGTGGGTGGGCATGAGAGAGATGGTTTGTGCGAAACAGAGGCAATGTGTTGATGATATCTCAATAGAAAAACGTAACATATGCAATGTGTGTGAAATAGAGTCATGGACGTGAGATATCAATAGAATTGAAAACAGGGATGAAGTGTGTGGTTGCGCGATCGATAAAGAGTGCCATCGAATTTGTGTTTGCCCACGTCAGAGATACAGGGCGGCTGGCCTACTGGAATTTGAGAGGGCAGAGGTGCAGTTTTTCTCTGTGGCATGGATACCTACCTACAATGTTCGACTATCGGTGTGTGTGTGTGTGGGGGGGGGGGGAGGGGGCAGAGACCAATCGACTAGTATATGTGTGGGGAAGGAGAGAGACCTAGCTATGTATTGAGGGAGATTGATCGACATCCATGGATATGTGTAGCAGAGGAATAAGGTTGGGAAAAAGACAAAGGTAGAGCATCGAAGGGTTGGTGGTGGAGTAGCGTCTCACAAATGGTGGGAGAGGCCTGCTAGACAAACGGAGGGTATGAGTGCAATACCAATAAGAGAGGGCGGGGGATGTCTGTGTGTCTATGCACGTGCGTGTGAGAGACGGGTCGGGAGGTATTCAAGGATGATGAGGGGAGAAGATATGGTTGTGGTAAGCATACGTAACTACATAGGAAGATCAACCGTCGTGTGTCCGAGAAAGGGAGAGACATAACTAGCAAGGTAAGTGTATCGGTGCTTGGTGAAAACGAATTATAGTCGACCTGGTGATACGTCTCCGTCGTATCTATAATTTTTGATTGTTCTGCCAATATTCTTCAACTTTCATATACTTTTGGCAACTTTTTATACTATTTCTGGGACTAACATATTGATCCAGTGCCCAGTGCCAGTTCCTGTCTGTTGCATGTTTTTTGTTTCGCAAAAACCCAATATCAAACGGAGTCCAAACGGGATAAAAACGGACGGAGATTTTTTTGGAATATTTATGATTTTTGGGAAGTGAAATCAACGCGAAACGGAGTCCGGGGTGGCCACGAGGTAGGGGGCGCGCCCTACCCCCCCAGGCGCGCCCCTGACCCTCGTGGTCCACCCGTAAGGCGGTTGACGCTTTTCTTTTGGCACAAGAAAGCTAATTTTATGAGAAAGATCTGGGTGAAAGATTCACCCCAATCGGAGTTACGGATCTCCAGATATAAAGGAAACGGTGAAGGGGTAGAATCAGAGAACACATAGAACGCAGAAACAGAGAGATAGATCCAATCTCGGAGGGGCTCTCGCCCCTCCCAAGCCATGGGAGCCAAGGAACAGAGGGGAAACCCTTCTCCCATCTAGGGAGGAGGTCAAGGAAGAATAATAAGAAGGGGGGCCCTCTCCCCCTTGCTTCCGGTGGTGCCGGAGCGCTGCGAGGGGCCATCATCATCACCGCGACTTCACCAACACCGCCGCCATCTTCACCAACATCTCCACCAACTCTTCCTCCCTCTATGCAGCGGTGTAACCTCTCTCTTATCCGCTGTAATCTCTACTTAAACATGGTGCTCAAGGCTATATATTATTCCCCAATGATGTATGGATATCTTATGATGTTTGAGTAGATCCGTTTTGTCCTATGGGTTAATTGATGATCGTGATTGGTTTGAGTTGCATGTTTTATTATTGGTGCTGTCCTATGGTGCTCTCCGTGTCGCGCAAGCGTGAGGGATCCCCGCTGTAGGGTGTTGCAATATGCTTATGATTTGCTTATGGTGGGTGGCGTGAGTGACAGAAGCACATACCCTAGTAAGTAGGTTGTTTGCATATGGGATAAACAGGACTTGATGCTTTAATGCTATGGTTGGGTTTTACCTTAATGAATCTTTAGTATTTGCGGATGCTTGCTAGAGTTCCAATCATAAGTGCATATGATCCAAGTAGAGAAAGTATGTTAGCTTATGCCTCTCCCTCAAATAGAATTGCAATAGTGATTACCGGTCTAGTAACGTAGTCAATTTCCTAGGGACAATTCCACAACTCCTACCACCACTTTTCCACACTCGCTATATTTAGTTATTTTGCATCTTTATCTAAACAACCCCTAGTTTATGTTTACGTGTTCTTTATTATCTTGCAAACCTATCCAACTATACCTTCAAAGTACTTCTAGTTTCATACTTGTACTAGGTAAAGCGAACGTCAAGCATGCATAGAGTCATATCAGTGGCCGATAGGACTTGAGAGAGTATTTGTTCTGCCTTTACCTCCTCGTTGGGTTCGACACTCTTACTTATCGAAAGAGGCTACAACTATCCCCTATACTTGTGGGTTATCAAGACCTTTTTCTGGCGCCGTTGCCGGGGAGTCATAGCGTGGGGTGAATATTCTCGTGTGTGCTTGTTTGCTTTATCACTAAGTAATTTTTATTTGCTGTCCTTAGTTGTTCTCCATCTTCAATTATGGATATGGAACACAAAATACCAAAAAAATTAACTGTACTTGCTACTCATGAAGATGGGGTAACTCCTAAAACCCCCGACTCTCATTATGTGAGAGATATTATGTACTACTTTGATAATCCTGAGAAAGCCCCATTCAACTTTATAATGGGAGACACGTTGGATCAACATGAATACTTTAGGGATTATCGCTCGACACAAAAAAGGAAACTATTATGGGATCAATTTATTATGTTGCGTTGGTATGCCTGGAATCTATGCTTGAGATATGATATTACTTGTTGCTCTAGGATGGAGGCTCCACGCCTCCCCTTTTCATGCAAATTTAACGATAATGAAACCTTAGCTTCCTATGCTAATGGTATATATGATTACTATGATGTGGAACAAATTGAGGAATTTGTTGCTTTTAAGGCTGCCTATGATATTGAAGCCTTGTTTGAAAAGTATGAAGCTTTTCATGATGATGGTTATAGGCCAGAAAATCTTGCTATACTTGGATATTGCTATGAAAATTATGAATACAATTACTATATTAATGCTTTTATGAAGAAAGTCAACGCTGTCCAAGAAGAGAATAATATTTTGCAGGAAGCTATGGAAGAAGAAATTGATGAAACAGTGAGCTCATTGGATGAAAAACATGATGAGGAGAGCGAAGAACAAAAGGAGGAAGAGCGGATTAGTTACCCGTGCCCACCTTCTAATGAGAGTAACCCTCCAACTCATACATTGTTTAATTCCCCTTCGTGCTTACCGAAGGATGATTGCTATGATCCCTTGAATTTGTTTGAAATATCCCTTTTTGATGATGCTTGCTATGCTTGTGGCCAAGATTCCAATATGAATTATGCTTATGGAGATGAACTTGCTATAGTTCCTTATGTTAAACATGAAATTTTTGCTATTGCACCCACGCATGATAGTCCTATTATCTTTTTGAATTCTCCAAACTACACTATATCGGAGAAGTTTGTGCTTATTAAGGATTATATTGATGGGTTGCCCTTTACCGATGCACATGAGGATTTTGATGAATATAATATGCATGTGCTTGCTTCTCCTACTTGCAATTATTATGAGAGAGGAACTATATCTCCGCCTCTTTATGTTTCCAACACGATAACATTGCAAGAAACTGCTTATACTATGCATTGGCCTTTACTTAGTGTGCATGAATTGTTCTTTTATGACATGCCAATGCATAGGAAGAGATTTAGACTTCGTTGTTGCATGATATATGTTACTTTGTGCTCACTACTAAATTACAAATCATTGTTAATTAAAATTGGCTTTGATATACCTTGGGATCTGGGTGGATTCATTACTTGAGCACTATATGCCTAGCTTAATGGCTTTAAAGAAAGCGCTGCCAGGGAGACAACCCGGAAGTTTTAGAGAGTCATTTGAGAGTCATTTATTTCTGTTGAGTGTTTTCATATAGTTTAAAAATACAAAAATAAAGAGGGGAACCTAAAAACTTTTCAAAAAGGAAAGTGAAAGTGAGAAAGACAAGCATTGTTGAAGTGGGAGAGCTCCTTGAACTTTGTTCATGCTCACGAAAACTTTGTGAATCTTGATTACAGAAAATTTTCATCAAAAAAAAATTATCCCCTTGTACAATTCCATTGTATTATAAAAATAATGTGCCAAGGTTTGCCTTTAGGATGTTTACAATGCTTGTTGGTTTGTGCGGTGCAGGACAGAAACTTTGGCTGTAGTGCACGATTTTACATTTTTAACTGGAAAGTCAAACGGTTCTGATTTCTTTTGCACTGTATTTATGTACAACTTGTTTATTTTTCATAATTTTGGTAGAATTGTTGGGGTACCAGAAGTATGGTGGATGTTCAGATTGCTACAGACTGTTCTGTTTTTGACAGATTCTGTTTTTGATGCATAGTTTGCTTGTTTTGATGAATCTATCAATTTATATCAGTGGATTAAGCCATGGAAAAGCTATATTACAGTAGACACAATGCAAAAACAAAATATGAATTGGTTTGCAATAGTACTTAGAGTGGTGATTTGCTTCATTATACTAACAGATCTTACCGAGTTTTCTGTTGAAGTTTTGTGTGGATGTAGTGTCTAATCGAGGATGTTTCCATGTGAGAAGAAGGAAGAGAGGCAAGAGATCAAGCTTGGGGATGCCCGAGGAACCCCAAGTAAATATTCAAGGAGACTCAAGCATCTAAGCTTGGGGATGTTGGGGAGGCATCCCCTCTTTCTTCAACAAGTATCGGTATGTTTTCGGATTCGTTTCATTCATGCATTATGTGCAAGTCTTGGAGCGTCTTTTGCAATTTAGTTTTCACTTTTTCTTTTATGCACCATGCTGGTATGAGATAGTACTTGGTTGATTTATAGAATGCTCTGCACTTCACTTATATCTTTTGAGTATGGCTTTATAGAATGCTTCATGTGCTTCACTTATATCATTTGAAGTTTGGATTGCCTGTTTCTATTTACATAGACAACCGCCATTTGTAAAATGCTCTTTTGCTTCACTTATATTTGTTAGAGCGTGGGCACATCTTTTGTAGAAAGAACTATACTCTCTTGCTTCACTTATATCTATTTAGAGAGATGACAGGACTTGGTCATTCACATGGTTAGTCATAAAATCCTACATAAACTTGTAGATCACTGAATATGATATGTTTGATTCCTTGCAATAGTTTTGTGATATAAAGGTGGTGATATTAGAGTCATGATAGTGGGTGGTTGTGGATTGTAGAGACACTTGTGTTGAGGTTTGTGATTCCCGTAGCATGCACGTGTGGTGAACCGCTTTGTGATGAAGTTGGAGCACAATTTTATTTATTGATTGTCTTCCTTATGAGTGGCGGTCGGGGACGAGCGATGGTCTTTTCCTACCAATCTATCCCCCTAGGAGCATGCACGTAGTACTTTGTTTTCAATGGCTTGTAGATTTTTGCAATAAGTATATGAGTTCTTTATGACTAATGTTGAGTCCATGGATTATACGCACTCTCACCCTTCCATCATTGATAGCCTCTTCGGTACCGTGCATTGCCCTTTCTCACCTAGAGAGTTGGTGCAAACTTCGCCAGTGCATCCAAACCCCGTGATACGATACGCTCTATCACACATAAGCCTCATTATATCTTCCTCAAAACAGCCACCATACCTACCTATCATGGCATTTCCATAGCCATTCCGAGATATATTGCCATGCAACTTTCATCATCATCATCATCATATCCATGACTTGAGCTTTTCATTGTCATATTGCTTTGCATGATCGTAAGATAGCTAGCATGATGTTTTCATGGTATGTCCGTTTTTTGATGTCATTGCTATGCTAGATCATTGCACATCCCGGTATACCACCGGAAGCATTCATATAGGGTCATATCTTTGTTCTAGATATTGAGTTGTAAGTAAATAAAAGTGTGATGATCATCATTATTAGAGCATTATCCCAGTGAGGAAAGGATGATGGAGACTATGATTCCCCCACGAGTCGGGATGAGACTCCAGACTTTATGAAAAGTAAAAGAGGCCAAAGAAGCCCAAATATAAAAAAAGAGGCCAAAGAAGCCCACCAAAAAGAAAGAAAAAAATAAAAAAAATGAAAAATAAAAAAATGAGAGAAAAAGATAGAAGGGGCAATGTTACTATCCTTTTACCACACTTGTGCTTCAAAGTAGCACCATGTTCTTCATAGAGAGAGCCTCCTATGCTTTCACTTTCATATACTAGTGGGAATTTTCATTATAGAACTTGGCTTGTATATTCCGATGATGGGCTTCCTCAAATGCCCGAGGTCTTCATGAGTAAGCAAGTTGGATGCACACCCACTTAGTTTCAGTTTGAGCTTTCATACACTTATAGGTCTAGTGCATCCGTTGCATGGCAATCCCTACTCACTCACATTGATATCTATTGATGGGCATCTCCATAGCCCGTTGATACGCCTAGTCGATGTGAGACTTTCTCCTTCTTTGTCTTCTCCACATAACCCCACCATCATATTCTATTCCACCTATAGTGCTATGTCCATGGCTCACGCTCATGTATTGCGTGAAAGTTGAAAAAGTTTGAGATTATTTAAGTATGGAACAATTGCTTGGCTTGTCATCGGGGTTGTGCATGATTAAATACTTTGTGTGATGAAGATAGAGCAACAGCCAGACTATATGATTTTGTAGGGATAACTTTCTTTGGCCATGTTGTTTTGAAAAGACATGATTGCTTTATTGGTACGCTCGAAGTATTATTGTTTTTATGTCAAATGATAGACTATTACTTTGAATCACTCGTGTCTTAATATTCATGCCATGATTAGACATATGATCAAGATTATGCTAGGTAGCATTCCACATCAATTTTTTTATCATTTACCTACTGGAGGACGAGCAGGAATTAAGCTTGGGGATGCTGATACGTCTCCGTCGTATCTATAATTTTTGATTATTCCATGCAAATATTCTTCAACTTTCATATACTTTTGGCAACTTTTTATACTATTTTTGGGACTAACATATTGATCCAGTGCCCAGTGCCAGTTCCTGTCTGTTGCATGTTTTTTGTTTCGCAGAAACCCAATATCAAACGGAGTCCAAACAGGATAAAAATGGACGGAGTTTTTTTTGGAATATTTATGATTTTTGGGAAGTGAAATCAATGCGAAACAGTGTCCGGGGTGGTCACGAGGTAGGGAGGCGCGCCCTGCCCCCCAGGCGCGCCCCTGACCCTCGTGGTCCACCCGTAAGGCGGTTGATGCTTTTCTTTTGGCGCAAGAAAGCTAATTTTATGAGAAAGATCTGGGCGAAAGATTCACCCCAATCGGAGTTACGGATCTCCAGATATAAAGGAAACGGCGAAGGGGTAGAATCAGAGAACACAGAGAACGCAGAAACAGATAGATTGATCCAATCTCGGAGGGGCTCTCGCCCCTCCCAAGCCATGGGAGCCAAGGAACAGAGGGGAAACCCTTCTCCCATCTAGGTAGGAGGTCAAGGAAGAAGAAGAAGAAGGGGGCCCCTCTCCCCCTTGCTTCCAGTGGCGCCGGAGCGCTGCCAGGGGCCATCATCATCACCGCGATCTTCACCAACACCGCCACCATCTTCACCAACATCTCCACCAACTCTTCCTCCCTCTATGCAGCGGTGTAACCTCTCTCTTATCCGCCGTAATCTCTACTTAAACATGGTGCTCAAGGCTATATATTATTCCCCAATGATGTATGGCTATCTTATGATGTTTGAGTAGATCCGTTTTGTCATATGGGTTAATTGATGATCGTGATTGGTTTGAGTTGCATGTTTTATTATTGGTGCTGTCCTATGGTGCTCTCCGTGTCGCGCAAGCGTGAGGGATCCCCGCTGTAGGGTGTTGCAATATGCTTATGATTTGCTTATGGTGGGTGGCGTGAGTGACAGAAGCACAGACCCGAGTAAGTAGGTTGTTTGCGTATGGGATAAAGAGGACTTGATACTTTAATGCTATGGTTGGGTTTTACCTTAATGAATCTTTAGTAGTTGCAGATGCTTGCTAGAGTTCCAATCATAAGTGCATATGATCCAAGTAGAGAAAGTATGTGATCTTATGCCTCTCCCTCAAATAGAATTGCAATAGTGATTACCGGTCTAGTAACGTAGTCAATTGCCTAGGGATAATTCCACAACTCCTACCACCACTTTTCCACACTCGCTATATTTACTTATTTTGCATCTTTATCTAAACAGCCCCTAGTTTATGTTTACGTGTTCTTTATTATCTTCCAAACCTATCCAACTACACCTTCAAAGTACTTCTAGTTTCATACTTGTACTAGGTAAAGCGAACGTCAAGCGTGCGTAGAGTCGTATCAGTGGCCGATAGGACTTGAGAGAGTATTTGTTCTACCTTTAGCTCCTCGTTGGGTTCGACACTCTTACTTATCGAAAGAGGCTACAACTATCCCCTATACTTGTGGGTTATCACCTGGCTATATGTAGGGAGATCAGCTCATATACACACCTGCATGTGTTAGAAGCAAATAAGGTCAGGAGAGACAGATAGGGGGAGAGGGTGCGGCTAGGAGGTGGTGCGAGAGGCCTACCATGTCGAGGGGGGAGGAGTGTGTGAGTATGTGATCAATGAAAAGAGGGGCGGGAGTGTGCACCTGCATGGAATCGTATTGGACATAGGGGGCATGGACGGTGAGAAGAGAAGAGGGGAAGTATATATGTATTTGTTGTAGGCACACTTGGCTAGAGAGGTATATCGACCGGTGTGTGCCAGAAAGAAGGAGTCGGGGGCCTACACACACCACGGGTGGACGACCTAAAGAGAAATAACGAACGTGCGCGATGGAGGGGACGCTAAGGGTGGGTGAGAGGGGGGCGGGCGTGTGCATGCACGATAGAAAGTTAGCGCTAGCTAGCTACAAATATAAGAGGATCGTGAAGGTGTAAAAGACGAACAAAGATCATAATTCATTATAAAAAAGTGGATACGGATACTTGAAGAAGATATCATAATGTAGAACATTGATTATAATTTGGGCTAATGTGTGGCTTTTGCAACTCAGGTCTAAATACTTGTCATAATGTAGGGGGCGGGGCACTATACTTTGTGTGTTAAACACGGTGTACGTATGGAACATGGTTTAGATTATGAATATATAGTTAGTACATCAAATGTACTATTATTTGGAATCAACATCAAGTGTATTCAAAAAATAGAATTCAAGTTCATGTAGTACACATAGTTCATATCTATCTCTATAGTAATCATGTGGTGTGTTATTAAGGTAATACACGAATGATGGTTTAAGTTGGCAACAATCATGATTGTAGATTTTTATTGAAATAGAGAAACAAATTCAAATTTGGTTCGAATTGCAGCGGTAGTATAGACATTTGGAATGCACTAAAATGTTGGTATGAGTAGGTCGTTACATGCATTATACATGAAGCGAAAAAATTAATTGGACATAACATGGATTCATACTCCCTCCTTCCATCTATATAGGGCGTAATGAGATTTTTAAGACCGCCTTTGACTATTGACAAGATTAATAGTACATGACATGCACAATGTGAAAATTATATCATTGGAAGAACCTTTCACAGACGAATTTAACGGTGTGCTTTGTGTAAGTTGCATGTCATATATTATTGCTCTAATATTTGGTCAAAGTTAGCATCGAAAACGCATTAGGCCCTATATAGATGGAAGGAGGGAGTAGCTTTGAATAGCATTTGTATAGTAAAACAGGGCAAGACTCTCTCCTTGTGTGGTGTGAATAGTTTTATTTTTTTCATTTTCTTTTTGGTTGAGGGAAGTGTGAATTGATTTGGTACGTACAAGTACAATATTAGTACATGTTAGGCTTGTCCCTAAAACTCAACCCGCGTCTTGTTATATCCCGAAAATTCAGATATCATGCTCCCAAAACTGGCGCCTTCACAACCCGTGCCTTGCTATCCCGAAATTACAACGTGCGCGAAAACTCCCTCCAGCTGCCAAATCCCGACACGTGAAATCCCCCTTCTAACCCCGAGGCGAAAGGGCCGCTAGTTCAAATCGGTGGGGGGTACTTTTGTAACACACCCTACATTTTGGACAAGCGCGTCCCTAAATCATGGTTCACCCCCTCCCATCGCCCCCTTTTCGCCATTCGAAATCCCAGGCCGCCATAACCTCTCCGCTCCAGCCGCGAAACCCCACCCTCCTCCATCCGCCACCTCACCGCTGCCCAGTCGGAGCCTCTTCCTCGATGACATCGTCCACCGCAATAGCTCGACGTCCCTCATCCACCTCCCCGGATGAGGATCTGTCGTCCATCTCGTCGTCCCGCCGGTTTAGCCGCCCCGTCCTCCACCTCCAAGGAGCTGCTCCGACGATCGCCTCATCTATCGCGGCTGCTCCATCCCCATAGTGCTGCCTTAACCTGCTCCACCGGAACCGCAACATCCTCACTGACTCATTAGACGAAGCCGAGGCCTACTCGGCGCCACCAAAGAGGTTGTACACTCATCGCATCGCACCTTCTCCTTAACTCGACCTCCCGGCGCCAACGGTGCTCGATCTGCACCCCCATGGAGCGGCTACCTTGAAGCGTCGTCGCCGGTGACATCTTCACGGCAGCTCTCCCCTAGCGCGAGGCCCCTTCGGCGGCGGCGTCCATACCAGTCGGATCTGCCGCTGCTGCTCCGGCTCTCGCTCGATCACTCATGCTGCTGCTCCGGCTCTTGCTCGATCGCTCGCTCGCCCAGCTGCTGCTGCCGCTCTCCCCATCGCTCGTGCTGCTGCTCTGCTCCGATTTAGCCACACTTCAGTCGACTGAATCAACTTTTGGGTCAGTCGATTTTCAGGGGTTGGGGGGGCTCGCCGAAGTTATGGAAGAACCACCCACAGCGGGGACGGGGGCTCGCCGGAGAGGTACCCCACTATCTATCTTAGGGTTCAGGGTGGGGGTGGGGGCTAGAGGGCTGGCCGGGGCGGCGGTGGGGAGTTGTTTCGGGGCGGCGAGGCGCCGCTGGGGCCGACGGTTTGGCCGGTGGCGGCTGGCGGCTCAGGGGGGTGCAAGTTGAAGATGAACTGCATGCCCTCCCTAAACTACATGTCAAGTGCGTCTCTGCTACCATTGCATTCAGTTTCGACAGTAGCATTCAGATTCCACAGTAAATTTCAGTTTTGACAGTTAAGTTCAGAGTCAATAGCTTTTACCTCGTCTGTTGTAGTCAGGTGGTTTTTGGTGATGTAAATTTTATATCTATTTTACATCATCTATTTGAGATGCTATTAGAATTCCACTTGAGATTCACAATGCCTGTCTTGTGCTGCTTCAGCCTTGACATCTTACGGCTCACCGGAGCTGCTCCAACGACAGAATGATCCATCACAACAGAGCAGTGCCCTGGATGTTGTCTACAGATTCCTCAGATCTTCCTCCACACCTCCGACAGCCACCTCTGCCTCAACTGCTTCATCGACCAACCAATGATGCTGAGGTCTACACGGCTACGACAAAGAGGTTGTACACTTGCTGCATCACTTATTACTATACATTCACGTCGATCTATTAGGGCTATTTTGGTTCAACGGAAAAACATAGCAATAGGGAATTTTTCAATTGCACTCTACTATTCAATTATCCATGCATTTTGTTGAAAGGAATGAAGCAAAACATCCACCTGGACCTACTTTTCAAAATCCTATGCATGAAAACAAGACCAAGTGCATTAGTGGCAGAATAACATTCTAACTGTACACACTTTCATATGGTTTCACTTTATTTTGGCCATGTTTCTTTGCATTCCTCTGCTCTTCCAATTCCTGCCGCGACGTCGTCCACCTCACCTGAGCTGCTCCATCGACAGAAGCATCCACCAAAACAGACATCACGACTCCTGACCGTCTTTCGCTGCCTCGGATCTCCTTCCCTGCCGCTGGCACCCACTGCAATGGCATCACCATCATCGACTCAGCAGATGAACCTGAGGAGTACACGGGTCCACAAGAGAGGTCGCACTCTTTGGTTTCTGCTTATATTATGCATTGTTAAAATTACCTACTAATTTATCGTCTTGTTCAGCTCTTGGACTCCCAAGTCAGGTCCAAATTAATGTTCAAACTTGAGTTCTAAATTAGTTGTGGGGCACATATCGAGGCAGCAATGAATAGTATGCCTGTCTAATATCTGGTTCACCTAGGGTATGCCTATGTTGTTCATCTTGGGTGGAAAACAAATAGTAAAGCAACCATCACCTGTCTTTTTATTAAATTAAAGCAATCATCAGCCTACTATCATTATTTTTGGATCCATCCACTGGTTGTTACCATCACTCTAAATTTCTACATGCTCTCCTTACATAATCTCACCATATTTTTTTTGTATGCATGTCAGATATTGTACACGGTCATGCTGAACTGTAGAGAAAAAGAGAAGAGTTTTGCGCGGCAATACAATGTCATGCAGACATCGCTCCATGGTGGGTTCAATGGCAAACCCTCCCCACCCCTCTCCAGATTGTAATCCAGAGGAAGATATCTGTTCTGAGGCGGATTCAGACGCCGCTGACCACTCCTATTTACCCCCCAAGGTGTTTGCTCTACTTGGCATGATGATGTTAGTCATATCATGCATATGTTGCCTTGTAGTGCCTACTTTTGACATCATATATGTCATCTGCTTAGTTTAGACATGTTCTGTAATGTCACCTGTTTAGTTTCTATATCATATATGGGAATTATGCAGTGTCATGTCTTTTAGCCAGCCATAATATATGCGAAATGTGCAACGCCATCCTGTTTAACCAGGCATCATATATTTGAATGATATCTGAATCAACCATTTGGGTGGGAGATGGAAAAATCTGGAGTGAAAACAAGGCCTTCAGAGCAGACAGTGCTTCCTGTCGAAGCAGATCTCTTGTTGGGTCCCGATAGCTCCTCAGAGATGGATTCAGAGACAGATGACCAGTCCTATTCCCCCACCGAGGTGTATGCTCTAACTTGGCACGGTTATACTGCTCATATCATGCATATGGTGTCTTGCATTGCATAGTTTAGACATCATATACACAATATTCAACACCATGTTCTTAGTTCACACATCATATCGAATGCCCTCTGTTTAGCATATAAATCACATATGTGAATTAAATGATGCGATCCTGATTACTTAGATAACATGTAGGTGAATTATGTCATGTGATCCTGTTTAGTTATTCATTATATCTTTGAATTATGTTATGCTATGCTATCCAGTTTAGATAGACATCATATATGTGAAATTATGTCATGCTATCCGTTTTAGTTAAACAATATACATGTCAACTATTTCATGCCCTCTTTTTTCCACACTATCTATTGCATCCGTCTCTCATACAATGTCTGTACATTCAACTATGTTTCCTGTTTATCAGCCATTTGAATTGGAGCAGGTGATGCCAGTATCTAGCGGACTAAAGACACGGTCTTCAAATAAAACAGTGCTACCTCTTGGTGGAGATAGCACCCCGGTTGTACATGCACAAGAACCAGCCCTACCACACATAACCCAAACTCTCGCAGATTGTACCCCTACTGCGATGGACAGAGAACCAACTTCACCCAATCTAACCCCAACCCCAGCCGATAGTAACCCAGTTCCTGTTGACACAGCACCATCTCCACCACAGAGCTCCCAAACAAGAGTAGTTGGTAAGGCAGCTCCAGTGCCCAAAGGGCCAGTACTATCACGGTGAACCCCAACTCCACCAGTTAGTACGCCTATTCCTGTGGAGGAAGCACAACCAGCTAGTCGTAGTTTAGCATCTATCGCATTTGATGTTGTTAAATCGCATGTGCGTATCTTCCCATCTTGGAAATATTATACTAAAGATGAAGGAAAATGCCAGTTGCAGGTGTTTGTCCAGGAGTTATGTGTAAGTAATGTTATTCATGGCAGTTACTTTGCTTCGTCCCATACATCCTACCTCCATGATGGTTATAATACATCAAATTTTCCCATTTTTCTCTATAGAGAAGGACCAATTTGGAAACTCGGGATGAGGTAACGTGTGCTAATACCTCTGCTATCTTCAAGAATGCTTGGTGGCAGTATCAGAATTACCTGAAGAAAACGTACTTCACCGGCAAAGAAACTCATCGGATTCCCTTGCGTTCTCCTGAGACACATTTACTGGACGATGACTGGGAATGCCTTGTTCTGTACTGGTCCAAAACCAAGAATGTGGTAAGGTCTATGAGCTCATTTTCTCTTTTTAAGTATTATATTCTTGTGTCTTACTATACTCTGTTCATGTAGAACAAGTGCCTAAACCTAAAGAACAACTGTTCTAATTTAAGATTCCATTGCTATCATAGTTCAAAAAAGCGCTAGGCGTTAATTGTGCGTTTTGCCACCGCCTTGCGCTTTACTGACCAAAGCGCATGCTTATGCGCAGTTATGCACAGATTAGGCGGAGTTATGCGCAATGCATTTTGCCAACGCCTAGAGCCTAGACGCGCTTAAGCGCTCGCTTAGGTGCTCCTTTTTAACTATGATTGCTTTACTCTTGTATCACTTTATTTACTCATACAAACTTATTTTTAAATTGAAGGATCCAATTGAAACTCCAATGGCACGGCAGGTATGTTCACGCATGTTTCTTTAACAGGTTTGCTCTTATCAATAGCTCTGTTGATTTCAATTTCAATTGTGTATACAGTTGACTTTCATATCATGCACATTACTAGCATGAAAACAGAGCCAATAGTGTTGTTGTACATGTAGACCCGTGGTACCCATCCGAAATCTTGTTGTGCCGTGTAGTTTCCCACACCTTGTATTCTTTCACTTCTGCTTTGTCTTGAACTGATATGATTTGAACCGTGTCCCTATTTTGATTTGGCAAGACAATGCAGTGACCATAGGACATAGATATATGTTTGTTTGATGCTTTTATTATGTACTAGTACTTGGCAATAGAAGACTTGGTAGTTTAATCCTGTCCACCTTACTAATGAACTGGTTCACCGAAATGAGTTTCATATACTAGTACATGCTAAATTTGTTATGTGTCTGCTTGTTTCTTCTTTTAGAATGCTGACAGAATATTGGGGAAGAGTGCCTTATTAAGCAATGGTAAAGGAATAATGCACATAAGGTTCAGGATAGTGACACATCCTTGTTGGTCTCCAACAAAGTTGATAAAGCAGCTAAGGAAGACTATCTTGAAGACAGCGAGACAACCCCAAAGTCCTATCTTGGTTTAGTGTTCGAGTTACTGGCCACTACTGCTTGCACCAGCTATTCAAACTCACTATCTGAATCAGTTCGATTTCTTGAGTCTCAACTACAAGCTGAAAGACATCGATCAGCTGTGCTGCGACAAGAAGCGGAAGGACTGCGGAAGTCCCTGGAGCATTCAGATACATACTTTCTGGTGCAACAACAAGCGTTGGAGGATTTTAGCACCAAACAGGACAAAGCTAATAAGCTTGCTAAGCTTATTGCCAGCATGGTGGATACCCAAGATAACGTTTCTTGAGCTCTTCTGAAGTTGTTTCAGTTATCCTCTTGTTTTGCTGCCGCGTTTATTTGCACTGGTGGCCAATTTCAACGGCCAGTGTATGTAATATGTTGCTTTGTTCCCTATATTTGCACTAGTGGTGAACTTTGATGCCCAGTGGATGTAATATGTGTAATAGCGGTAATAGGCTAGCGTTAATTGCTTGCTTATTTATTTCCTTATTGTCTTGTTTAGTTGTTTGCTTGTAGTCACTGCAGTTCTTTTTTTGTGTTTTTCTAGTGGCCACAATAGCCTATTTTTGGTAACTAGGCCAAAATAATCATGGCAACACACGGACTATTGTAACCATGGGCCTCCTGCAGGCCGTATGTTCCACGGGCTTTCTTCCGGCCGTAGGATCCATTGGCCAACTATACAGGCCGTAGGATCAATTGGCCTTCTATACATGCCTTAGGATTCACGAGCCTTCTACGGGCCTTAGGATTCATGGGCTTTCTACAGGCCATAGGGTCCATGGGCCTTCTACGGGCCGTACGATCCACTAGCCTTCTATGGGTCGTACGATCCATGGGCCTCATATGGGCTGTAGGATCCATGTGCCTTCTACTGGGCATATCGTCATTTCACCAATCATGGGTTGTACTGTTCGTGGACCATAAGGGGCCGTTAATAGGCCATATTTGATAACTCTATGAAAACAGCCCAGCGGGTTTTTTGACATGAAAACGGCCCAACATATTAACGGTCCACAAACGGGCCGATTGCAACGACGGGCTGAATTTGGCCCACAAGCAGAAAATGACAGTAATGGGCCGTATGTAACTGAATGCTGCAAATGAGCGCAAGAGCCAATGGGCCCTGAGAAGGCCGAAAGATAACTTGGTCTGGAAATGGCCCAATGGAATAACGGGCCGTTAATGGGTATAAAGTGATACACTGTTCATTACGGGCCAGTTTCACAACAGGCCGTTAATGGGCCAAGTACAAAGGGCCTCATATGGGCCGAAAGAAGTCATGGGCCACACATGGGCCGGAAGTTAAAACGGGCTGGAATCATATTGGACGGCCCAGATGACGCTACTGGGCCTAATTCGGAGAGGCCGTAACGGGCCCTGGGTTAGCGGGCTGTAAATGGGCAATATGCGAATAGGCTGTTAACAGGCTTTCCGTGGGCCGGCCCGCCACCTTTTAACCAAGTCAAACGGGTCGGCCTTTTCACAAGAATGGGCCTCTGTTGGGTCGTGCCACGTGTCGCCGTATCATCGGCACCTTCGGTCCAATGAGTGGATGACATCTGTCCCAACGGTAAGCCGACACATGTTTCCTCCAGCCAATGATGATTTTACACGTGGAAAATCCCCATTGGTCGGGGCTGTTAACGGGTTATCGGATCCAAAACCGGACCCGATAGCTTAATGGCGTTCCATTACGGTGGATGCCACGTGTCGGGCACCCTTGACGAAAGCACTTTTGTGATGCGCGATTTATCGTCATGGAAGTGGACACTTTCGTGATAATAATTTTAATGTCATGGAACACTTCTACGACATCACAAGTATGACTATCTTGATTCTGTCATAAAATCATCATGGATGTACATGTATGACAAAAAATGCGACCTATTGTGACAAACACGTATCATCATGGAATTGTATTTGTTTTGTAGTGAGGGCTTTACTGATGTTCTATTCAAGACTGATTGCCTCTCGGTGGTCCATCCTTTAAAGTCTCCGTCCAGAGATCGCTCGATGGTGGGCTCTGTCCTTGTGGATGTCAAGTCTTTGGCTAATGGCCTCTCTTTTGTGGCCTTTCATCATGTTCGTCGGCATTGTAATGCGGTAGCTCATTTATTAGCTAGATCAAGATTGGGCTCTTCTAGCCTTTCTCTTTCTCATCATGCTCCAGATTGTATCCGGGAGACCATTTGTAAATTTGTTGCTTGATCAATAAAGGCCGACGTTCTCTAAAAAACGTATCTAAACGCTAGATTAGACTTAACTACAATGAATTGCTCCTACATGTGGTGGTCTGTGCAACAAATCATTAGAGTAGGTATTTTGTGAGAAATTAGCACCAAAAGTTGGTGATTTGTGCAATTCCCTCGATGCTGGCACCTGAAAACGCACCTCAGGCAACCTTGATCGCAAAGTCACTAAATCCTAACTACAAGTGGGCGTTCTTGATGTGTGGCTTGATGCTAGCCTATTGGCTAGCGATTGATGGAGTGTACACTTTTGTTGCCAACATTAGATGATGTTGCCATTTTTAGGTAAATCTTGGCATTGCGCCAATTTTTTTGCTTGTCAACACATTTGCTAGCCAAGTTTTGATACCAATCCAAGCATTGCCTATATTTATAACAAGAGACTTTAGGGTTCTATCCGTCAATTAAGAAGAAAATTGCCACGTTAATTATCTGGGAACTGGGCAAAAATCAGCACATCATGCCCACAAAAGATGGACACTCCAGACCACAAAGATCCACACACGTCATCCAAGAGAAGAACTTTGTCTAGGTTTCTAGCAATGGTCAAGTTCAACACCTCTCGCCATGCAAGCAATTCAGACTATATCGTGAATGACCAATCAAGACTCTTTACCATGAAAGGACACACGAGAACCTTGTCGGCCTATGCCAAATAATCGGCCAAAGGCGTCGAGGAATAGGCATCGACTTGGGTGACGAGCCTCGTAGGACAAAATAAGAACATCTTGCCCTAGCATTGCTAGGTGCAGTCACCAAAGCTTGCTAAACATCGAACCTACCTTTCAGAGGGCAACGTTGCCGGCGAGCAACCTCTTGACTTGCAACTCCGGCTTGACCGCTATACATGAAGAAGACGCAATGACAAACCTAGGGGTATGACAGGCATGCGACGAATAAGAACTTGTCACGAACCAACTCCTCGTGGCACCATCATCGTCGTCCAACGATTCGCAATGCCAACCCCTTGCACCACCGGTCGAACACTTGTCAGTCACGATGTCGCGCACGTTCAACTCTGGGAAGGCTTGGAGTGGGACAAGTCTTCAAGACAACACCCCAAGTAGGGAAACGACACGGGAACATTGTCCATAGGTGGACTGCTGCAGGGCATTGGTTCGTTCGTAGGTGGATGACTTCTCGACCGCAAGATAAAAAGTTCGGCTAGCTCTGTAGAAGAGCGGAGGTGGCACCAGTGCGCCATCCCCTTGTCTTGAAAGTTGTTGTCAGAGTTTGCCCCAAGGGCCCGTTTGTGATATCTTGTTTGTTTGCGGTGATCTCTGTAATGTTAGTTCCTTTAATAAATTGAGCCTTAGGCTTTTCCAAAAGAAAAAAAAAGAAAATTTGCGCCCTCTGTTGATAACAGCTCAGTTTTTTAGCCAATGGTAGCAGTCCAGCTTTACCAATCTTGCAAACCAACCTGTGGTTGGATGGTTAGGAGTACAGTGGTATCCCCAGCCCACCAGGGTTCAAGTCCTGGTGCTCGCACTTGTCTTAAATTTATTTCAGGATTCCGACGATACACTTTCAATGGGAGGAGATGATACGTCCATTTTGCATCATGCTTTTATATCAACATTTATTGCATTATGGGCTGTCACTACACATTATGTCACAATACTTATGCCTTTTCTCTCTTATTTTATAAGGTTTGCACGAAGAGGGAGAATGCTGGCAGCTGGAATTCTGGGCTGGAAAAGCAGCAAATATTAGAGACGTATTCTGCACAACTCCAAAAGTCCTAAAACTCCACGAAAGTCAGTTTTGGAATATATTAAAAATATTGGGCGAAGAAAGCACCAGTCGGGGGCCACCCAGCAGCCACGAATTCAACCATATAACCAGCACCTAAAGCATTCTTTTCATGATCTACTTGCATAGAAATTTTACTACTCTCCACATAAGCAAATTTCTTCTCATGAATAGTAGTGGGAGCAAACTCAACAAAATAATTATCATTTGAGGCATAATCCAATTGAAAACTAAAATCATGATGAAAAGTTTCATGGTTATCATTATTCTTAATAGCATACAAGTCATCACAATAATCATCATAGATAGCAACTTTGTTCTCATAATCAAGTGGAACCTCTTCCAAAATAGTGGATTCATCACTAAATAAAGTCATGACCTCTCCAAATCCACTTTAATCAATATAATCATCATAAATAGGAGGCATGCTTTCATCATAATAAATATTCTCATCAAAACTTTGGGGACAAAAAATATCATATTCATCAAACATAGCATCCCAAGCTTGTGGCTTTGCATATCATTAGCATCATGGGTGTTCAAAGAATTCATACTAATAACATTGCAATCATGCTCATCATTCAAAGATTTAGTGCCAAAATTTTTATAGACTTCTTCTTCTAGCACTTGAGCACAATTTTCCTTACCATCATTCTCACGAAAGATATTAAAAAGATGAAGCGTATGAGGCAAACTCAATTCCATTTTTTTGTAATTTTCTTTTATAGACTAAACTAGTGATAAAACAAGAAACTGAAAGATTCGACTGCAAGATCTAAAGATATACCTTCAAGCATTCACCTCCCCAGCAACGGTGCCAGAAAAGAGCTTGATGTCTACTACACAACCTTATTCTTGTAGACGTTGTTGGGCCTCCAAGTGCAGAGTTTTGTAGGACAATAGCAAATTTCCCTCGAGTGGATGACCTAAGGTTTATCAATCCGTGGGAGGCGTAGGATGAAGATGGTCTCTCTCAAACAACACTGCCACCAAATAGCAAAGAGTCTCTTGTGTCCCCAACACACCCAATACAATAGTAAATTGTATAGGTACACTAGTTCGGAGAAGAGATGGTGATACAAGTGCAATATGGATGGTAGATATAGGTATTTGTAATCTGAAAATATAAAAACAACAAGGTAGCAAGCGATAAAATTGAGCGTAAATGGTATTGCAATGGTAGGAAACAAGGCCTACGGTTCATACTTTCACTAGTTCAAGTTCTCTCAACAATAATAACATAACTGGATCATATAACTATCCCTCAACATGCAACAAAGAGTCACTCCAAAGTCACTAATAGCGGAGAACAAACGAAGAGATTATTGTAGGGTACGAAACCACCTCAAAGTTATCCTTTCTGATCGTTCTATTCAAAAGTCCATAGTAAAATAACTCGAAGCTATTCTTTCCGTTCGATCTATCATAGAGTTCGTACTGGAATAACACCTTAAGACACAAATCAACCAAAACCCTAATGTCACCTAGATACTTCAATGTCACCTCAAATATCCGTGGGCATGATTATATGATATGCATCACACAATCTCAGATTCATCTATTCAACCAACACAAAGTACTTCAAAGAGTGCCCCAAAGTTTCTATCGAAGAGTCAAGACAAAAATGTGTGCCAACCCCTATGCATAAGTTCACAAGGTCACTGAACCCGCAAGTTGATCACCAAAACGTACATCAAGTAGATCACGTGAATATCCCATTATCACCACAGTTAAGCACATGCAAGACATACATCAAGTGTTCTCAAATCCTTAAAGACTCAATCTGATAAGATAACTTCAAAGGGAAAACTCAATCCATTACAAAATAGTAGAGGGGGAGAAACATCATAAGATCCAACTATAATAGCAAAGCTCGCGATACATCAAGATCGTGCCAAATCAAGAACACGAGAGAGAGAGAGAGATCAAACACATAGCTACTGGTACATACCCTCAGCCCGAGGGTGAACTACTCCCTCCTCGTCAAGGAGAGTGAGGGAGTCCTGGGTTAGGGGGTGTCCGGATGGCCGGACTAAGACCTTTGGCCGAACTCCCGGACTATGAAGATACAAGATTGAAGACTCCATCCCATGTCCGTATGGGACTTTCCTTGGCGTGGAAGGCAAGCTTGGTGATACGATATGAAGATCTCCTCCCATTGTAACCAACTCTTTGTAACCCTAGCCCTCTCCGGTGTCTATATAAACCGGAGAGTTTTAGTCCGTAGGACGAACAACAACCATACCATAGGCTAGCTTCTCGGGTTTAGCCACTCCGATCTCGTGGTAGATCTACTCTTGTACTACCCATATCATCAATATTAATCAAGCAGGAGTAGGGTTTTACCTCCATCGAGAGGGCCCGAACCTGGGTAAAAACATCGTGTCCCTTGTCTCCTGTTACCATCCGCCTAGACGCACAGTTCGGGACCCCCTACCCGAGATCCGCCGGTTTTGACACCGACATTGGTGCTTTCATTGAGAGTTCCTCTGTGTCGCCGCCTTTAGGCCCGATGGCTTCTTCGCTCGTCAATCGCGATGCGGTCCGGGATGAGACTTTTCTCCCGGGACAGATCTTCGTATTCGGCGGCTTCGCACTGCGGGCCGACTTGTTCGCCCATCTGGAGCAGATCGAAAGCTACGCCCCTGGCCATCAGGTCAGGTTTGGAAGCTTAAACTACACGGCCGACATCTGCGGAGACTTGATCTTCGACGAATTCGAGCCACGACCGGGCACGCCGCACTGTCACAATGGGCATGATTTAGCTCTGTCATCGGACAACGCCCAGAGCGTCGCTCAGGTGTCCGCTCCGACCATTAGCTCGGAGCCCACTACGCCAGTCAGGGACGGACGGTTGGACGCCGCCCCGGAAACTGCAATCTCTACGGCGATAGAGCCGGATACCAGCCTAGTCCCTTGCAAGGCCCGCGACTCCAAGGTGCCGGACTCCGATCCGGACTCCGTAAATCCCGCACCTCTTCCGATTAAGCCCGATTGGGCTCCGGTCATGGAGTTCACCACCGCGGATGTCTTTCAGCACTCACCTTTCGGCAACATCCTGAATTCGTTAAAGTCCCTCTCTTTGTCAGGAGAGCCCTGGCCGGACTACGGCCAACACGGTTGGGATGCGGACGACGAAGAAATTTGTAGCCCACCCACCACCCACTTCGTAGCCACTGTCGATGATTTAACCGACATGCTTGACTTCGACTCCGAAGACATCGACGGCATGGACGCCGATGAAGGAGACGATCAAGAACCAGTGCCTATAGGGAACTGGAAAGCCACCTCGTCATACGACATATACATGGTGGACACCCCTAAAGCGGGGGATGGGGAGGAGAAAACGGAGGATGATCCCTCCAAGAAGCAACCCAAGCACCGACGTCAGCGGCGCCGCTCTAAGTCCCGCCAAAGCAAAAACGGCGATTCCGGCACCAGAGATAACAATACGCCTGACAGTGCCGAGGACAACCCCCTCAGCTGGATTCAGTGCAGGAGGACGAAGGAGCCAGGCCTCATGAGAGAGCGGCCGACAAAGAAGACGAGGACGACAATTACATGCCTCCCTCCGAAGACGAGGCAAGACTCGACGACGACGAATTCGTCATGCCAGAGGATCCCGTCGAACAAGAGCATTTCAAACGCAGACTCGTAGCCACGGCAAGCAGCCTCAAGAAGAAACGGCAGCAGCTTAGAGCTGACCAAGACTTGCTAGCCGACAGATGGACCGAAGTCCTGGCGGCCGAAGAGTATAAACTAGAACGCCCATCCAAGAGCTACCCGAAGCGCAGGCTGCTACCCCAACTTGAGGATGAAGCAACTAAACCTACATCACCAGCGTACGATGCGCCCGATCGGCCACCCCGTCGCCGCGATAGAGAGGCCTTCAGGCCCTCAACCCAGGCCGCCCCCCGACACCGCTCAAAACATACTAGAGTATGGGGAGACGCAAAAGACCTGCGAGACATCTTGGAGAATAAGGCAAGGCAAACAAGATCGATCTACGGATCGCATGGGCGCCCCGCTTCACGTGACGCTAGCCGTCATGCCGGACATAATAAGTATGGCCCGGCCGAATACAACATACCAAGCTCGTCCGAGCTGCGTCGCGATATAGCCCAGTACAGGGGCGCCGCACACCCACTATGCTTCACACACGAAGTAATGGATCATCAAATCCCCGAGGGCTTCAAACCCATAAACATCGAATCATACGATGGCACAACAGATCCTGCAGTATGGATCAAGGATTATCTCCTTCATATCCACTTGGCCCGTGGTGATGATCTACACGCCATCAAATACCTCCCGCTCAAGCTTAAAGGACCAGCTCGACATTGGCTTAATAGCCTGCCAGCAGAGTCAATTAGTTGTTGGGAGGACCTGGAATCCGCATTCCTTGACAACTTCCATGGCACGTAATCCAGCAGCCAGAGGAATCGGCCAGACAATTCTGGACACGGTTCCTAACCAAGAAAAACTAAATAGTCGATTGTCCGGACGCCGAGGCCCTCGCAGCCTTCAGGCACAACATCCGAGACGAATGGCTTGCCCGGCACCTAGGACAGGAAAAGCCGAAGTCTATGGCAGCCCTCACGACACTCATGACCCACTTCTGCGCGGGAGAAGACAGCTGGCTAGCTCGTAGCAACAACATAACCAAGAGCCCCGGCAATTCGGATACCAAGGATAACAACGGCAGGTCACGTCGCAACAAGCATAAACGCCGCATTAACGGTGACAATACTGAAGAAACGGCAGTCAATGCCGGATTCAGAGGCTCTAAACCGGGTCAGCGGAAGAAGCCATTCAAAAGTAAACCCTCAGGGCCCATCCAGCTTAGACCGGATACTTGATCGCTCGTGCCAGATACACGGCACTCCCGAACAACCAGCCAATCACACCAATAGGGATTGTTGGGTGTTCAAGCAGGCAGGCAAGTTAAGTGCCGAGACCAGAGACAAGGGGCTACATAGCGATGACGAGGAGGGGCCCCGGCCGCCGAACAACAAAGGACAAAAGGGATTTCCCCCGCAAGTTCGGACGGTGAATATGATATACGCAACCCACATCCCCAAAAGGGAGCGGAAGCGTGCTCTCAAGGACGTCTATGCGCTGGAGCCAGTCGCCCCAAAGTTCAACCCATGGTCCTCCTGCCCGATCACCTTCGATCGACGGGACCATCCCACCAGCATCCGTCACGGCGGATTCGCCGCACTTGTCCTAGACCCAATTATCGACGGATTCCACCTTACCAGAGTCCTAATGGACGGCGGCAGTAGCCTGAACCTGCTTTACCAGGACATAGTGCAAAAAATGGGCATCGATCCTTCAAGGATTAAACCCACAAAGACAACCTTCAAAGGTGTCATACCAGAGGTAGAAGCCAGCTGTACAGGCTCGGTCACACTCGAGGTGGTCTTCGGATCCCCGGATAACTTCCGGAGCGAGGAGTTAATCTTCGACATAGTCCCATTCCGCAGCGGCTATCACGCCCTGCTCGGGCGAACCGCATTTGCCAAATTCAACGCGGTGCTGCACTACGCATATCTCAAGCTCAAGATGCTAGGACCTCGCGGAGTCATCACGGTAAACGGAAACACCGAACGCTCTCTCCGAACGGAGGAGCACACGGCGGCCCTGGCAGCGGAAGTACAGAGTAGCCTCTCAAGGCAGTTTTCCAATCCAGGTGCCAAACGTCCGGACAACGTCAAGCGAGCCCGAAGTAACCTACAACAAATCCGGCTGGCACGTTCCGAGCAAGCATAGCAGTGCGGCCCCAACCCCGGCCCCCGTCAAATGGCGATACTGGTACCACGCGTACATAGTTACGCCTTAGAGATATCATGGGCATAAGGGGAGGGGCACAACAACGGCACGCCCAGAATGCGGCTCAACCGCACTAAGGGGCTCCCTATTTTGCAGTTTTCCTTTTCACACACTTTCAGGACCCAACTATTCGGAAGGCCTGTCCGGCAATACTCTTGCTGAACTAATGAAGCAATCGCCAGGGAGGAAGCAAGCCACGTCAAAAGTCCAGGTGGTCTCTATAACGAGTTTAATACCTTTTTCTCTTACAATCCTGCAGCTTGCCCCTGGAGGGGAATATGTCAAATACCCCCATCTCTTGCTTACCGCACTTTTTGTATCGTTCTGCTTTCGCAGCAGCCCTTTTTTAATGAACAATATATAGCTCTTACCTATTATTGTACTTATCTATTTTTATATGCAAATATGTTCAGTCATGACACTATGCAACCGTACACTTTGGTATGGATAATACACTAGGGGCTTACAACACCCCATAAACATGGTGTGAGAAGACCGAACACTCTAACAAGTGCGGCACCCCAAACTTATAGCACTATATGCATCGGCTCCGAATCATGTCTTTGGTCAATAGTTGGGTTTGCCCGGCTCCCATGTTTTGGTACCTTACGTTCCACATTGTTGGCTAAGGTAGCGCTGGGAGAACTACTGTGATTGTGCCCCAGTTGAGCTGGGTTAACACCTCAGTAGAGAAAGCTAAAACTGACTGTCATGATAGTGCGAGAGACCGGTCGCTGTTCGCGAGGTTTCTTTGAGTCCTTAAAGACTTATGCCGCTTCGAGCGAGGAACCGGACTTATCCGGCCTAGGCGTGGATAGCGCCTCGAACTCGGTCTTCCGAATACTAGGGGCTTCGCCGAAATTTAAAATTATAGAATTCTATGGCCAAGTGAGAGTGATAAAGCATTATAAGTCCGACGGCCTGGTTCGTTGTGTTGAACGCCTCCCTAGATGGACTCAAGAATGGGAACAAGAGCGCTCAGGTTTATCCCGAACACCCCAGCATTCGTGGCATGGGGGTCGAAGCTGACGACTTGCATCTCTCAGATTTGATAAACGGCCGCACAGAAGGTAATATTTTAAATTAACAAGCGTTGCTTAACGCATATGAACAAAGCTTCAACGTATAGGATAACAAATGCGAGTTTACTCAAAAATTACATCTTTGGAGCACTCATCCGCTATGCGGCGGGCACCCTTCAGAACACCATTATAAGACATCTCGGGCATACGATACTCCTTGCCCGGCGGTGGAGCGTCCGTCAACAGCTTCTCCGCGTCTAGCTTGCCCCAGTGCACCTTAGCACGGGCAAGGGCCCGACGGGCACCTTCAATACAAACGGAGCGCTTGACGACCTCAATCCACGGACATGCGTCCACCAGCCGTCGCACCAGACCGAAGTAGCTCCCAGGCATGACTTCTCCAGGCCACAGCCGAGCTATGAGGCCCTTCATGGCCTGTTCGGCCACCTTGTGGAGCTCAACCAGCTGCTTCAACTGGTCGCTCAGGGGCACCGGATGTTCGGCCTCAGCATACTGAGACCAGAACACTTTTTCCGTCGAGTTCCCCTCTTCGGCTTGGTAGTATGCGGCGGCATCAGACACACTACGGGGCAAATCGGCGAACGCTCCTGGAGAGCTTCGGATTCGGGTAAGTAGCAGATAATTAACTTTTACATTTTTGCTTTGCATAAAGAATGCCTTACCCGCCGCTATCTTCTTCATCGCCTCGATCTCCTGGAGGGCCTTCTGGGCTTCGGCCTTAGCGGTCTTGGCTCTCTCAAGAGCCAAGGCAATCTCGGACTCTCGAGTCTTCGAGTCACGCTCCAAACTCTCGTGTTTTTCCACGAGAGCCTGGAGCTCTTGCCGCACCTCCGCCACCCGCGCCTCCTGCTTCTCTCGCTCGACGCGCTCCAAGGCCGCACTCTTTTTGGCCTTCGAAATGGCCTCTTTCAGGGTCGCCACCTCCCTCGTGGCTCCTGCAACATTAACGTTGGTCCTGTTATTATTATGCAACCAAGTATTTTTATATACATTTACAGGAGGTACTATGTACCCTCTTTATCCTCGAGCTGCTTCTTGGCACGGCCGAGCTCGCTCTCGGACCGCTCGAGGCTTTCCTTCAAGGCATTGACCTCCGCAGTCAGTGCGGCAGAGGTCAGCAGCGCAGCCTGCATTCCCATATTCACATATTTCTATTAGACTCCTGCGTATATCTTTTGAGATCCTCAGTTCGGCTTTTCTTTCCGAACACTGAACTAAGCATCAGGGGCTACTGTTTATGCGGTAACATTTTTTATATATGTTTTTGAACACATACCTCAAAGCCCGTTAACAGGCTTGTGCAGGCTTCCGTCAGCCCGCTCTTGGCGGGCTGAACCTTCTGAATCACCGCACTCATAATAGTGCGGTGTTCTTCATTGATGGAGGCGCCGTTAAGCGCCTCCAGCAAATTGTCCGGCGCCTCCGGGTGGACGGAGGTCACCGACATCGCGGGCTTGCCCTTCTTATGAAGGCGCCGCCTGTCGGGCTCTGGAACCACTGATGGTTTCGGAGTAGTGTCCGGCCCGGGGCCGGACTTAGATCCCTCTGGGGCTTTACCCCCTTTGGGCTGGGAGTCCAGAAGGTCGCCTTGTGGTGCTTCCAGGACCACCTCCTCCTGGTTTTGTCCCCTACGGGACCCCACCTCAGCGTCGTCTGTAGGGAGAGGGGAGGAGGCCGTCGGAAGTGAAGCGCTATTCACATCCGACGAATTCAGAGATCCGCTCGACGAATCGCCAAGCTGAGCTCTAGGCGGACTGCATGATTAGCTTCGGTGTTAGAAGCTATCAAATAATAAAGGAGTGCAATAAGTCATTCAGGTAGCCGGACACTTACGATTTTGCCAGGGGCTTGACCCTGGATGGCCAGTCCTCCCCGCCGTCTTCGGCGTCGGGGGCGTAGTCCGGCAGAAGGGACTTCCCCTTCTTGGACCCTTCGGCTTCCCCAGTTGGGGCGGCCTTTCTCTTCTTTCCTCCCCCTGTTGGAGGGGGAGAGGCATCTTTTTCTTCCTCCTCCTCCTCGTCTTCAGAGGGGGAGGGTGCGTTGGGGCCGTCGGGCAAATCCGATGGCACCGGGCGCCGGGAACTCTTTCGGGTCCCCATGGCCTTCTCCTTGGCCTTCTTCTCCGACACCACGTGAGGTGCCGGAACTAGTAGCTTCGCTAAGTGTGCGTCTACTGGGCCTTCGGGCAAAGGGGCCGGACAGTCGAACTGTCCGGATGTCCTCTTCCAGTCATGTCAAAGGAACGGGAGTTTAGATCCCACATAAATATCACACTATGAAATTTGGGTATCCCGTAAGGGACTAAATGTAAGCTTACTTCAGAGGCTTGACGTTTGGCGCAGAATCCGCGATCCTCGGTGACGGGAGGGGAGACCTCGGAACTCTTGAAAAGCACCTTCCAATCGTCCTCGTGCTTTGTTTCAAAGAGCCGGGACAGAGTCTGGTGCCGGGCCGGGTCGAACTCCCACAAATTGAAGTCCCGTCGTTGACACGGGAGGATCCGGCGGAAGAACATGACCTGGACCATGTTGACAAGCTTGACCTTCTTGGTCACCAGGTCTCGGACGCAGGTTTAGAGTCCGGTCACCTCTTCCGGATTGCCCCACGACAGGCCCGTCTCTTTCCAAGATGTGAGCCGGGTGGGGATGCCGAATCAAAATTCGGGGGCCGCTGCCCATTTAGGGTCACGCGGCTCGGTGATACAAAACCACCCCGATTTCCACCCTTTGATGGTTTCCACGAAGGCACCCTCAAGCCAGGTGACGTTGGCTATCTTGCCCACCATGGCGCCTCCGCATTCCGCCTGTCGGCCTTGCACGACCTTCGACTTGACGCTGAAGATCTTCAGCCATAGGCCAAAGTGGGGCTGGATGCGGAAGAAGGCCTCGCACACGACGATAAACACCGAGATATTGAGGATGAAGTTCGGGGCCAGATCATGGAAGTCCAGGCCGTAGTAGAACATGAGCCCCCGGACGAATGGGTGAAGAGGAAAACCCAATCCGCGGAGGAAATGGGGAAGAAAAACAACCCTCTCATGGGGCCTGGGGGTGGGGATGAATTGCCCCACATCTGGAAGCCGGTGCGCGATGTCGTTAGACAAGTATCCAGCCTTCCTCAGGTTTTGGATTTGTCCCTCCGTGACGGAGGAGGCCGTCCATCTGCCTCCCGCTCCAGACATGGTTGGAGAAGGTTGAGGTGGGAAGTGCGGGCTTGGGCGCTGGAGCTCGAGCGCGCAGGGACGGATAAGCAGAGGAGGAAGAGGGCGTGAATGGAAAGGGTGGATTCTTATCCCCTTATATGGGCGGCCAAAACTATGAGCCCCCCACCGGCCTAATAAAACTCGCTTATCTCCCAAGCGCTGCGGTTAATGGCGCGGTTGGGTTACCCACACCCATATTGATGAGAATCCCGGAATAAGGGGACTTGATCTCTGCTTTGACAATATGTGCCAAGGAAACCGCCTCCCTAAACGCGCTGAGGTGGAACAATAAAATGAATAAAGAGGCTGGTTGTGGCATGATGTCACGCCACGGAATACGTCAGCAGATCCGATTGATACAAATATTATTCTCTCTACGAAGGAATGTGGAACTTATTTTGCAGAGCCGGACACTACCCTGGTGTTCAACATCTTCTATGAAATATTCGGAGGAGGAACCCGCCTTGCAATGCCGAAGACAACTTGCGCGCCGGACTCATCATCATTGAAGCCTGGTTCAGGGGCTACTGAGGGAGTCCTGGGTTAGGGGGTGTCCGGATGGCCGGACTAAGACCTTTGGCCGGACTCCCGGACTATGAAGATACAAGATTGAAGACTCCGTCCCGTGTCCGGATGGGACTTTCCTTGGCGTGGAAGGCAAGCTTGGCGATACAATATGAAGATCTCCTCCCATTGTAACCGACCCTGTGTAACCCTAGCCCTCTCCGGTGTCTATATAAACCGGAGAGTTTTAGTCCGTAGGACGAACAACAATCATACCATAGGCTAGCTTCTAGGGTTTAGCCACTCCGATCTCGTGGTAGATCTACTCTTGTACTACCCATATCATCAATATTAATCAAGCAGGAGTAGGGTTTTACCTCCATCGAGAGGGCCCGAACCTGGGTAAAAACATCGTGTCCCTTGTCTCCTGTTACCATCCGCCTAGACGCACAGTTCGGGACCCCCTACCCGAGATCCGCCGGTTTTGACACCGACAGAGAGCGTCGGGATGATGAAGATGGCCACCAGTGAGGGATCCCCCCTCCGGCAGGGTGCTAGAACAGGGTCCCGATTGGTTTTTGGTGGCTACAGAGGCTTGCGGCGATGGAAATCCCGATCTATTATGCTCCTCGATGTTTTCAGGGTACATGAGTATATATAGGCGAAGGAAGTCGGTCAGGGGAGCCACGAGGGACCCACGAGGGTGGGGGCGCGCCTAGGGGGTAGGGCGCCCTGGACCCTCGTGGCCACCTCGTTGCTTCCCTAACATCCACTCCAAGTCTCCTGGATTGCGTTTGTTCCAAAAACGATTCTCCGAAGGTTTCATTTCGTTTGGACTCTATTTGATATTCATTTTCTGTGAAACACTGAAATAGGCAAAAAATAGCAATTTGGACTGGGCCTCCAGTTAATAGGTTAGTCCAAAAAATAATATAAAAGTGTGTAATAAAGCCCATTAAACATCCAAAACAGATAATATAATATCATGAATACTTCATAAATTATAGATACGTTGGAGACGTATCAACATCCTTAATTCTTGCTCGTCCTCGAGTAGGTAAATGATAAAACAAATAAGTTATGAAGTGTGAATGCTAGCAGGTGTACAAGTTTAATCAATGATAATTTCAATCACCTTTTCTAGCATCATTATATGTCATAACAGTAGCTCATCTCATGAAACTTCTCATGATCAAGTAACAAGCTATTCACATGTTAAAGCATAGACCATAAACTTTCTTGAAAACTAGCAAACTACATTCTCAGTCATCAAACAATTGCAATTCATCTTATTTTCAGGAAGGGTCTATGTCAGAGCTTTGATTTAGCAAACTCCACATACTCAACGATCATTTAATCTTTCAAAATTGCTAACACTCATGTGATATTTATGGGTTCAAAGTTTTAATCGGACATAGAGAAAGATAGGGGCTTATAGTTTCGCCTCCCAACCTTTTACCTCAAGGGTAATGTCAACAATAATAATTTATGAAAAAACTACATCCAAGTGGATATATATATATATATCTGGATCGCTCCAACACAAAGTGCTTGCCAAAGGAAAAAGTGTAAAAAGGAAAGGTGGTGATCACCATGACTCTTGTATAAGGTAGAAGATAAAAGTAAAAGATAGGCCCTTCGCAGAGGGAAGCAGAGGTTGTCATGGGCTTTTATGGTTGGATGCACAAAATCTTAATGCAAAAGAACGTCACTTTATATTTCCGCTTGTGATAAAGACCTTTATTATGCAGCCCGTCGCTTTTATTTCTTCCCTATCACAAGTTCGTATAAAGCTTATTTTCTTCGCACTAATAGATCATACATATTTAGAGAGCAATTTTTATTGCATGCACCGATGACAACTTACTTGAAGGATCTTGCTCAATCCTTGGTAGGTATGGTGGACTCTTATGGCAAAACTGGTTTAAAGGATGTTTGGAAGCACAAGTAGTATTTCTACTTGGTGCAAAGAATTTGGCTAGCATGAGAGGGAAAGGCAAGCCCAACATGTTGGATGGTCCAAGACAATATAACGTTTCGGATATAGGAAAACATAACCCATTAAGTTGTCTTCCTTGTCCAACATCAACTTTTTAGCATGTCATATTTTAATGAGTGCTCACAATCACAAAATATGTCCAAGATAGTATATTTATATGTGAAATCTCTCTTCCTTCAATATTCTTTCATGAATTGTTCAAGTGACCAATACAATGTTTGCTAACCTTCAATAAATTTACCACCTCTACTTCTTATATGTGAAGTCATTACTCCCCATGGTATAAGCATATGAAACATATATAATTTCAGATTTATGATATTCAACTCATTCAACCATTTATTCATAGGATATAAGTGAAGCACACGAGTAAATGACAAACTACTCTAAAAAGATATAAGTGAAGATCAATGAGTAGTTAAATAATTATGTAGCTATGTGAAGACTCTCTCTCATTTAAGAATTTCAGATCTTGGGATATTATTCAAACAGCAAGGAAAACAAAATAAAATGACATTTCAAGGATAGCACACATCATGTGAAGAAGCAAAAACTTAGGTCCAACCGATACTAACCGATAATTGTTGAAGAAGAAAGGTAGGATGCCTACCGGGGCATCCCCAAGCTTGGATGCTTGAGACTTCTTGAAATATTATCTTGGGGTGCCTTGGGCATCCCCAAGCTTGAGCTTTTGTGTCTCCTTAATTCCTTTTATATCTCGGTTTCCTAAATCTCGAAAGTTTCATTCACACCAAACTCAACAAGAACTCATGAGATAAGTTAGTATAAACCAATGCAAAAACCTTATTATTTTATACTATATCGAATCACTAAAATTATTATTCAACATTGCATACTAAATGTCTCTGCATATTTAATACTCATATCCTCAAATAGAATCATTAAACAAGCAAACATATGCAAACAATGCAAACATAACAGAATCTGCCAAAACAGTATGGTCTGTAAAGAATGCAAGATTCATCATACTTCCCTAACTCCAAAAATTATGAGAAAAATACTAAACTGTAGAAGATTTATCAGATCCCAATATGCAAAAAAATTCAATATTATACCATTCTCTAACTTTTCTAGGGAATTTTTTCAACAGCAGTAAACTTTCTGTTTTGAAACAGCAACATGTATACTTGCAAAATAAGCATGGTAAAGGCTATCCTTGACATTTTTAATGAAAATACAGATGCAAAACATTACTATAAATAACGTCAATAAAATACTAACAAAATAAAATGATGCTCCTAGCAAAACATATATCATGTGGTGAATAAAAATATAGCTCCAAGTAAAGTTACCAATGAACGAAGACGAAAGAGGGGATGCCTTCCGGGGAATCCCCAAGCTCGGGCTCTTGGTTGTCCTTGAATATTACCTTGGGGTGCCTTGGGAATCCCCAAGTTTAGGCTCTTACCACTCCTTATTCCATATTCCATCGAATCTTTACCCAAAACTTGAAAACTTCACAACACAAAACTCAACATAAAATCTCATAAGCTTTGTTAGTATAAGAAAATAAAACCACCACTTAGGTACTGTTGTGAACTCATTCTAAATTCAAATTGATGTAATATCTACTGTATTCCAACCTCTCTATGGTTCATACCCTCCGATACTACTCATAGATTCATCAAAATAAGCAAACAACACATAGAAAACAGAATCTGTCAGAAACAGAACAGTCTGTAGTAATCTGTATCATTCGAATACTTCAGTAACTCCAAAAATTCTGAAATGCATTTTTGGACCTGAGGAAGTTTTCTATTAATCATCTGAAAAAATAATCAACCTAAAAGCACTCTCCAGTAAAAATGGCAGCTAATCTCGTGAGCGCAAAAGTTTCTATTTTTTTTAAAGCAAGATCGCATAGACTTCACCCAAGTCTTCCCAAAGGTTCTACTTGGCACAAACACTAACTAAAACATAAAACAACATCTAAACAGAGTCTATATGAATTATTTATTACTAAACAGGAACAAAAAGCAAAGAAACGGAAATAAAATTGGGTTGCCTCCCAACAAGCGCTTATGTTTAACGCCCCTAGCTGGGCTTGATGATTTCAATGATGCTCACATAAAAGATAAGAATTGAAACATAAAGAGAGCATCATGAAGAATATGACTAGCACATTTAAGTCTAACCCACTTCCTATGCATAGGGATTTTGTGAGCAAACAACTTATGGGAACAATAATCAACTCGCATAGGAAGGTAAAACAAGCAAATCTTCAAGATTTTCAACACATAGAGAGGAAACTTGATATTATTGCAGTATGCAGAAGCATATGATCCTCTCTCATAATAATTTTCAGTAGCATCATGAATGAATTCAACCATATAACCAGCACCTAAAGCATTCTTTTCATGATCAACTTGCATAGAAATTTTACTACTCTCTACATAAGCAAATTTCTTCTCATGAATAGTAGTGGGAGAAAATTCAACAAAATAATTATCATGTGAGGCATAATCCAATTGAAAACTAAAATCATGATGAAAAGTTTCATGGTTATCATTATTCTTAATAGCATACAAGTCATCACAATAATCATCATAGATAGCAACTTTGTTCTCATAATCAATTGGAACCTCTTCCGAAATAGTGGATTCATCACTAAATAAAGTCATGACCTCTCCAAATCCACTTTAATCAATATAATCATCATAAATAGGAGGCATGCTTTCATCATAATAAATATTCTCATCAAAACTTGGGGGACAAAAAATATCATATTCATCAAACATAGCATCCCCAAGCTTGTGGCTTTGCATATCATTAGCATCATGGGTATTCAAAGAATTCATACTAATAACATTGCAATCATGCTCTTCATTCAAAGAATTAGTGCCAAAAAATATATAGACTTCTTATTCTAGCACTTGAGCACAATTTTCCTTACCATCATTCTCATGAAATATATTAAAAAGATGAAGCGTATGAGGCAAACTCAATTCCATTATTTTGTAATTTTCTTTTATAGACTAAACTAGTGATAAAACAAGAAACTGAAAGATTCGATTGCAAGATCTAAAGATATACCTTCAAGCATTCACCTCCCCGGCAACGGCGCCAGAAAAGAGCTTGATGTCTACTACACAACCTTCTTCTTGTAGACGTTGTTGGGCCTCCAAGTGCAGAGGTTTGTAGGACAATAGCAAATTCCCCTCAAGTGGATGACCTAAAGTTTATCAATCCGTGGGAGGCGTAGGATGAAGATGGTCTCTCTCAAACAACACTGCCACCAAATATCAAAGAGTCTCTTGTGTCCCCAACACACCCAATACAATAGTAAATTGTATAGGTGCACTAGTTCGGCGAAGAGATGGTGATACAAGTGCAATATGGATGGTAGATATAGGTATTTGTAATCTGAAAATATAAAAACAGCAAGGTAGCAAGCGATAAGACTGAGCATAAACGGTATTGCAATGGTAGGAAACAAGGCCTAGGGTTCATACTTTCACTAGTTCAAGTTCTCTCAACAATAATAACATAACTGGATCATATAACTATCCCTCAACATGCAACAAAGAGTCACTCCAAAGTCACTAATAGCAGAGAACAAACGAAGAGATTATTGTAGGGTATGAAACCACCTCAAAGTTATTCTTTCTGATCGTTCTATTTAAGAGTCCGTAGTAAAATAACACGAAGCTATTCTTTCCGTTCAATCTATCATAGAGTTCGTACTAGAATAACACCTTAAGACACAAATCAACCAAAACCCTAGTGTCACCTAGATACTCCAATGTCACCTCAAGTATCCGTGGGCATGATTATATGATATGCATCACACAATCTCATATTCATCTATTCAACTAACACAAAGTACTTCAAAGAGTGCCCCAAAGTTTCTACCGAAGAGTCAAGACGAAAACGTGTGCCAACCCCTATGCATAAGTTCACAAGGTCACTGAACCCGCAAGTTGATCACCAAAACGTACATCAAGTAGATCACGTGAATATCCCATTGTCACCACAGATAAGCACATGCAAGACATACATCAAGTGTTCTCAAATCCTTAAAGACTCAATCTGATAAGATAACTTCAAAGGGAAAACTCACTCCATTACAAGAGAGTAGAGGGGGAGAAACATCATAAGATCCAACTATAATAGCAAAGCTCGCGATAAATCAAGATTGTGCCAAATCAAGAACACGAGAGAGAGAGAGAGAGAGATCAAACACATAGTTACTGGTATACACCCTCAGCCCGAACTACTCCCTCCTCGTCATGGAGAGCACCGAGATAAGATGGCCACCGGTGAGGGATCCCCCCTGCGACAGGGGGCCGGAACAGGGTCCCAATTGGTTTTTGGTGGCTACAGAGGCTTTCAGCGGCGGAACTCCCGATCTATTGTGCTCCTCGATGTTTTCAGGGTACGTGAGTATATATAGGCGAAGGAAGTCGGTCAGGGGAGCCACGAGGGGCCCACAAGGGTGGGAGGCACGCCCTGGGGGGTAGGGCGTGCCCTGGACCCTCGTGGCCACCTTGTTGCTTCCCTGACGTCTACTCCTAGTCTCCTGGATTGCGTTTGTTCCAAAAACGATTCTCTTGAAGGTTTCATTCCGTTTGGACTCCGTTTGATATTCCTTTTCTGTGAAACACGGAAATAGGCAAAAAACAACAATTTGGACTGGGCCTCCGGTTAATAGGTTAGTCCCAAAAATAACATAAAAATGTATAATAAAGCCCATTAAACATCCAGAACAGATAATATAATAGCATGAATACTTCATAAATTATAGATACGTTGGAGACGTATCATGGGCCACCTGGCAGGCCCCCGATGCCCATCTTTTGCTATATGGTGTATTTTGCCTTGGAAAAAATCCATAAGGAAGCTACAAAAAGGATTGGGCCACCTTGCTGCACCTTAGTTACTTTGTTACTTGTTATCCGTTACGAACTACCTTATCACAAAACTATCTGTTACCGATAATTTCAGTGCTTGTAGAGAATACCTTACTGAAAATCGCTTGTCATTTCCTTCTGCTCCTGTTGGGTTCGACACTCTTACTTACCGGAAGGACTACTATAGATCCCCTATACTTGTGGGTCATCAAGACTCTTTTCTGGCACCATTGCCGGGGAGTGAAGCGCCTTTGGTAGGTGGAATTTGGTAAGGAAACATTTATATAGTGTGCTGAAATTTACTGTCACTTGTTAATATGGAAAATAATCCTTTGAGGGGGTTGTTCGGGGTATCTTCAACCCGACCAGAAGTTCAAAGAGTTGCTGATCAACCTACTGAACCTACTGAAAATATTTACTTTGAAATTCCTTCGGGTATGATAGAGAAACTGCTAGCTAATCCCTATACAGGAGATGGAACATTACATCCCGATATGCACCTAATCTATGTGGATGAAAATTTTGGATTATTTAAGCTTGCAGGTATGCCCGAGGATGTTGTCAAGAAGAAGGTCTTCCCTTTATCTTTGAAGGGAAAGGCATTGACATGGTTTAGGCTGTGTGATGATATTGGATCATGGAACTACAACCGATTGAAATTGGAATTTCATCAGAAGTTTTATCCTATGCATCTGGTTCATCGTGATCATAATTATATATATAACTTTTGGCCTCGTGAAGGAGAAAGTATCGCTCAAGCTTGGGGGAGGCTTAAGTCAATGTTATATTCATGCCCCAATCATGATCTCTCAAGAGAAATTATTATTCAAAAAATTTATGCTCGGCTTTCTCATAATGATTGCTCCATGCTCGATACTTCTTGTATTGGTTCTTATATGATGAAGACTATTGAATTTAGATGGGATCTATTGGAAAGAATTAAACGCAACTCTGAAGATTGGGAACTCGATGAAGGTAAGGAGTCAAGTATGACCCCTAAGTTTGATTGTGTTAAATCTTTTATGGATACCGATGCTTTTCATGAATTTAGCACTAAATATGGACTTGACTCTGAGATAGTAGCTTCTTTTTGTGAATCATTTGCTACTCATGTTGATCTCCCTAAGGAGAAGTGGTTTAAATATCATCCTCCCATTGAAGTAAAAGTAGTAGAACCTATTAAAGTTGAAGAAAAGACTATTACTTATAATGTTGATCCTATTGTTCCTACTGCTTATATTGAGAAACCACCTTTTCCTGTTAGAATAAAGGATCATGCCAAAGCTTCAACTATGGTTCGTAAGAGTAATGCTAGAACACCTACATCCCCTGAGCAAATTAAAGTTGAACCTAGTATTGCTATGGTTAAAGATCTCTTGGTCAATAATATTGATGGGCATGTTATTTATTTCTGTGATGAAGCTACTAGAGTTGCTAGACCCGATACTAAAAATAAACATAGACCTATTGTGGCATGCCTGATGTTTCTGTTAAAATAGGAGATCATTGTTATCATGGTTTATGTGATATGGGTGCTAGTGTTAGTGCAATATCTCATTCCTTATACAAAGAAATTATGCATGATATTGCACCTGCTGAGATAGAAGCTATTGATGTTACTATTAAGCTTGCTAATAGAGATACTATTTCACCAATTGGGATTGTTAGATATGTTGAAGTCTTGTGTGGGAAAATTAAATATCCTACTGATTTTCATGTCCTTGGTTCCCCACAAGATGACTTTTGTCACATCATATTTGGCAGACCCTTCTTGAATACTGTTAATGCTAAGATAGACTGTGAAAAGGATATTTTTACTGTTGGTCTAGGGGATATGTCTCGTGATTTTAATTTTGCTAAATTTCATGGACAACCCCATGATAAAGAATTGCCTAGTAAAGATGAAATTATTGGTATTGCTTCTATTGCCGTGCCTCCTAATGATATTTTAGAACAATATTTGCTAGACCATGAAAATGATATGTTTATGAATGAAAGAAGGGAAATAGATGAAGTATTCTTTAAGCAAGGACCTATTTTGAAACACAACTTGCTTGTTGAAATCTTAGGAGATCCTCCTCCACCAAGGGTGATCCCGTGTTTGAGCTTAAACAATTACCTGATACTCTTAAATATGCTTATCTTGATGAAAAGAAGATATATCCTATTATTATTAGTGCTAACCTTTCAGAGCATGAAGAAGAAAAAATATTGAAAACTCTGAAGAAGCACTGTGCCGCTATTGGATACACTCTTGATGAT
This sequence comes from Triticum aestivum, assembly GCF_018294505.1. NCBI lineage: Eukaryota > Viridiplantae > Streptophyta > Magnoliopsida > Poales > Poaceae > Triticum > Triticum aestivum. The sequence goes on from NC_057798.1 coordinate 539,535,016, forward strand.
CTTAAGGGCATTAGTCCCACTCTATGCCAGCACAAAATAAAATTGGAGAAAGATGCTAAACCAGTTGTTGATCACCGACGACGGCTGAATCCTAAGATGAAAGAAGTGGTAAGAAATAAAATACTAAAGCTTCTAGAGGCAGGTATAATTTATCATGTTGCTGATAGTCAGTGGGTAAGTCCTGTCCATTGTGTCCCTAAGAAGGGAGGTATTACTGTTGTTCCTAATGAAAAGGATGAATTGATCCCACAAAGAATTGTTACAGGTTATAGAATGGTAATTGATTTCCGCAAATTAAATAAAGCTACTAGAAAAGATCATTACCATCTACCTTTTATTGATCAAATGCTTGAAAGATTATCCAAACATACACATTTTTGCTTTCTAGATGGTTATTCTGGTTTCTCTCAAATACATGTGTCGAAGGAGGATCAGGAAAAGACCACTTTTACTTGCCCTTTCGGTACCTTTGCTTATAGACATATCCCTTTTGGTTTATGCAATGCACCTACTACCTTTCAAAGATGTATGACTTCTATATTCTCCTACTTTTGTGAAAAGATTGTTGAGGTTTTCGTGGATGATTTCTCCGTTTACGGAACTTCTTTTGATGATTGCTTAAGCAACCTTGATCGAGTTTTGCAGAGATGTGAAGAAACTAATCTTGTCTTGAACTGGGAGAAGTGCCACTTTATGATTAATGAAGGTATTGTCTTGGGGCATAAAATTTCTGAAAGAGGCATTGAAGTTGATAAAGCTAAAGTAGATGCTATTGAAAAGATGTCGTGTCCTAAAGACATCAAAGGTAAGAAGTTTTCTTGGAAATGTTGGTTTTTATAGGAGGTTTATTAAAGACTTCTCTAAAATTTCTAGGCCCCTGACTAATCTCTTGCAAAAAGATGTTCCTTTTGTTTTTGATGATGATTGTGTAGAAGCATTTGAAATACTTAAGAAAGCCTTATTTTTTGCACCTATTGTTCAGCCACCTGATTGGAATCTACCCTTTGAAATTATGTGTGATGCTAGTGATTATGTTGTAGGTGCTATTCTAGGACAAAGAGTTGATAAGAAATTAAATGTTATCCAATATGCTAGTAAAATTCTAGACAGTGCCCAGAAAAATTATGCTACTACTGAAAAAGAATTTTTAGCAGTTGTGTTCGCTTGTGATAAGTTCAGACCTTATATTGTTGATTCCAAAGTAACTTTTCACACTGATCATGCTGCTATTAAATACCTTATGGTGAAGAAATATGCTAAACCTAGACTTGTTAGATGGGTTCTCTTGCTACAAGAATTTGATTTGCATTTTATTTATAGAAAGGGAGCTGAGAACCCTGTTGCAGACAACTTGTCTAGGTTAGAGAATGTTCTTGATGACCCACTACCTATTGATGATAGCTTTCCTGATGAACAATTAGCTGTCATAAATGCTTCTCGTACTTCTCCATGGTATGCTAATTACATTGTTGCTAAATTTATACCACCTAGTTTCACATACCAGCAAAACAAAAAGTTTTTCTATGATTTAAGACATTACTTTTGGGATGACCCACACCTTTATAAAGAAGGAGTAGATGGTGTTATTAGACGTTGTGTACCTGAGCATGAACAGGGACATATTCTATGTAAGTGTCATTCCGAGGCTTATGGAGGACACCACACCGGAGATAGAACTGCATATAAGGTATTGTAATCCGGTTTTTATTGGCCTACTCTTTTTAAAGATGCCCTTAAATTTGTCTTGTCTTGTGATGAATGCCAAAGAATTGGTAATATTAGTAGACATCAGGAAATGACTATGAATTAGTCACTTATTATTAAACCATTCGATGTTTGGGGCTTTGATTATATGGGACCTTTTCCTTCCTCTAATGGGTATACACATATTTTAGTTGTTGTTGATTACGTTACTAAGTGGGTAGAAGCTATTCCAACTAGTAGTGTTGATCATAACACATCTATTAAGATGCTTAAAGAAGTTATTTTTTCGAGGTTTGGAGTCCCTAGATATTTAATGACTGATGGTGGTTCACATTTTATTCATGGTGCTTTTTGTAAAATGCTTGCTAAGTATGATGTTAATCATAGAATTGCATCTCCATACCAGCCTTAGTCTAGTGGTCAAGTAGAATTGAGTAATAGAGAGATTAAATTGATTTTGCAAAAGACTGTTAATAGATCTAGATAGAATTGGTCCAAGAAACTTGATGATGCATTATGGGCCCATAGAACTACATATAAAAATCCTATGGGTATGTCTCCGTATAAAATGGTTTATGGAAAAGCATGTCACTTACCTCTCGAACTAGAATATAAGGCATATTGGGCTATTAAAGAGCTCAATTATGATTTCACACTTGCCGGTGAGAAGAGGCTATTTGATATTAGCTCACTTGATGAATGGAGAACCCAGGCCTATGAGAATGCCAAGTTGTTTAAAGAAAAAGTTAAAAGATGGCATGACAAAAGGATACAAAAGCGTGAGTTTAATGTAGGTGATTATGTTTTGCTATACAACTCTCGTTTAAGATTTTTTGCAGGAAAACTTCTCTCTAAATGGGAAGGTCCTTACATTATCGAGGAGGTATATCATTCTGGTGCCATCAAAATCAACAACGCCGAAGGCACAAATCCGAAGGTGGTGAACGGTCAAAGAATCAAACATTATATCTCAAGTAATCCCATAAATGTTGAAACCAATGTTATTGACACTCTAACCCCGAAGGAGTACATAAGGGACACTTTCCAGAACCTTTCAGACTTCGAAAAGGAATAGGTATGTGGTACGGTAAGTAAACCAACTCCAAAACTGTTCAAATAGTATTTTTTCTGTTTTGGAATATTTAAAAAATTAGGAAAATTAGAAGTAGACCAAAAGAGACATGAGGCGTCCACGAGGGTGGAGGGTGCGCCCAACCCCCTGGGCGCGTACCCCTGCCTCGTGGCCACCTCGTGTGCCCTCCGGACTCCCTTTTCTTGCACGATACTTCTTTTGGTCGGTAAAAATTCATTATATAACCTCCCAAAGGTTTTGACCACCGTACCACGACAAAAATCCTCTGCTTTTGTTTCGAGCTGTTTTTCTGACAGATCTAGATTACCATGACGTCTCCAAGCGCCCCCAAGGACAAGTTTTTTGAGAAGATCATCAACCCTTACCTCGCGGAGGTGCTGCAACACCCTCAAACCATTGAGATGCGTGAGGGGTGCTGCACATCCGCGATGTTGAGGGACCAAGGAGGACCGGAAGCGTGGAGAAAAGACTCGAAGCAATGGAGCAACAAGTTTTCAAGTGCCAAGGGATGGTGGAACGCGGACTCAACGCCAATCATATGATCTTGGAGTTCACCAACAATCACAAGCTGGATGCCAAAAACATCGGGGAGACCATCTTCAAACTTCACGAGAAAATCGAGCACCTCCAAGCCCAGATCTATGACCTGCAAAACCAAAATTGTGAGTATGAATATAGATTCAAGAGGATGATTTTGGCTGCGGATTTGAGGATCCCGGAGACTTGTTCATCCTTCTATGATGGTGGGCCTATGCCTTGGAACACGGACGACAAGCCTACATCATCAACAACCCCGTCATCACCACCTCCGAAGAAAGAGACATAAACACATGGGTATGGGCACTCCCCTTGGCATCTGCCAAGCTTGGGGGAGGTGCCTCGGTATCGTATCACCATCACACTCCTATCTTTACCATTTTTCTTAGTTCGATCCTTTTGATTATATCTTGATCTAGTAGAATAAAGTTTTAGTTTGATCTAGCTTTGAGTTTTGTTTTGATCCCTATCTATGTAATGGAGTCTGTGAGTTATATATAATAAAGATTAGTTTTGAGTTGAGGCCTTTGCTATCTTGCTATGATGTTGAGAGAAATAAAAAGAAAGAATTAAAGGGAAAAAAGATCATGTTGATCTTATGGAGAGTAATGACTTAACACATAAAGAGTATGATGAATAAAAGTTGTCGAAAGTTGACAAACATAGTTTTGGTCATCGTTGCAATTAATAGGAAGTAATAAAGAGAGAGAGGTTTTCACATATAAATATACTATCTTGGACATCTTTTATGATTGTGAGCACTCATTAAAATATGACATGCTAAAAATTTGATGTTGGACAAGGAAGACAACGTAATGGTTATGTTTCCTTATATCCGAATAAGTTATATTGTCATGGATCATCCACCATGTTTTGCATTTCCCCCTCATGCTATTCAAATTCTTTGCACCAAGTAGAGATACTACTTATGCTTCCAAACATCCCTAAATCCAGTTTTGCCATGAGAGTCCACCATACCTACCTATGGATTGAGTAAGATCCTTCAAGTAAGTAATCATCGGTGCAAGCAATAAAAATTGCTCTCTAAATATGTATGATCTATTGGTGTGAAGAAAATAAGCTTTATACGAGCTTGTGATATGAAAGAAATAAAAGCGACGAATTGCATAATAAAGGTCCCTATCACAAGTGGCAATATAAAGTGACGTTCTTTTGCATTAAGATTTTGTGCATCCAACCATAAAAGTGCATGACAACCTCTGCTTCCCTCTACAAAGGGCCTATCTTTTATTTTTATCCTCTACCAACATACAAGAGTCATGGTGATCTTCACCTTTCCTTTTTACACTTTATCCTTTGGCAAGCACTATGTGTTGGAAAGATCCTGATATATATGTCCACTTGGATGTAGGTTTTCATAAAGTATTATTGTTGATATTACCCTTTAGGTAAAAGGTTGGGAGGCGAAATTATAAGCCCCTATCTTTCTCTGTGTCTGATTGAAACTTCATACCCATAAGTATCGCGTGAGTGTTAGCAATTGTGAAAGACTAAATGATAGTTGAGTATGTGGACTTGCTGAAAAGCTCTTATATTGACTCTTTCCGATGTTATAATAAATTGCAATTGCTTCAATGACTGAGATCATAGTTTGTTAGTTTTTATTGAAGTTTCTGATTCATACTTTACATTGTGAATAGATTGTTACTTTAGCATAAGAAATCATATGACAATATATATATATATATATATATATATATATGTGTGTGTGTGTGTGTGTGTGTGTGTGTGTGTGTGTGTATGTGTGTGTGTATGTGTGTGTGTGTGCGTTTGTGTGTGTGTGTGTGTTGCTATTCTAAGAATGATCATGATGCCCTCATGTTCGTATTTTATTTTATGGACACCTCTATCTCTAAACATGTGGACATATTTTTTGGTATCGGCTTTTGCTTGAGGACAAGCGAGGTCTAAGCTTGGGGGAGTTGATACGTCCATTTTGCATCATGCTTTTATATCATTATTTATTGCATTATGTGCTATTACTACACATTATGTCACAATACTTGTGCTTTTTCTCTCTTATTTTATAAGGTTTACACGAAGAGGGAGAATGTCGGCAGCTAGAATTCTGGGCTGGAAAAGGAGCAAATAATAGAGACCTATTCTGCACAACTCCAAAAGTCCTGAAACTCCAGGAAAGTCAGTTTTGGAATATATTAAAAATATTGGGCGAAGAAAGCACCAGCCGAGGCCACCCAGCAGCCATGAGGGGTGAATGCCCCCTGCCTCGTGGGCCACCTGACAGGCCCCCGATGTCCATCTTCTACTATATGGTGTCTTTTGTCCTGGAAAAAATCATAAGGAAGCTTTCGGGACGAAGCGCCACCGTCTCGAGGCGGAACCTGGGCATGACCAATCTAGGGCTCCGGTGGAGCTGTTCTGCCGGGGAAACATCCCTCCGGGAGGGGGAAATCGTCGCCATCGTCATCATCATCGATCGTTTCATCGAGAGGGGGTCAATCTCCATCAACATCTTCACCAGCACCATCTCCTCTCAAACCCTAGTTCATCTCTTGTATCCGATATTTATCTCAAAACCTTAGATTGGTACCTGTGGGTTGCTAGTAGTGTTGATTACTCCTTGTAGTTGATGCTAGTTGGTTTATTTGGTGGAAGATCATATGTTCAGATCCTTAATGCTATTCAATACCCCTCTGATTATGAACATGAGTATGATTTGTGAGTAGTTACGTTTGTTCCCTAGGACATGGGAGAAGTCTTGTTATAAGTAATCATGTGAATTTGGTATTCGTTCGATATTTTGATGAGATGTATGTTGTCTCTCCTCTAGTGGTGTTATGTGAACGTCGACTACATGACACTTCACCATGATTTGGGCCTAGGGGAAGGCATTGGGAAGTAATAAGTAGATGATGGGTTGCTAGAGCGACAGAAGCTTAAACCCTAGCTTATGTGTTGCTTCGTAAGGGGCTGATTTGGATCCACATGTTTCATGCTATGGTTAGGTTTACCTTAATTCTTTTTTCGTAATTGCGGATGCTTGCAAGAAGGGTTAATCATAAGTGGGATGCTTGTCCAAGGAAGGACAGTACCCAAGCATCGGTCCACCCACATATCAAATTATCAAAGTAACGAAAGCGAATTGTATTAGCCTGATGAAAACTAGCTTGACAGTAATTTCCGCGTGTCCTCAGAAGCGTTTGCTTTATACTCCCTCCGTCCCAAAATACTTGTCGGAGAAATTGATAAAAATGGATGTATCTATATCTAAAATATGTCTAGATACATTCGTTTCTTCGACGAGTATTTTCGGACGGAGGGAGTGTAAGAGTTTGTCCAGGCTTGTCCTTTGCTACAAAAAGGATTGGGCCACCTTGCTGCACCTTAGTTACTTTGTTACTTGTTACCCATTACGAATTACCTTATCACAAAACTATTTGTTACCGATAATTTCAGTGATTGCAGAGAATATCTTACTGAAAACCGCTTGTCATTTTCTTCTGCTTCTCGTTGGGTTCAACACTCTTACTTATTGAAAGGACTATGATAGATCCCCTATACTCGTGGGTCATCAGGAGACATTCCCGTCGACTACGAGGCGGCTAGGGTGACTTCGTAAATCTCAAGATAATATGTCGGCTCAGTCTCTCGAAGGTTCTCATAGGGATAGGTGTGTGTACATTCATATGGGTGTGTGTATGCGCGTATATATGAGTGCTTACTGTAATGTGTTAAAAAAAAGCTATTCCAATCTTTCCAAACAAAGGTAGTCAATGCCCATTCGATCTCGGCCGCCGCTGCTGGATCCTTCCTCCTCCAGTCCTTGACGTCTCTACCGGCGGCCCACGTAGCTGCATCCTGCTGTAGCAAGCACTCAAGCACAGAGCCCAAACTGTGCTCAATTATGTAGAATGCCCATGCTGAAGGGGCCCATCGATAACATATCAGGCAGGCAGGACACGTCCCGTCGACGGCTTTGAAAGCTCAGAGCGTGGCCTGTCAGTCCGTGGGTACTGTTCGCGCGCTGCTGCAACCCCCTATGCCATGTGCACTCCTCCGCCAGCGCTTCTCCAGTTCATCGTACCACGAATACTGGCCACCATTTATTACCAAACGATGAATTTCTGCATGGGGTTTGATAACAAATCGTGCTTCAACACGAGGTATTAATTCATCGTGTTCGATTTGGTATTTTGTTGCAGATAGAACGCATGCAGCCATCTACTAGTATTACATGCAGCCTAAGCAAAGAAGCCCGATCAACGATCATCATCAGCTGCAGCAAGAACAAACGAATCAATCTCATCCTCAGCTCGCTACTTAACAGTACATTCGATCTCCCTATGTATTCTGTGTTACATGCCCATGCCCGATCGGTTCAGCCGTTGACGCTGGAGCAGAGCTGCCGGATCTCGCCGTCGGAGCCGGTCTTGACGCCGAGGTTGGTCAGCCGGACGAACGAGCCGGCCCAGCTGCTGAAGAAGCTGTCCTGGCTCTGCGCGAAGGCCGCCACCCTGGCCCGCGTCGTGGCGTTCTGCACCAGCACCGCGTCCGTGCGCAGCAGCCCGCGCCCGTCCAGCAGGTTGCTGAAGTAGCGGTTGTCGAACGCCGCCGCCGACCCGTCGTCGCAGCCCACCGCCGCGCTCCCGGACGCGGCGCACGCCCGCATCAGCTCCGTCGCGTACTCGGCGTTCATCGTGCCGTCCACCGGCACCATGCTCCCGTTCGCGTCCGGCCGGAACCGCTCCCGGAACGTGCCGCAGTGCGCCGACCCGATCGTGTGCCCGCCTGCACGGTATACAGAGTAGTCACACCGTTAGATCGATGAAGCTGCCGATGATATCGCCTTATAGGCAAGTGATGTTTGCTGGGGAGGGTTTGTATGCACCTGAGAGGGTGACGAGGTCGTCCAGGGAGAGCCCCTTGGAGGCGAAGCTCGCCGCCATCGCGTCCACAGAGAAGCCGGTGTCGATGATGTTTGCTCTCACGTTGGACGCAAGGGAGACGAGGCTGTCACGTCGGCCGAGGGAGACCGTCACCGACGGTCCTCCGGTCTGGGTTTGGAACAAACAAAATTGAGCATCAGTTCAGCTGTTCGTCTGTTTGTCAGTTTAAGTTGCTGTTTCTCAGGAAAAAATCAAGTTGGGTTACGGTTTTGGCCAAGAAACTAGATTAGTCTTGCAAACGCACCAACATGCGGCTAATTCAGTTGGCTCATTTACTATGTGTCAAAGTGAAGCAATGGGCGAATATGGTGGATGCTAGCAAATGCAGAGTAAATTTTCAGAGTAGGTATGTTCTGAAGTTTCAGAATTCCATTTATGTCCATTTCCACTTTGCCATGATCGCCGTTATCTGGGACCATCTATCATGTGCTATACTGATCGAGTGATCATGCACATGTAGAAATGGTCAGGTCCCAGTCATAAGCTGGGATTATGTTCACTAAGCTGTCCAGGGCCTCTCTCCCCATCGTATCTGTATGTATTCATTAGCCAGACCCGCTAATCCTATGTTTCAACTAGCCATGGACACATACGGGACCAGGACCACTCGACCCACCGTACGCTACACGATCTAATCCGTGCGGCATTCAGTGCGGAGTTTATGATGTCCTATGCTCGCCACCAAGTACTACTACTGCTCAGAGGGCCAAACCAAATAGGAAAATCATAGTATGTGAGAAATGTAGTAAGGGAAGGCAGATGCTGCAGCAAAGTTAACGCGAGCAATGGGGTTTGGGTGGTTGCAATGCTACTTACAAATGTGACAGCATCTCTTGCAGCAAGAACTATGATGTCACTGCACGAAACGGTTGCGGGGCACACCGCTTCGAGCAGCCGCTTGGCCTCGTCGATGACGTTGAACCCGCCGAGCGACAGGTTCGCCAGGTCGGTCCTCTCCGTGCCGTTGCCCTGGATCAGCACCGACGCGTCGCATCCCTGAGATGAGAAAGGTTAGAAAGTTGAAACTCATCGTGCATGTGTGTAAGCTTTCAGAAACATGTGTGTAAAATGATGCCCGTTACACATACGCAAGATGCCAAAGACTTGTGATGTATTGGCGACCATTAGACATGTATGATGGCTCAGGTTTTGGGCCTGAATAATGCACCTACCTAGCTCAAATTAGCAAAAGTAGCCTAGACCATTCCGATGAACGAATGTTGAACATACATTATGTGTTATTACTAACTAAAGGCCGCAACTGGTCTGGCATAACCATTTGGCTTTGGTCACTATATGGAAAGGGGAAAGCAAATTCTCTTACTAAAGAGAGGTGAAGGATCATGGTCATGGAAAATATCACAATTGCTCAAGATAGTAAGAACTGACGAGGCAATGCTCCAATGACATCACAACACGATGATTTTCCGGAAGATAACTTGATTGATTGTGGCCTAGATCTAGAACATGGACATGCGAAATTAAATAAAAATAAGAATCTATGAGCAGAATACACACATTTGTCACCATTTGTTTGCATGTAGTGAGCTCCAACGCATGGTTGCAGTGCTAGTAGAACACATCTCCCAAATGCAAGACGAGTAACAGTACTATACTTATTATTTTCAATCCATACCTCTACGAAGCAGTCATGGAAGACCATCCTGAGAAGCTTGCCGGGGATGCTGGGGTCCAAGGTGGAGGCCGACCTGACGACATCGCTCACCGCCAGCTCCACGCTCGGGCAGGAGGCGGCGTAGAAGCTGGGCGACAGAGCCAATGAAGGCGTGGGCGGGGATGAGTTCGTCGGAGGCTTTGTCGGAGCCGGTGGTGGAGTTGGAGGAGCAGATGGTTTTTGTGGTGGTGGTGGTGGAGTCGTCGTAGGAGGAGACGGCTTTTGAGCCGGCGCTGGGGCCACAGGTGACGGCTTTGGTGCCGACGGCGCCGGGGGTGGAGGTGACGGCTTTGGAAGCGGTGGCGCTGCTGGTGGTGGGGACCCCGAAGGTGGTGACGGCGGCTTTGGGGCCTGCGCCGGCGCACGTGGAGTGGGTGGCTTTGGAACCGGTGATGCCGAGGGTGCAGCTGGAGACGATGGCTTTGGCGCCTGCGCCGGCGCGCGTGGAGCCAGCGGCTTCGGCACCGGCGAAGCCGAAGGGCTAGGTGTCTGCTTCTGCGCCGGCGACGCAGCAGGAGGAGACGATGGCTTGGTCGCCGGCACTGCCGGAGACGACGGCCTTGGAGCCGACCGCGGAGCCGCGGGAAGAGACGGTGCCGGGGACGGCGACTGCGCGGAGGCGACGGCCAGCAGCGCCGACAGGAGCAGCGCCGAGCATACGACGCCCCATTGCCGCCTCCGACCCTGATCCATAACGGAGGCACTAGATAAGCTCGTGAGCTAGCTCTGCTTCCTGGCGAGTACACACGAATTTATCACCGCCCGGCGGCAGCAGCGGCGGCGGTGGGAACCAGCTAGCTAGCGAGAGAGAGGACGCGGGCTAGCAAGGGAACAATGCCGCTGCCCGGGAAGGAGAATCTGTCTATCGTGAGTTCGTGACACGCCCAAAGCTTGCAGCGCGTTGGCACTGTTTTGGCGGCGAGCACGGGGGCGGCACGCAGCGGCTGTGTACTACCGGACGCGTCGCCCTGTTCCTGTATGAGCCAGCTGCTGCTATAGGAACAACTCCAACCGGTCGACCCATTTTGTTAAGTTGGATGATCCTAAACTAAAACATCGGCCCAACGCGTCGACCCAAACTTAAAACACGTCTGTTTTTTTGATTTTTTTGTTCAAAAGGACCCCATGCCCAGATGAATTGTCAAAAAAGACTACCTCTGGATCAATTTGACAAAAATGACCCCTCAGCGGTGGCGGCAGGCGCGGCAGGCGACACGTGGCACCTGCCGCCACGCCAGGAGGTGGCGGGCCCTACCGCCACCGCAGGAGGTGGCCACCCCAGCCGAACGGCTTCTCCACAGTGCGTCGCGCCGCGACGTAACGGGCGAGGCCAGTTGGGCCACAACGCCACTGGGTGAGGCGGCCTCTCGTGCCCATGCCGCGTCCAGGCCGACAGGCCAGCTGCACGCGCGACGAGACAGCGGGCCCGGCCGCCACCGGGTGAGGCAGCCGCGCTGCATGCGGCCCGACAGCCGGTCCTGTTGCAGACTGGGGGATGATTCCCACGCGCGCAATGACGACGAATTTCACGGGCTCGCTGTTGCAAACTGGGCTGATTCCCACGCGCGGAGGACGACGAATTTCATGGGCGGGAATCACTTTGGCTTTTGCTTTTTCTGTCTCAGCGGATACGACGGCACTGCGGGAATCCGATGCTGCGGGAACCTGTTGTGCGGACACTACAGGGATCCTAAAATATCCCGCCGAATTTCCTCTGTTCTCGCTTATTTTCTCGCCATCATTTATCGTGCGAGCCTATAAAAGGAGATACCGAGGCTCTCGTCCAGCCAACCTCGAAATCACCAGTGCGCAAAGTGTGTAACACATTTTTTCAGTCGGTATGAGTTTGCCTTGTTCGGATCAAAGCATTAGGTCGAGGAAAATGAAGAATGCAAGTTTGCCTCCGGGTGTGGCAGTCCTGCGGTGTTGGTGTGGCGATCTTTGCAAGGTGAAGGAGGTGACGGATTTTTCAGATTGGTTGGGCATGAAGTTTTTCATGTGCGCCAATTATGAGGAAGATCCTGCCGTAGCTATTTCAGAGTACGACAAGCCTCCGGTATGCTTTAACCATCACGAATAGATATTGTTGGTATTTTGATTGATTCTTTAGTAACATTCTTGTTTATTGTTGTAATCTCCTTCGCCTCTGTGCATGTACTATCGTTGAATTGACACGGAGAAGCCGGCTTGGGCAGTGACTAAGATTCGTGAAAGAAGTCGCCGTGCGTGGAATAGTTTCTTTGCGGAAGAGCGACGCGAGAAGGCGAAAGCTGAGGAGAAAGCAGAGCAAGAGAGAGTTAAAAGAATACTATGCGGAGAAACACCGTTTTTTTCAGGATTTAGGAAAGAAAAACAGGAAAGAGGCTCGTCGCATGAAGGAGCAGGAACGACAGCGAAAGGAGGCTCGTGAGGCGGAGAGGCAGAAAAAGAAAGAAAGGGCTCGTGAGGCCAAGGCAACAGAAGAAGCTGACGATGGAAAAGGAAAATATCCACGCTGGACTCAGTAGATTCCTGTGGTAGTATTTTTAATTTTGCAACCATTTGTATATTTATTTCTGCACTTTAATGTAGCTTTATTTCAGGAGTTAAATGTAGCTTTATTCCTACGATGTATCTTATTTTCAGTTGTACCGTGTCGTAATGGAAAAAAGATAGATTTAGAATAAAGTAGTGGCATTTTCTTTCCCTCCACTAATATCGAACATCGTGCAACAACTACAAAATAAAATTAAGATAAAACATAATGCCCTACAATAAGAGAGTACAAACTAATAATGCAAGTACATCCGAATTAAACGGTAGAACTGGAATACAGCTTAAAAACTACATGAAGGCATCATCGTCATCCTCCATCGATGCAGAACTCTTGCCTTCGAGGATGCAGAACTCTTACCCTTGGACGATGCAGAACTCTTGCTCTTCGAGGATGTAGTACTCTTGCCCTTAGACGATGCATAACTCTTGCCCTTTGACGATGCAGCACCCGAAAGCGGCGGCATGAAGATATCATCTTCATCCTCGCTCTCCTCAGTCCATAAAAATGGATGATTTTCTGCAGTCCTTCTAAAAGTTTCACTCTTCGGCTCCACTACATTCTTCCACCTTGCATGCAACCTAAGAAGTTCTTTACGTACCTCCTCATAGGTCCTTTCAGGCCACCCAGACCTACGTAATTGGTGAGCCAACTCATTCATTATGGTGTCACTATCGGTGAGTTTGTCCCATGGAACTATCCTATTGTCCATCCTGAAATCGGTAGCTAGCCTCAGAAGAGTCCTGCTCATCCCAGGGTGAAAACTACGATCGAAAGGATAATGGGACATCTCGACTACACTACACTCGAATGCTTATCCACCTCCATCTGAAGGGGGTTTTATAGGTAGAGAGGAGAAAATGGCGGGAAAGAACGAGTGCAGTATGACGCAAAAGGGTTGGCGGGAACATATGGCGGGAAACGAGTGGCGAGAACATATGGAGGGAAAGCGTTGGCGGGAAAAGGGTGGCGGGAACATATAGAGGGAAAGCGTTGGCGGGAAAATATTGAGGGGAAAGGGTTGCGCGAAAACATAAGCTGAAGAGTGGAGCGGGATAGTATGGCGGGAGATATAGGCGGGAAAATTGTTCCTGACTGGTGCATTTTTATTTCAGCATACATAGATGTTCAAATCGAAAAGTCTGATACTGACATATGTAGATACAATGGGTCGCGCACGTGGATAGATGAATCATTGTAGTCGACGACGGCCACCTGGCCTTCCCTTCGAGCCGGAAAGCTCCAAGCGATTAGGTGGTCGAGGTACACGAAAATCGCGACCGTAATCCAATTGGTCTTCCTGTGTCTGCAACTCTTGCAGTGGAGTCTGTAATCCTTGTTGCGAACCTGATGCGTAATTGTAGGCGTATGATTGTTGTGACTCTTCGGGGATAAAAGATGGGCCAATAACGTCCTCTCTGAAGAAATCCGTATCTACTGCGTTAACATTTTCGCCAGGTTGGGTGTACTCATCGTTCCAATTTACATCAGGTATGCCCTGCACATAGAAACATTGTAAACAAAAAGTGTTAGAGGATAATATGTAATATCACTGTAAATGCATTAAAATGTAAACATGACTACCTGATCAGATCCCTCGCCTGTATTGTTTGGACATTCTATCTGGTACTGGTTTAAATCTGGGACACGAGTCTCCTCGGGTATGGAGATCCCTCGCGTGGAGAGATACGGCTGAGATCCCTCACCTTGAGTGTATGTGCCATATCCTGTGTATGCATATGGGTTTCGGGAAAGATACAGCTCGGGCATCGAATCCAAGCCCATGCCATGGTCCTGCGATGTCTGCCCCTGACGAAGCAGCACCGAAGAAGAGTGATGTAGTGGAAGAGAAGAGTCATGTCATGGCAATGTCGTTGTAGTACTCGGACCCTCCCCCCGCTGCCCATGGCTTGTATGCACCTCATTCGGTCTGGACGACGGCGCCACACTCGGTCTGGCTGACCTCGGTACTGGCATGTTGTACGCTCCAGTGACAACGTCGTTGCCTCTACCACATCTCAACTTTGTTAGCATGTATTCTTTAAAACGTTTATTGAATGACTTGACAGCCCTGGGCGGCCCAAGTTTCTTCAATTAGGGTTGTGATAGGCAAGGCTCTCACCCCTTTAAGAACACCATTGTACACCTCTGACATGTTGCTGGTCATTATTCCATACCGAGCCCCGATGCCGTGAGCCTGCGCCCACTTGTACAAATCAGGGCAATTCTCGCCGATCCACTGGCTCAAATTTATGGCCGTCCTTCGACCCCTCCGGTCTTCTCTCTGCGGCAAGGCTGCGCGCTCGATCTCACCATTGATACCTGCCCAGATGGCATTCATTTTGGCTTGAGTTTTCTGCATGCACATCCTCTTGAATAACTTGAACCAATCTTATTCTTGAATTTGGAGTAAAAGTTTGCTGCCAAATGCTGCATGCACCACCTTCCCTCTAGATCAGGCCACTTCCACTCTTCTAACGACTGCTTAATTATGTCGAGAGCACTTAGTAATCCGGTGTTGCGATCAGAGATGATGCAAACACCTAAACGCTCTTTCACGACACCCATCTTCACGCAGCTCAGGAACCACAACCAGTTATCTTTGTTCTCGCTCTCGACCAGTGCGTATGCAATAGGAAGAAGCTGATTATTTGCATCTGCTGCAATCGCCATCAATAATGTGCCCTTGTACTTTCTAGTGAGAAAGGTACCATCAACTGATAATACCGGGCGACAGTGCCTGAAGGCTTGTATAGTCTGGCGAATGCCTAGAATAAGCGGTCCAGGATTAGCTCACCCGGGTTCTTTGGGTTCTGACGTTCTTTCCGCCAAACTTGAGTCCCCCTATTAGCACTTGCTATCTGATGAAGCATTCTGGGGGCATAAGAATAGGCCTCCTCATAGGTTCCATACAAGTTCTTGAATATATTTTCCTTCGCACGCCTAGCCTTGCTGTAGCTGACAGGGAAGCCAATCTGATCTTCTGCATCTTTTTTCAAAGCCCTAACACTAATGTTGAGACTTCCCTGCACAATTGTTTCCATCACCTGTGCCACATATCTTGCCGTCACATTGCAGTGATTTGAAAGAGTTCCAGTTTGCTCACAGCTATGCTGCACTATTTTTGTAATATGCCATGACTGACATACCCCAGGCTTCATTCTAGCAAGAACTCTTCCGCGGCAACCTTTCGCGGTGTGGATGCATATGACCTTCAACTCTTTTTTATCAGACTGCTTCACTTTTTGCTGGCGGTGGAGGGCGATTGCATACCTATTAATTGCTTGGTAAGCAGACTTCTTATCTGGGAAAACCTGCCCAACCTCCAGACTCCCCGCTCTTAAGCCAGAAACAGAGTGAAATTCATTTGTGATGCTCATATCCTGTAAAAACCTAGGTTGCAGTGACGCCGCGACCGTCCTATGGGGAGGAACATCTTCTTCTTTGCTTGACTCGGAAGACGCGGAAGAGTGATCGTCATCATCGAGTGCCTCCGGCAATCCCTCCACGTGTTCACTCATGTCAACGGCCGCAGACCAATATCCTGTGTAATACACAGGCTGGTCGCCCGTCGGTTCCGATAGGCCGATGCTAGGGGCTGATGTGATGGCCAACTCGACCTCACCGCCCCTGCTACTGCATCCGACAACATCAGTGACTGAAATGAACTCCACATACACCATCAGCTGACCAAACACTGGGTAATTGGGATTGCTTGCAAACCTCATGTACGACCCCCAGGACTGATCACCCGTGACAGGCCGCAAACCCCGACGGTCAGCTGTCCCATCTTTTGCTCCATCAGCGACGAAGGCCTCCATTGTCATCCCCCCTGCATCCCTGGGCCAAACACCGCTCGGATGCACCTTCTGACAGCTGCGTAACCCGCGTTCACCATGTATCTAACTACAACAGTAGTCAACTCGCACAAGGACACATCCACCCCGAAAGGACCGTCCCGTAAGACATTCCCATAGTACACTACTAAATTTTCCATAGTACCTAACCAAAATACATGTTTATATTTCAAACAATTAGTAACTGAACATTTAGTAGTAGTACGATGACAACATTTACATATCAGACGACTAAAATAATAATCGTATTTTCATTACAAATATTCATTTTGTTTTTAGAATCATTTGCTTAGACTTTTCGGGGTTGTTTGGTTAACGGGTATATAGAGATTTTTTTTCTCAAACTCGTCTACGAGCGTCATAAACTAAAACTCTCTTTGTTTTTCTCTAACTACCCCAAAAATATCCTAAATTGATTCTCATAAAATGCAAAAACTGAGCTTTTGAAAAAACGACTATTAGTAAAAACTATTTTTCTTACAACAGGTTATGACAAAACCCATGGTAATTACTCGCTATCCAAACAACCAGTAAACATAATAGTACGATAATAACATTTTAATATCATATGAGTAAACCATTTAATTTCTTTCGGCTTTATATAATTTTTTCATATCATACGATAACAATCATTTATCTACAAATAATAATATTTGCAGCGGCATGCACATTATTCACAATAGTACATCAATACAAAAAATATTAACAAAATTACAGTGTCATTGTTTACCTTAGCTCCAATATGGATGTGCTTGCGAATGCAATTAAGCGTCAAAATAGTTCCAATAAATATCCGTCACCAGTACTATATGAACGGAGTCAACCTATTATCACATTAACATCAATATTACACACACGAATTTTTCTTCCTGCTAACAAAAGTATGAAAATAGCACTTCCATGTATGTGTTCATCACATCAAAATGGGACAGCGAAAATAGAAACACAATTTCTTCAATCACGTCTTCTCCTCCTTGTTTGCTACTAAGATGAATTATTTTACCTAATTACATACATCATTAAGTACATTAGCACCTAATCTTAACATATAAAATTTAGATTATTGCGACATAACAAAGTAGACCTACGATTTCCTAACTATAGACTTATTAATAAACATACCACATAAAATAACATACCACATGAAATAACATACCGCATGCAATAAACAATTACAATACAATTTTTTCTTAATTACCGTATTAAGATTTCCCGCATGTCAATACTAATGGACGCACCTAACATTGATGCAACATCTTCAACCTACTATTTAAAAAAATAGTTTAAATGCTACATCTCTCTTCTGAAATTATTTCTAACCTCTAAGCACTACCATCGCATAGCTAATAATGAGCTAAAGGACGAACTAATTACCACCCTGCATGCACAAATAAATAAATGTATTGCAAAGCTCATACCTTGATCTTCAACTTCGTAGTTCACTTCGCTACACAAATTCTACTCCTGAAGCACTAAATGACTCCAAAAATTGATGAAATAATACCTAACACAACAGAGAACACATAGTTATGAACTAAACAAAAATAGTACAAACTGCATGCATGTGAACCAAACCAACAAAAATGGATAGATCTTACCTTCGTCTATCTTTTCTTCAGCTTCAGCATATTCAAAATCCAACTCTAAATCATCCTAAATCACGAATGAAAATGCATAATGAGTTTTGCTTTCTCTCTGTTCTTACACACAGAGAGTAGAAGAGAAGGGCAGAGTGTGCTTGCGCACGGAGCATACACATACTATATAAAGGAGGAGCATCCCTGTAGTGTCGGCACAATAGTTCCTACAGTGTGTGAGTTATTCCCGCAGTGCCGTCATATCCGCTGAGGCAAAAGAAGGAAAAGCCGGAGTGATTCCCATGCAGCAGCATCGCCAAAATTCACGGATTCCCGCGCGTGGGAATGAGGGAAGTTTACGTCAGAATCAGCGCCGTCAGCGCATGCGTCATCGGGCATGCAGGAAGACGCCGCCAGCAGCAGTGGCGACGGGGCCCGCACCTCGCCTTCTGTGCAGCAGTCATCATGCACCAGCAGCTGCTGTCGACAGGGGTGGCCGCCTCCGAAAGTGGCGGCGAGGCCCACTGGCGGGGCCCGCGCACAGCAGGGCATGTCGCCCAGCCAGTGACCGCGTCATGGCTGGCCGCCTACGGCGGTGGCGGCGAGGCCCACCTGGCCCGCCCCATTCCGTCGCGGCGCGACACACTGTGGAGAAGCCGTTCGGCTGGGGTGGCCACCTCCTGCGGTGGCGGCAGGGCCCGCCGCCTCCTGGCGTGGCGGCAGGTGACACGTGTCGCTTGCCGCGCCTGCTGCCACCGCTGAGGGGGTCCTTTTTGTCAATTTTATCCATAGGTAGTCCTTTTTGGCAATTCATCTCAGCAGGGGGTCCTTTTGGACAAAAAATCCATTTTTTGTCCGTACAGATCCATTTCAGACTTAAATTTAGGTCTAAAATGTGTCGGCGCGGACACGAAGCAAACACGTTGCCGTTCCTTCGATGTCCGTCGCGGCCCCATATGTTGGTCGGCCAACGACCGAACGCAGCCATATTAATAGCGGTCATCGACACCGGGCCCACGCGTCAGCCAGTGGAAGCGTCGGGAGGCCGTCCTTTTTCAATAGATGCGTGCGGGGGGCGGAGGGGGGGCTCATCCACTTCCACTGCCATCCACATCTGCCCCCCTGGCATGCTTCCTCGCCGACGACAACCAAACCCTAGCAATGGGTTTCTTCAGCGGCTCTGACAAGAGCAAGGGGAAGTTCACCCCCCGGCGCTTCGTTATCCCGCGCTCTTCCTCCTCCACCCATGCTGGCGCCTGCCTGCCCCGCGAGGCAGCGACTGCACATACCGGTGCACCAAGCGCGGTAGCACTGGGAATTCAGGCAGCCGCTGTCGTACCTGGACGTGCCATTGCGCATGACTGGCATCTCGATCCTCAGCGGATCCCGATGTTGGTGGTGCCACGGTCGCAGCGGGCGCACGCCGAGGAGGTGCACAGGCGCCGGTCGCTGCTCATGCCAGAGCAGCGACGAATGCCAGAGTACGCATCAGACTCTCTCCATTGGGAGGTCTGGTTTGTCGTCGAGCACGAGAAGCAACGTCACCTCGGCGTGCATCACCACCACACAAGCCGGAGGAGGAGGCTGCCTACCAGGCGGCGCTGGTGGCGGCCATGGAGACCTCCATCGAGGAGGAGCGGCTCAAGGCGGAGGCGGAGGAGGACTACTAGGCGAGGTTGGTGGAGGCCCTCGTCCTCTCTGCGGCCGGCGACTGCGTGGTGTCGCGATCGTCGTCGCCGCTCACCCCCCAGACGCCGAAGGCCGAGCCGACCGACTGGTACGTCTGGACTGGCCAGCTGCGGGGGTGGGTTAGCCCCCCCCCTCCCCCCCGCCCCCCGTTTGGCTCTGCGTGACTCCAGCGCTGGAGGCCGCATACCTCATACATTGGAGGCAGCGCGCGCTGCGCGTCGACGATGAGCGGCGCATGCAGAAGGAGCGTGAGAAGGAGGACGAGCGCCACCAGAAGGAGGAGGAGGAGTAGCGCGCCCGCCTCGCCGCGATGCAGCCGCCGCATGGAGGAGGCAGCCCTGACGGCCTATCAAACCGCGTTCGGTTGGGCTGGACCGTCTCCTGTCTTCATTGACCACACCAACAGCGACGACGAGTGCAAGCGCAAGAGCAAGGCGGACAACTAGGGCAACGTGTAGGCTTTTTTATATATGTTTAATTAGTGTTTAAGATTACTTTGGTCTACGGTTGATCGGCCATTTATGCTTAATTATTATTTTTAACTTTATTTGTATCACGCAGGCCAAAAAAGGCATGCCTTCCGTTGTACGCAGCTATCGATCCAAATAAAAAAACGGACACGTATGTCCGCCTGATCCACCCAAACAAACAAAGCGAGCGCTCGTTTGGGTGATCCGGTTGGAGTTCCTCTAAAGGCCTTTGCCCGGCCAGCGCTACACGCCTACTTGCGACACGCCGCATACGGCCATGTTCCGGTGCCCGCTTAATCCCGTCTCGCCGTACCCTTACAAGCCATCATCTCCTTTCATCATGATCTCATTTAATTAAGCCACTGGATGAATGTTTTCTCTGTTGTCCGTCCCCCTCGTCCCCCCGCCCGCCGTGAGCCGGTGCCGGAATGAATGCTCTCACGTCACGTACGCCGCGCGGCTCTGCGGTTGCCAGTTGCCGCCCCTCTCTCTTCGCACATTATCGTCTCAACTGTAACCTTTTTCACCGCATAAAATAGTTTGCTCTCTGCTCGGCATGTAGGGGTGGGGGTGATTGGTGTGCCGTAGTAACTGGGGAGCCATTGATGCCGGCATTTAGTTGCGTGCCGCTGTTGGTTGGGGAGGAGGAGAGGTCGGCCGGCGGTGCAAATGCAAATGCAAATGCATGCAGGCCCTGGGCCCCCGGGCAGAGACTTTTTGGGCGGGCGCCAACGCCATTCCACCTCCGATTCCGGGCTTTCAAACTCGCTGCGCAGCAAGGAACGTGCGTTGCCCAAGGACTCGTAGGTGGATAGAGCTGATGGTCGGCGACGGATGGCCCGGCGTGTCAGCGTTTTATTACTGCTCCGCCGGCCAACTACTACTTCCGCCGGGACAGGTTTTCCTGCCCGGGCCTGTGCATTCGACGGCCTGGAAAACCGGTCGCATTCACATGCCTCTGAGGCTGGTCACAGTGGGGAGGAACTTAGAAGTAACATCACACACTTCAATACAATTTTGCTTATGTGGCACGTATTTAATGAAGAGAGAGGTGCTTGTGGTAACTAGCTAAGTTACCGGAACATCACACACTTCAAGAAACAATGAGTCTATAACCTAATAAATACATCGTTGCATGACACTACATAGATGTTCCTACCCACTATGAAGGTAGTAACATAGTCTAGGAGTAGCTTATGTTCTTGCCCATTGTGACCAGCCTGAAAGAAAACTGCGGTGTGGTAGAGTACGTTGGACTGGCTCGCGACGGCGACCGAGACGACACGCGCGCGATTCGACGGGAAAACGTGTGGCGCTGAGCTGTTGTGCATTGTTCCATGCTATGCTGCCACGCGCGGCAGCTGCAAGCCTGCAGGCGTTCTGATCCGGGCAAAGACGCGTGGCCGGCAAAAGCTAGCGGACAAGACGAGCGGTGAATCCCTCACCTGCTCTGCGGGACGTCGCAGGGGCGTGTTGTCTGGAAATCAAATGGTACGAAATGCTTTGGTTCTGCACTTCTGCTTATGTGTTTGATTGATAGGTGTAGAAAAGTGAAACGGGTTGGTTCCATTGCTAGGTTTGGTTGGAAAGGTACCGAGGTAGAACGAGAAGGATCCGGTTCACGTCACATCTTTCACAGAAATTGCGGAATTATCATCTGTGAATAGATGTAGGAGTAACAACCAGTGGCGGAGCCGGGAATTAAAGGGGCCAAATGACTTCAAAACTTTTGATAATAGGGGCCAAACAATACTGATACACACTCCCTCAGTCCCGTAAGACGTTCTTACATTTTAGGGCGGAGGAAGTATATTTTTGTCTAAATTATACACGGTTCATCTACTAACTAGCAGCAAATCAGTGACCTTATGGGGACCAGGGCTCCTGCTGGTCCCTTGTCTCAGCCACTGGTAATAACCCTTCTCATTTAGAGCATCTACAACCGGACGCTTTAAACCCGTCTCATACGCTTAGGCGGATCGCCCAGTAACTATCCAATCACTTTTTTTGACCCAGACGGGCCCCTCAAACGGCGCTCAAACGCCCAGACTGACCGGCACCCCTTATAATCAACCCAAATATGGGGCGGATACAGGGTGCTCGGGCATACCCAAAGGTCTGCGGGGAATGTATCAAGGTCACACCAGAGAGATCATCATCATACTAGAAATGGTGGCATCACATGACTTATGGATTTGACATGTTTTCTTTGGAATGCCGGGTTCTCACAACGACATCAACGTACTTCAACGATCTCCGGTGTCCAGAAGGCTTTGCAATGGGGAATCACCGCCGTGCAACTGCACCGTCAACGGACGAGACTACAACAAGGGGTACTATCTTGCCAATGGTATCTATCCTTAGTGGGCGGTGTTTGTGAAGACCATATCCGAGCCGCGTGGCAATAAACAGAGTCACTTTGCAACAATGCAGGAAGCGGATAGAAAGAATGTGGAGAGGGCATTTGGTGTGCTTCAAGCTCATTGGGAAATTGTGCGGAACGCTGCAATGATGTGGTAATCGGAAACTTTGTGGCAGCTGATGACATGTTGTGTTATTCTGCACAATATGATTGTCGGAGATGAGGGTGATGGTGTAGCCCAAACCCATGATTTCGAAGCACCTGGAGAATAAGTTAAAATCCCAAAAGATCAAGATGCGGCTCAGTTGATGAAATTTCTGCAGGTGCACCCGAATCTTTGAGATCAGCAAGTGCACATGCAACTACTCAATGATCTTGTGGAGAACATGTGGACCCATAATGACAACCAAGAAGACAATGCTTGAGTTGACACTTAAAATAAATTTTATGTAAACACTATCTATGCTACGTACCAAAATTTGCTATTTACGTGTGACATTATCTTGTATAAT
The DNA here is from genome assembly GCF_018294505.1 of Triticum aestivum. Classification (NCBI taxonomy): domain Eukaryota; kingdom Viridiplantae; phylum Streptophyta; class Magnoliopsida; order Poales; family Poaceae; genus Triticum; species Triticum aestivum. The sequence continues at coordinate 539,557,953 of NC_057798.1, forward strand.
CGACGTATATGTATTTGCAAGGATTTGAGAGTTTGGATTTGAGATATGTGAATGCCGGGACGGAAATATGAGGGTCAGTTCGGATGCACCCGTGAACATTTGAGAGGCTGAATTTGTTAAGTCTGGCTGTAGATGCTCCTAAAAAATGTTTGACAAAAATGCATATGTACTCCCCTTTTGAAATTCATTTGCCCTTCGAGCAAAGAAGCATGGCCAGTTTTGCTAATGCCTACGAACATGGCGAGCTAGGCGAGAGAAAAGTTCATCTCTATGTGTTCATCGCAATGTACACCCCATGGAAAATAGATTAAAAGCGTATGGATCGTAAGAGCATTTACAGCCGGATGCCTCGAACAGGCCGTTCGATTGTAAAATTTTGATTCAGACGGGCGCCTCAAACGGGTCTCAAACACCCGGACTGAATGACACCGCTCATATCCAGCCTAAATATGGGGCGGATATGGGGCACTCGGGCATGCACGCCACGTCGGACCCGACAGCCCAACCCCGTCGTAAATTGCACCAAATCCACCCTCTAGACCTGCCAGATCAATTTGCTATCTCCTCTCTTCTTCCTCCTCCGCGTCGCCCGTCTCACAGCTCCGCCGCAGCACGCGCTCCGCAGTCGTTCTTAGCCTCTGTGTCGCTAGCTCCGGAAGAGTAGTACTCTCTCCCGTCCTCACTGCGAGACGTAGTCACATGTACGGACGCCACCGCGGTACGCCCGACAACTCTCTGGCTCCGCATTCCGCTTGATGTGTTCGACAGATTGTCCGACTGGATTTTTTGTGATTTTGTTAGGGAAATGATGGATTTCGATGCTTCATCGGGCGAGGAGTATGGACCAACGGAGCTTGACCAAATGATTGAAGATGAGTTCTTCAATTCCTCGGATTCGAACGAAGAAGTGGACATGATCATGCTCATGAGCATGCAAGAGGAAATGGACCAACAAGTGGAGCATATTCTCAACCACAAGGGCTCAATCAAGGGAGAAGAGTGATCAACCTGGACAGGGTGTCCGGAGCAAAGCTACTGCACAGGGACTATCTTGCTCCCAAACCTACTTTCCCAGATGATCCATGGTTTCGTCGCTGCTTTCGCATGCGGAAGCCACTGTTTTTGCGCATTGTGGAGGGAGTGGAGGCACACGACGACTACGTCAAGCTCACAAGGGATTGCTGCGGACAACTCTCTTTCTCTGCCAAGCAGAAGTGCACAACTGCTCTGAGGATGCTTGCACTTGGTACTGCTAGATGGCGTTGGTGAGATTATCAGGATGGGGGAGAGCATGTGCTTGAAGACTGCTGTCAAGTTTGCCTGCACCGTGGTGGAGGTGTTTGGACCTAAGTATCTCAGAAAACCAAATGCGCAGGACACAGAGAAGTTGTTGGCTATTAGAGAGGCAAGGGGGTTTCTAGGGATGCTCGGATCAATTGATTGCATGCATTAGCAAGGGAAGAACCGCCCCAAAGATTTGCTGGAAATGTATGAACGTCACACGAGAGAGGCCACCATCATACTAGAGGTGGTGGCATCACATGACTTATGGATTTGACATGCTTTATTTGGAATGTCGGGTTCTCACAACGACATCAACATGCTTCAACGATCTCTGGTGTTCGGGAAGCTTTGCAATGCGGAATCACCGTCGTGCAACTAGACCGTCAATGACCTAGAGTACAACATGGGATACTATCTTGCTGATGGTATCTATCCGCAATGTGTGGCGTTTGTGAAGAACATATCCGAAACGCATGGCAATAAACGGAGCCACTTTGCAACAATGCAGGAAGTGGCTAGGAATGTTGTGGAGAGGGCATTTGGTGTGATTCAACCTCGTTGGGGAATTGTGTGAAGCGCTGCAATGATGTGGGAGTCAGAACTTTGTGCCAGCTAATGACATGTTGTGTTATTCTGCACAATATGATTGTCGAGGATGAGGGTGATGGTGTAGCCCAAACCCATGATTTTGAAGCACCCGGAGAACAAGTTAAAATTCCGGAAGATCAAGATGCGGCTCAACTTATGAACTTTCTGTAAATTCATCAGAATATTAGAGATCATCAGGTGCACACGCACCTACTCAATGATCTTGTGGAACACATGTGGACCCACAATGGCAACCAAGGAGCTAATGCTTGAGTTGTGTATTTAAAATAATTTTTATACAAACGCTATTTATGCTGCGTACCAACATTTGTTATTTATGTGCGACATTTTTTATTTATGATCGACGTGCATGGATTTGAGAGTCCGGATTTGAAGTATGTGGATGCAGGAGGGAGATATTAGGGGTTGTCTAGATGTGCCCGCGGGCATTCTTGGGTGCGTCCGCGGACGCATATGGAGTCGAATTTGCCAAGTCTAGCTGTAGATGCTCTAAGAGCCAGAATTAATATATGGATCATTTGCCCCCCTGATCTCATTTCATTTGACAGAAATGAAATGAAATGAATCTTTATTAGGATTTCTATGAAAAACCTAGATTCTAAATTGAGACAAAAAATGTTCTGCAACCACTGATCGCTCCCATGAATCCTCAACCGTGGATGTAGAACTACAACTTCAACTTCAACTTGTCTGCTACTATTCGATGTCCACTATACAACTTGTTCTTGTAGACTCGTGTTGGGCCTCCAAGCATAGAGTTTTGTTGGATAGTATCAAATTTCTCTCAAGTGGATGACCTAAGGTTTATCAATCCATGGGAGGTGTAGGATGAAGATGGTCTCTCTCAAACAACCCTGTAATCAAATACAAGAAATCTCTTGTGTTCCCAACACATCCAATACAATGGAAAATTGTATAGATGCACTAGTTCGAAGAAGAGATGGTGATATAAGTGTAGTATGGATAGTAGATATAGGTTTTTGTAATATGAAAATATAAAAACAACAAGGTAAGAAGTGATAAAACAGAGCACAAATGGTATTGCAATGCTTAGAAACAAGGTCTAGGGTTCATAATTTCACTAGTGCAATCTCTCAACAGTGCTAACATAGTTGAATCATATAACAACACCTCAACGTGCGGCAAAAAATCACCACAAAGTTCTTATCTAGTGGAGAACATAAGATGAAATTCTTTGTAGGGTACGAAACCACCTCAAATTTATCCTTTCTGATCAATCTATTGAGCTATTCCTATATGTGACGCCCCCGATTCAATCGTACACTAATCATGCACGCAAATGTGTACGACCAAGATCAGGGACTCACAGGAAGATATCACAACATAACTCTAAAAGTAAAATAAGTCATACAAGCATCATATTACAAGCCAGGGGCCTCGAGGGCTCGAATACAAGTGCTCGACATAAACGAGTCAGCGGAAGCAACAATATCTGAGTACAGACATAAGTTAAACAAGTTTGCCTTAAGAAGGTTAGCATAAACTGGGATACAGATCGAAAGAGGTGCAAGCCTCCTGCCTGGGATCCTCCTAAACTACTCTTGGTCGTCGTCAGCGGCCTGCACATAGTAGTAGGCACCTCCTGTGTAGTAGGAGTCGTCTTCGATGGTGGCGTCTGGCTCCTGGGCTCCAACGTCTGGTTGCGGCATCTGGGAAGAAGAGGGAAAAGGGGGAAAAGAGGGAGCAAAGCAACCCTGAGTACTCATCCAAAGTACTCGCAAGCAAGGATCTACACTACATATGCATGGGTATATGTGTAAAGAGGCAATATCGGTGGACTGAACTGCAGAATGCTAGAATAAGAGGGGGATAGCTAGTCCTATCGAAGACTATGCTTCTGGCAGCCTCCGTCTTGCAGCATGTAGAAGAGAGTAGATTGAAGTCCTCGAAGTAGCATCGCATAGCATAATCCTACTCGGCGATCCTCCCCTTGTCACCCTGTGGGAAAGCGATCACCGGGTTGTCTCTGGAACTTGTCTGGGTGTGTTTTATTAAGTATCCAGTTCTAGTTGTCATAACGTCAAGGTACAACTCCGGGTCGTCCTTTTACCGAGGGACACGACTATTTGAATAGATAAACTTCCCTGCAGGGGTGCACCACATTACCCAACACGCTCGATCCCCTTTGGCCGGACACACTTTCCTGGGTCAATGCCCGGCCTCGGAAGATCAACGTTTCAGCCCCACCTAGGCACAACAAAGAGGTCAGCACGCCGGTCTAAATCCTATGCGCGCAGGGCTTTGGTCCCATCGCCCATTGCACACCCGCACGTTGCGTACGCGGCCGATGAGCAGACCTAGCAACCTACATTACAAAGGAAGTTGCGTTACGCGGTCCAACCCGGCGCGCGCTGCTCAATCGCTGATGTCAAGAAGGCTTCGGCTGATACCATGACGTCGAGTGCCCATAACTGTTCCCGCGTAGTTGGTTAGTGCGTATAGGCCAATGGCCAGACTCAGATCAAATACCAAGATCTCGTTAAGCGTGTTATTATGAAGTAACCGCAAACGCCGACCAGGGCCAGGCCCACGTCTCGCCTAGGTGGTCTCAACCTGCCTTGTCGCTCCGCCCCAAAGATCCACACAGAGGGCCGTCGGGACAAATTTCCTTTCAGCCCCCAATATGTGAATCACTCGCGGGTACTCAACGAGCCGACCCGACTTTAGTCACCATCTATATAGTATGTATATAAGTATAGTATATACCCGTGATCACCTCTTGAGTGATCACGACCCGATAGTATAACAAGGCAGACTGACAAGAATGTAGGGCCAATGATGATAAACTAGCATCCTATACTAAGCATTTAGGATTGCGGGTAAGGTATCAAGGACTGTAGCAACAATGATATGCTATGCAACAGAATCGGAGTAACCAACAGTAACATGCTACACTACTCTAATGCAAGCAGTAGAGAGAAGAATAGGCGGTATCTGGTGATCAAGGGGGGAGGGGGGCTTGCCAGGCTTCTCTGGCAAGGAGGGGTCGTCAACACCGTAGTCGAACTAGGCAGTCGCAGTGTCGGTCTCGTAGTCTACCGGAGAGAAGAGGGGGAAGAAACAGTAAATACATTGCAAACATAAGCATGATGATGCATGACATGACAATTAGCGGTGTTAGGTGTGCCCTAACGTGGTAGTAGGTGATACCGGCGAAAGGGGGAAACATCCGGGAAAGTTTCCCCGGTGTTTTGCATTTTCGGGCAGATGAACCGGAGGTGAAATGTTGTAGGTTCGCTATGCTAGGGACGCGTGGCTGACAAACGGGCTGCGTATTCGAATTCGCCTCGTCGTTCTGAGCAAATTTCATGTACAAAGTTTTTCCATCCGAGCTACGGTTTATTTTATATTAATTTTATAAGATTTAATCATTTTTATAATTTATTTAATTATTTTATATCAACATTATCCAGAATAGTGTATGCTAACGTCATCATGACATCAGCAGTCAACAGGGCGTTGACTGGGTCAAACTGACGTGTGGGGTCCATTTGTCATTTACAGAGTTTAACTAAACATGATTAGTTAGTTTAATAAGTGATTAGGTTAATTTTAACAGTTTTAATTAAGTTAATTAATTATTCAACTAACTAATTAGTTAATTATATTAATCTTTTTTAGATATTCTTTTTTTTGGTTCTATAAAAGGGGCGTGGGGGCCCCACTAGGCAGTGGCCCATAGGGCCAAACGGGTGCGCGGGCGAGCGGGTACCGGGCGCGGACGTTCGGGCGGCTGGCCCCGGGCACGGGCGCGGGCACCCGAGTGGGTAAACCCGGGACGCAGGTGGAGGTCACCGGGGCGCGGCGGGGCGAGGCTCGTCGGCCGGCCGCGGCGGGCGAAGGCAGACACATGGGCGGTGCGGATGGCGGGAGGCGCGGGCTGGCGGCCTCCGACGAGCAGCCAGGCGTCGGTGATGCGACGGGCGCGCAGGCGCGTCGCGCGCACGGTGCGACCACGAGGGGGGAAGGTCAGGGGCGGAGCGGCTCCTGCTAGCGCGCGTGGATGAGTGGGAGGCGGCGCCAGACAGAGAGGGAAGAGAGGGGAAGGCGGGCCTCACGTTCGAGTAGAGACCAGGGGGCGGCGAGGCTCAAGGGAGCCGTTGTGGAGGAGGAGGGGGACGACCGACGGAGACGGGGAGGAGAGGGACGAGGAGGCAGGCCGGCAAACGTCGCGACCCTCCAACGAGCAGAGGACGACGCGGGGCGGTCGAGGATGGGGGGGTCGAGGTGGAGACGAGGAAGACGACGGTGACGACGGGGGGGGGGGCTCCACGCAGCAAGATGATGGCGATGACAGCGGGGCGGCTTCGGGTCTTTGCCCCGATCTCGATCCAGATCGGGGGGAACAACGAGCGAGTGGGGGGAGGGGGAGCGAGTGGGGAACGTGGGCTAGGGTTCGGTGGGGGTTGGGGGGTTAAGCAGGGGGTAGCGGGGGTGGGTCGGCCGGCTAGTTGGTTAGCTGGGCTGGTTGGCCCGGGGGGTGTCTTTTATTTTTTTCTAGCTTTGTTTTTATTTACTTTTCTTTTATTTATTATTTTCTGCTCTATTTTTGTTACACCTATTTCAGTTTTTATAAAATACAAAACAAACTCCTAAAGTATCGTTATAATATAGGCCACTAGCTCAAAACGTTTGGTGTAGTAATAATTACTTGATACATTTTTATTATTTAAAAGGCATTTAAATATATTTTTTAGCCACAATTTGCTTTACTTTAGTGCATCTAAATACTTTACAAAGGTGTGCTCTCTCCACCAACATGGTCTATGGATTATTTGACACATTAGAACAATTTAGTTTTGACTATTGAAAAGTTTAATTGTTTTAATTTAAATTCAAATTTTGAATTTAAATCATTTCGAACTAACGCGAGAGTATCAATAGTAACGGAGGTGACATGGCATCGTTAACATGGAATTACTGTAGCCTAATTATCTGGGCGTCACAAATCTCTCCCACTACAAGAAATCTCATCCCAAGATTTAATCGTTGGAGTAAGGGGGAAAGGTGCTGGTAGAGAAAACCTAATGAGTCTTCTTGGTCTTGGCTGCCATTTCGAAGAGGTTGATCCCTTTCGTTGATGTCTTCATTTCTCTGCTTCAAGTCACCATGATCAAGTCGTCATCCTTTCTTCGGGATCTCCGTCGTCCTACGAACGTGACCAAGGGGAAAAACTCCGAAAGATCACCTCTCCACAAAGCTGGGCATCTGACGGTGAACCCAATGGGAAATACACAAGGTACCCCACGAGTTGTATTTCAATGAATTATTTGAGTGCAATATACAATGGTACTAAAGTTTCAAATGGGTAGGCAATCATTTGATGACTAGACAGAAGCTGGAATGGGGGTTTGAACAACGAGAATAACATGGTGTTTGATTCCAGGATGAATAATGGTATAGCATTTAGCTCGTGAATCACATACGAAGCTAGGTGCAAAGGATACATTAGAATCCGGGTTGTAAAGAAGAGTCAGGTTTCGATCCAGTGGACATGTGGGTTGTGGGCCCACCATGTGGGTTGAAAGTAGGAAGGGTGGTGTCATCTTGCACAGCCGCGATAGGGAGGCATGTCAGTGAATAGCTTGTCAGCTATGCTGGCAACAATGTCGGTACCAAGGACGGGGAACGAAGAGAGCAATTTTCCTTCTTGTTGAACAAGGCGAACCAACTGGCAAAGTTATCACCCATCGGTGGTTACCGGAATGTCATCAACAATAGTAACATGGTCTTACAGACAGAGTGGTACAACAAGGTGCCTACCTAAGCAGGGAATTATCTCTTCTCAGTTTAGTCAGATTCAGGAAAGGTTAAACAAAAGAATGGATAGGAGAACACAGTTATCAGATTAAACAGAACAGTGGAAAGGAAAATTGTGATTACACACAATTATTAGGAGTATATCCTTCCTATGTATAAGCAAAACATGGCATACAAGGTAGGAGAGCAAGTACCCAACCATTCAGATAAGAGGCAAGGATTAATCAAGATGTTACCCATACATTGGTGTTTGGGTAACTGACCTAGAAACATTTAGCATCGTGCCTCCAATGTTCTTGTTGAAGAGCGGGGTATCACAGTCATGCTTCGAGGTAGCAATGATATGGTGTTTCAATTAAGGGCCGGACTTTTGATACACAAATGATCCATCAGGAGCAACTTATAAAATAAGTCTTACAATTTCCTCCAGGAAGAATGGTTATCCTTGCAAAAGAAATTATAATGATAGGTCCTCCAGCAAGGGGGGTGCTAGGCATGACATCATATTACCAAGTCATCAAAGGACCAACATCATAACTCCTGGAAAGTTGTCCCAACCATCATATCTGACCGAGATTCAGATCCGATTTGTGTCATGATACGTCAGACTCAGGATGTCCGAGAAGAAAAGGTGCAACACAAATCGACAAAATGACATTGCAAGATTATCGGGAAATGAACTACGGGAGCGGGTTCCTCAAACAACAGTTCATCATTAAACCAAGGAGGGGATGGGAAGGTGGCTGATGGGCTCGGCGACAATTCATCGAGAATTCCAAACGGATGGATTTCCACAATAATGTGAACAAGAAGATAACACTTGTCAATTCAAATGATACAATGTTCTATGCTCTAGGAAAATATACACCATCAATCATTAGTTAAAAGGAGCACCTGAAATACGGACTTAGGTAGCATGATGAATGTTAGAATGGTGATTCGATAACCAATGGTCTAAGGATGAAATATCGACCATTAACTTCAAACAATAGGGTTGCTAAAAGTTTTGTATTCACACATCATAGTCCAGTTGTCGGTATTCCGGTTAGAAACAACAAGGTGGGACCAAGGAATGAACGGAGATAGCGAGAAGTAATATTATATCAAGAATTCTCAAGAGGTGGAGAAATTTCTCACAACATCCTTGACATAAAAGATGGTAATACTCCAAGGTAGAACATACCATAAGCTAGATAGCAAGGAAATCAAGTTACAACACAAAGCATGAACAAGTTTGTGCTGAAGGGAAGGCAATAATGTTGTCAATGATAACACAAATCATCGAGGCCAAGGATGGTCTTTCTCATCATGAATTCAATTGATATCCTGGAAGGGGTCAAAAATATTGATGATCATCATGACAAATTTTGTCGAGAGGCTCCATGAAGAAGCAATCGAACAACGACTTCATCAAGCAAAAGGACTGATGTAGCGAAAAACTATTAGAACCAAAGATACAACACAAACTCGGAATCGCGCTAGATGTTCAAGGCAAAACGATATGACGAGGAAGATCGACGTAAGTTCCGCTCATCATCGAAAATTGTGTTCTGGGAAGAAGAGTCAGGTAGAACAGTTAAAATTTAGGACGATAAGGATATAGCCAATCAGGCTAGGAATGACTTGAAGGATTATTTAACTCATAAGCAACGAAAATTACTTAGAGTTATCATATCGGAGCGCGGAATCGATTCACTTATCGATGTTCTCGGTTGACGACAACCCAGTACCCGTGGAGACACTATGACATGGAAGGTACTACCTCATCAGAAATTCATAAGATATATCCTCGAGATACCATGGGGTAATACAAGAAGGCAGATCAAAATAGAGATTGGGCAGGCGTATTGATCTGTAAAAGGCAAGTACTCTAACTTGTCTGAGAAATGGAATCAAGAAGAAAATATGGTAAGAACCACGGTTGTAAAGGACCAATTCCCATATATAAGATGAACTTATACCAGAGAGGGTTTAAGAGAAGCATCCATGGTAAGATCGGCATCGTGTCCATGGGCATGAACGCAAGGTTCAAGGTCGACTCCCACTTCTCCAATATACAACTTCTCATTTACTGCTCTCAGTTAAGAATGTTTAGAGTTTGAAAGTTTAACTGGCGGAATACAAGAAGGTTATGACCCATGAAGACTTTTGGGTTCATACAAATTAAGGAAGGTATATGTTCAACCCATCAAAGCATCTTAGAAACATATACCACAACTCCATAAGTAATTCATACAAGCTCGAAAGCAGCACATGGTTGAGAAAGCAGATGATACTATTTACCCAAGGCATTATGTATCCGAGGACGGATCAGAAGATTATTGAATATGAAGGACACTATCAGATAAAATCCAACAAAGTATCTAACGGTCCATAACATTGTTAATGTGAGTACCGGCACAATCAAAGGAAGAAACAATGCAAAGGCACTAGATTATAGAAACAACTGACTAATCCAAAGTTCAGATGTAAAGGAATTTATGATTTCCAAATCAAGGGATCAAAAGCAAACACTTTGATTAAGGATGGATAACTTGAGTAAGATTATGGGTACAACCGACGACAATTTGATTGGTCGAGATCCAGCTCATGTTAAAAATAATGTCTGAGCCGGAAGGATGAATTCTATGATCTGATTGAGGATTGCGAGCATTCACAACATATAGAATCAATGGACTCAAAATGATAATGACAAAGGATGCCAATAAGATTACCAGACTTATAGGATTAATCATAATGCTAGCAAGCAAGAATTTCAAGAGCATTAGGATGTCAAGGATTTTTAGAAGAACGGATGGTATTTCGATTTTTTTTGTGAAATACATGAATCAACTGGGGATGAGCAGATACTCGATAGGTGCAAGAAATTATTTGTAGAGGTATTCATGTGGCAAGGAACTGCAAGGTAGTAGGCACAAAGTATTCTCGGAACAATAAAGAGAATTTCATGGTATCTTGTAATAACAAGAAAAGCGGGGAATGATTGTAAGAATGGTAAGTGTACGTGGTTATCCAAAGGGGTTTTATCGTTGGAAGGGAATGGCAATAGTGATGGCACAAAGTCTCGAGAGAACGTCGGAGGGGATGTTCCGAATCTTCTGGTGCAGTAGACGATCATCTGGACTAAAGGGGCTCTCCGAGAGAAAGTATTATTGAGAACCTAGACTCACAGTTAGTAAAATCGTTTAACCCGGATAGAAGAGATGTCAGAGTCCCAGAGTATAGGTCGAGGAATAAAAGATCCTACTACCACCAAATGGCGACGTGGGCCCGTAAGACACACAGCCATGTTAGTAAAAGTTTTTGCAATGTCTAGACTTGACTTCGGCCAAGGAGTGTGGAAGGGGGATTCCTACATGTAGTCGTCTCTGATACCAACTTGTGACGCCCCCGATTCAATCGTACACTAATCATGCACGCAAACGTGTATGATCAAGATCAGAGACTCACGGAAAGATATCACAACACAACTATAAAAGTAAAATAAGTCATACAAGCATCATATTACAAGCCAAGGGCCTCGAGGGCTCGAATACAAGTGCTCGATATAAACGAGTCAGCGGAAGCAACAATATATGAGTACAGACATAAGTTAAACAAGTTTGCCTTAAGAAGGCTAGCATAACTGGGATACAGATCGAAAGAGGCGCAGGCCTCCTGCCTGGGATCCTCCTAAACTACTCCTGGTCATCGTCAGCGGCCTGCACGTAGTAGTAGGCACCTCCAGTGTAGTAGGAGTCATCGTCGACGATGGCGTCTGGCTCCTGGGCTCCAACGTATGGTTGTGGCATCCGGGAAGAAGAGGGAAAGGGGGAAAAGAGGGAGCAAAGCAATCGTGAGTACTCATCCAAAGTACTCACAAGCAAGGATCTACACTACATATGCATGGGTATATGTGTAAAGAGGCAATATCGGTGGACTGAACTGCAGAATGCCAGAATAAGAGGGGGATAGCTAGTCCTATCGAAGACTACGCTTCTGGCAGCCTTCATCTTGCAGCATGTATAAGAGAGTAGATTGAAGTCCTCCAAGTAGCATCGCATAGCATAATCCTACCCGGCGATCCTCCTCTCGTCGCCCTGTGGGAAAGCGATCACCGGGTTGTCTCTGGAACTTGTCTGGGTGTGTTTTATTAAGTATCCGGTTCTAGTTGTCATAAGGTCAAGGTACAACTCTGGGTCGTCCTTTTACCAAGGGACACGACTATTCGAATAGATAAAATTCCCTGTAGGGGTGCACCACATTACCCAACACGCTCGACCCCCTTTGGCCAGACACTCTATCCTGGGTCATGCCCGGCCTCGGAAGATCAACATGTCGCAGCCCCACCTAGGGACAACATAGAGGTCAGCGCGCCGGTCTAAATCCTATGCGCGCAGGGTTCTGGGCCCATCGCCCATTGCACACCTGCACATTGCGTACGCGGCCGGTGAGCAGACCTAGCAACCTCCATTACAAAGGAAGTTGCGTTACGCGGTCCAACCCAGCGCGCCCCGCTCAGTCGCCGACATCAAGAAGGCTTCGGCTGATACCACTACGTCGAGTGCCCATAACTATTCCCACGTAGTTGGTTAGTGCGTGTAGGCCAGTGGCCAGACTTAGATCAAATACCAAGATCTTATTAAGCGTGTTACTATGAAGTAACCTGCAGACGCCGACTAGGGCCAGGCCCACCTCTTGCCTAGGTGGTCTCAACCTGCCTTGTCGCTCCGCCACAAAGATCCACACAGAGGGTCGTCGGGACAAATGTCCTTTTAGCCCCCAATCCGTGAATCACTCGCAGGTACTGAATGAGCCGACCCGACTTTAGTCACCATCTGTATAGTATATATATAAGTATAGTATATACCCGTGATCACCTCCCGAGTGATCACAGCCCGATAGTATAGCAAGGCAGACTGACAATAATGTAGGGCCAATGATGATAAATGAGCATCCTATACTAAGCGTTTAGGATTGCGGGTAAGGTATCAACGACTGTAGCAACAATGACAAGCTATGCAACAAAATAGGAGTAATCGAACAGTAACATGCTACACTACTCTAATGCAAGAAGTAGAGAGAAGGGCGATATCTGGTGATCAAGGGGGGGGGGCTTGCTTGGATGCTCTGGCAAGAAGGAGGGGTCGTCAAGACCGTAGTCGAACTAGGCTGCCGCAGCGTCGGTCTCGTAGTCTACTGGAGAGAAGAGGGGGAAGAAACAGTAAATACAATGCAGACATAAGCATGACGATGCATGACATGACAATGAGCGGTGTTAGGTTTGCCCTAACGCGGTAGTAGGTGATACCGGCAAAAGGGGGAAACACCCGGGAAAGTATCCCCGATGTTTCGGGTTTTTGGACAGATGAACCGGAGGTGAAATGTTGCAGGTTCGCTATGCTAGGGACGCGTGCCTGACGAATGGGTTGCATATTCGGATTCACCTCGCCGTTCTGAGCAACTTTCATGTACAATGTTTTTCCATCCGAGCTATGATTTATTTTATATTAATTTTAAAAGATTTATTCATTTTTAGAATTTATTTAATTATTTTATATCAACATTATCCAGAATAGTCTATGCTGAAGTCATCATGACATCAACAGTCAACAGGGCGTTGACTCGGTCAAACTGACGTGTGGGGTCCATTTGTCATTTACAGAGTTTAACTAAACATGATTAGTTAGTTTAATAAGTGATTAGGTTAATTTTAACAGTTTTAATTAAGTTAATTAATTATTCAATTAATTAATTAATTATATTAATCTTTTTTATATATTCTTTTTTCGGTTCTATAAAAGGGGCATGGGGGCCCCACTCGGCAGTGGCCCATAGGGCCAAATGGGTGCGCGCGCGAGCGGGTACCGGGCGCGGATGTTCGGGCGGCTGGCCCCAGGCACGGGCGCGGGCACCCAAGTGGGTGAACCTGGGACGCAGGTGGAGGTCACCGGGGCGCGGCGGGGCGAGGCCGTGGCCTCGGCGAGGCTCGCCGACCGGCCGCAGCGGGCGAAGGCAGACACAGGGGCGGCGCGGATGGCGGGAGGCGCGGGCTGGCGGCCTCCGACGAGCAGCGAGGCGCGGCCAGGCGTCGGTGATGCGACGGGCGCGCGGGCGCGTCGCGCGCATGGCACGACCACGAGGGGGGAAGGTCAGGGGCGGAGCGGCTCGTGCTAGCGCGCGGGGACGAGCGGGAGGTGGCGCCAGACAGAGAGGGAAGGCGGGCCTCACGTTCGAGTAGAGACCAGGGGCGGCGAGGCTCGAGGGAGCCATTGTGGAGGAGGACGGGGACGAGCGACGGAGACAGGAAGGAGAGGGACGAGGAGGCAAGGAGGCAGGCCAGCAACGTCGCGACCCTCCAATGAGCAGAGGACGACGCAGGGCGGTCGAGGACGGGGGAGGTCGAGGCGGAGACGAGGAAGACGACGGCCACAGCAGGGGGGGGGGGCTCCGGGCAGCGAGATGACGACGACGACAGCGGGGCGACGTCAGGTGGCTTCGGGTCTTCGCCCTGATCTCGATCCAGATCGAGGGGGGGGGGGGCATCGAGCGAGTGGGGGGAGGGGGAGCGAGTGGGGAACGTGGGCTAGGGTTCGGTGGGGGTTGGGGGGGTAAGAAGGGGGTAGCGAGGGTGGGCCGACCGGCTGGTTGGTTAGCTGGGCCGGTTGGCCCTGGGGGGTGTCTTTTATTCTTTTCTTAGGTTTGTTTTTATTTACTTTACTTTTATTTATTATTCTCTGTTCTATTTTCGTTACACCTATTTCAGTTTTTATAAAATACAAAACAAACTCCTAAAGTATCATTATAATATAGGCCACTAGCTCAAAATGTATCAAGCTATAAGTGTTCTATTTTGGTGATTACTATAGCCTAATTATCCGGGCGTCACACTATAAGTGTCACAAACAGCCCTAGAGTTCGTATTAAAATAACACCATATGATACACATCAACCAACTGTAATGTCACCTAGATACTCCAATGTCACCACAAGTGTCCGTGAGTCAATTATATGATACGCATCAAACAACTTCATATTCATAATATTTGATCCAACACAAAGAACTTCAAAGAGTGCCCCAATATTTCTACCGGAGAAAGTAGGATGAAAACGTGCATCAACCTCCATGCATAGATTACCCCAATGTCACCTTGGGAATCCGTGAGTTGAGTGCCAAAACATACATCAAGTGACTCAATATAATACCCCATTGTCACCACGGGTATTCATATGCAAGACATACATCAAGGGTTCTCGAATCCATAAAAGTATTCAATCCGATAATAGTGAAACATCAAAGGTAAAAACTCAAATCATCACAACAAAATAGAGAGGGGAAAAGACCATACGATTGATAATCCCCAAGTGCAGGGAATCATCATAGCAATTCCCAATGGTGGAAGTGATAAGTATGGAGTGTCGAACCCACAAGGAACTAAAGGCAAGATCAATATTCTCTCAAGTCCTATCTGCCACTGATACGACTCTACGTACACCGAACGTTTGCTTCGAACTAGAAACGAGAAATAAAACTACGTTGTGGGTATGAAGAGGATAACTTTGCATGATATCGGAGAGCTAAAACATAAAAGGAAACTCCTCCGTTTCATCGGGATGTAGATACGCTCGCGACATCCGCCTCCTGAGATCGACACGTCTTATGGGCCCGCACACACACGCTTCTCTCGTCCTTCCTTCTTTTCTTGTCCAGTTTTCCCCAATGTCCTCTCATCCTCACCCAACCGAGTCAACGCACACGCCCAATCAAATTGGACGAGGCCGGCGGATCTCGCTGCTGCAAGGAGTTGGGCCATGTGGGTGCTCCGACCTTCGCCTCCCTCCCGTTCATCCTTCCCTCTATGCTTCATGGATACAGAGCACCATGGCCCCCGACAATGCTTCAAAGCTCGCCATCGGCTCCAACACCACCGTCTGCTCGAGGGTCACCGGTGCTGCGACACCACAGGTGCTTCGATAACAGTGGCGCCCACCGGTATTTATCAGATGCTGCGAGGAGATGCTGCCACGCCAATGACGATGCTGCATACCGGCCTCGTCGTCCGTGCGCACTGCTACAAGCCACCTCACCGGTGCTTCAAAGCTTGCCATCGGTTGCAGCACCACCATCTGCTGCGAGCTCGCCGGTGCTGGGACACCATGGATGCCGCGACGAGATACTGCCATGCCACCAACGATGCCGCGGAACAGTCCTGCCGTTCGTCGATGCTGCCATGTAGCTGGTGTTGCTTCGAGGAGACACACAGATCAGTCCGTCATCCGTGCGTGAGCTCCGGCAAAATGCCTCACTAGTGTTTCAGAGCTGATGCTAAAGTAGCACCGTCTGTTGCAAGCACGTTGGTCGAGAGCAAGGGCAGCTCATCATCGACACTCCAACCATTCCAACGCCACCGTCTTCTGCAAGCACGGTGGCCGACAAGCAGGGCGGCGGTGCTATGATGGTGTCCTGACTGGCTTCTTCATTGCACCATGTGGCTGCGGTGATGGTGTGAGCTGCCGCGGCAGCAATGCTGTTGAGTCGCCGGTGCCACGAATGCTGGCTACACATCGACACTTCAATGGAGGTTTGGCCGCACGTCGGAGATGCCATGACTGGGGAGAGCGAAGCGACACCACGCACTCGTATGTCTCGTTACTGGGGAGATGCATTGACTTAATCCTGTGGCTAATAATGTTTTGATTAGGACAAATCAAACGACAGAGAAGGCGGATGCTGTTTTGATCGGTACATCTGACTGCGCCTAGCAGCCGCCAACATAAAAGTAGGTGCTATTATCATAAAGTTAGAATATATTACTAAATATTATATATAATGAGTGTGGAATAATGATGGGTCGGTGTGCAGAATTATCCTAGGCAATTGTTAACAAGACCAGTAATCACTATTGCAATTTCATATGAGGGAGAGGCATAAGCTAACATACTTTCTCTTCTTGGATCATATGCACTTATGATTGGAACTCTAGCAAGCATCTGCAACTACTAAAGATCATTAAGGTAAAACCCAACCATAGCATTAACATATCAAGTCCGCTTTATTCCCATACATCGTGACCCACTTATCCGTGTTTATGCTTCTATCACTCAAGCAACACAGGAAATAAGTAAACCATGGACATATTGCAACACCCTACAGCGGGAATCCCTCACGCTTGCACGACACGGAGGGCACAATAGGACAGCACCAAAATAAATCATACAACTCATACCAATCTAGATCATCAATCAACCCAAGGACAAAGGATATCTACTCAAAACATCATAAGATGGCAACACATCATTGGATCATAATATGTGGCATAAAGCACCATGTTCAATTAGGGATTACAGCGGGGTGCGGGAGAGTGGACCGCGTAAAAGAGATGAGGATGGTGATGATGATGGTGATGTTCATGAAGACGATAGCCGCGGTGATGATTCCCCTCCCGATGGCACTCCGGCGCAACCGAGAGAGAGGAGGAGAGGTCCTCCCCTTGTGCTTCCTCCTCCATGCCCCCCTGGATGGGGAGAAGTTCTCCCTCTGGTCCTTGTCCTTCATGGCGATGATGGCCCCTCCGGGATCCTCCTCCATGGCCTCCGGTGATGATGGCCCCCTCCGACAGGGTGCCAGAGAGGCCCTAGATTGATTTCTCATGGCTACAGAGGCTTGCAGTGGCGGAACTTCCGATCTAGGTTATTTTCTGGAGGTTTCTGTATTTATAGGAATCTTTGGCGTCGGTCTCACGTCACGGGGGTCTTCGAATCATCCACGAGATAGGGGCCCACGCCCAGGGCGGTGGACGCGCCCCCCACTCTCGTGGACAGCCCGGGACTCTTCTGGCCCAACTCTTTTACTCCAGGGGCTTCTTTTGGTCCATAAAAAATCATCAAAAATTGGCATGTCAATTGGACTCCGTTTGGTATTCCTTTTCTGTAAAACTCAAAAACAAGGAAAAATCAAAAACTGGCACTGGGCTCTAGGTTAATAGGTTAGTCCCAAAAATCATATAAAATAGCATATAAATGCATATAAAACATCTACTATGGATACTATAATAGCATGAATACTTCATAAATTATAGATATGTTGGAGACGTATCAGCATCCCCAAGCTTAATTCCTGCTCGTCCTTGAGTAGGTAAATGATAAAAGAAATAATTTATGAAGTGTGAATGCTAGCAGGTGCACAAGTTTGATCAATGATAATTTCAATCACCTTTTCTAGCATCATTATATGTCATAACAGTAGCTCATCTCATAAAACTTTTCATGATCAAGTAACAAGCTATTCACATGTTAAAGTATAGATCATAAACTTTCTTGAAAACTAACAAAAAGTGCTCTTAGTCATCAAACAATTGCAAGTCATCTTATTTTCAGGAAGGGTCTATGTAAGAGCTTTGATTTAGCAAATCCCACACACTCAACTATCATATAGTCTTTCACAATTGCTAACACTCATGTGATATTTATGGGTTCAAAGTTTTAATCAGACACAGATAAAAATAGGGGCTTATAGTTTTGCCTCCCAACCTTTTACCTCAAGGGTAATGTCAACAATAATGCTTTATGAAAACGTACATCCAAGTGGATATATATATCCATATCGCTCCAACACAAAGTGCTTGCCAAGGGAAAAAGTGTAAAAAGGAAAGGTGATGATCACCATGACTCTTGTATAAGAGTAGAAGATAAAGGTAAAAGATAGGCCCTTCGCAGAGGGAAGCAGAGGTTGTCATGCGATTTTAAGGTTGGATGCACAAAATCTTAATGCAAAAGAACGTCACTTTATATTGCCTCTTGTGATAGAGACCTTTATTATGCCGTCCGTTGCTTTTATTTCTTCCCTATCACAAGTTTGTATAAAGCTTATTTTCTTTGCACTAATAGATCATACATATTTAGAGAGCAATTTTTATTGCATGCACCGATGACAACTTACTTGAAGGATCTTACTCAATCCATAGGTAGGTATGGTGGACTCTCATGGCAAAACTAGTTTAAGGGATGTTTGGAAGCACAAGTAGTATTTCTACTTGGTGCAAAGAATTCGGCTAGCATGAGAGGGAAAGGCAACTCAACATGTTGGATGATCCAAGACAATATAACGTTTCGGATATAGGAAAACATGTCCCATTAAGTTGTCTTCCTTGTCCAACATCAACCTTTTAGCATGTCATATTTTAAAGAGTGATCACAATTACAAAAGATGTCCAATATAGTATATTTGTATGTGAAATCTCTCCTCCTTCAATATTCTTTCATGAATTGTTCAAGTGACCAATTCTGCGTTTGCTAACTTTCAATAAGTTTACTATTATTCTGTGTGAAGTCATTACTCCCCATGGTATAAGCATATGAAACATATATAAATTTAGATTTATGATATTCAATTCATTCAACCATTTACTCATAGGATATACAAGAATCGCGTGAGTAAATGACAAACTACTCCAAAAAGATATACATGAAGAACACTGAGTAGTCAAATAATTAACTAGCCATGGGAGGATTCTTTTTCATTCAAGATTTCAGATCCAATGATTTTATTAAAACAACAAGTAAAATTTAAAATATGCTCCAAGCAAAACACATATCATGTGACGAATAAAAATATAGCTCCGAGTAAAGTATACCGATAGTTTTGAAGACGAAAGAGGGGATGCCTTCCGGGGCATCCCCAAGCTTAGGCGCTTGAGTCTTCCTTGAATATTACCTTGGGGTGCCTTGGGCATCCCCAAACTTAGGGTCTTTCCTCTCCTTATTCTCCTCATATCAATATCTCACCCAAAGCTTGAAACTTCAATCACACAAAACTTAACGGAACTTCGTGAGATAGGTTAGTATGATAAAGAGTAAACCATTCACTTTGGTACTGTCAAAGACAAGGTTCATAATTTTTCTCACACAACGCCTACTGTACCATATCATTTCTACAATTTATATTGAGAAATATAAGCCATAGAAACTAGAAAACAAGCAAACCATGCAATGAAAACAGAATCTGTCAGAAACAGAATAGTCTGTAATGATCTGAACAACAACTATACTTATGCTACTCCACAAATTCTGAAATAAATTGGTGGACGTGAGGAATTTTTCTATTAATATTCTTCAAAAAGAATCAACTCAAAAGCACTCTTCTGTAAAATATGACAGCTAATCTCGTGAGCGCAAAGTTTCTGTTTTTTACAGCAAGATCACATTAACTTTCACCCAAGTCTTCCCAAAAGTCTTACTTGGTACTTTATTGAAACAAAAGCTATAAAACATGATTACTACAATAGCTTAATCATGTGGACACACAAAAGCGGTAATGGTAAATATTGGGTTGTCTCCCAACAAGCGCTTTTCTTTAATGCCTTTTAGCTAGGCATGATGATTTCAATGATGCTCACATAAAAGATAAGAATTGAAACATAATGAGAGCATCATGAAGAATATGACTAGAAAATTTAAACCTAACCCACTTCCTATTCCTAGGGATTTTGTGAGCACACAATTTAAGGGAACAATAATCAACTAGCATAGGAAGGCAAAACAAGTATAACTTCGGAACTTTAAGCACATAACACTACAAAAAAAAACACTTCCGTGATGATACGTGTTTATCACAGTAGGTCGCGTTTTTTGTCATGCATGTACATCCATGACGATTTTATGACAGAATCAATATAGTCATACCTGTGCTATCGTAGAAGTGTTCTATGACATTACCAAAATTATCATCATGGAAGTGTCCACTTCCATGACGATAAATCGCGCATCACAGAAGTGCTTTCGTCAAGGGTGACTGACACGTGGCATCCACCGTAACGGAACGCCCTTAAGCTATCGGGTTGGGTTTTGGATCTGATAACCCGTTAACAGCCCCGACCAATGGGGATTTTCCACGTGTAAAATCATCATTGGCTGGAGGAAACACGTGTCGGCTCATCGTTGGGATAGATGTCATCCACTCCTTGGACAGAAGGCGCCTATGATACGTCGACACATGGCACGACCCAACAGTGGCCCATTCCTGTGAAAAGGCCGGCCCATTTGACTTGGTCAAAAGGTGGCGGGCCGGCCCATGGAAAGCCTATTAACGACATGTTCGCATATAGCCCATTTACAACCCGCTAACCCAAGGCCCGTTACGCCCTATCCGAATTAGGCCCAGTAGCGTCATCTGGGCCATCCAATATGATTCCAGCCTGTTTTCACTTCTGACCATGTATGGCCCATGACATCTTTTGGCCCATATGAGGCCCTTTGTAACTCTTGGCCTATTAATGACCCGTGGTGAAACTGGCCCGTAATGAATAGTGTATCACTTTACACCCATTAACGGCCCGTGGTGAAACTGGCCCGTAATGAACAGTGTATCACTTTATACCCACTAACGGCCCGTTATTTCGTTAGGCTGTTTCCAGCCCATGTTATCTTTCGGCCTTCTCAGAGCCATTTATTCTTGGGTTCATTTCCAGCATTCGTTTACTTACGACCCGTTACTGTCATTTTCCGCTTATGGGCCAAATTCAGCCTGTGGTTACAGTCAACCCGTTTGTGGTCCGTTAATACGTTGGGCCGTTTTCATAGCATCATCAAATACGGCCTATTAACGATGGCCCGTTATGGTCGGCCCATGAACGGACGATTCCAACTCTAGCCCATTTATGCCCATATTGCGGTCTGTTTGGCCCATGTTTGGCCAATCGATCATACGGCCCGTATAAGGCCCATTGATGATACGACCCGCAGAAGGCCCATTGTTTCTATGGCCCATAGAAGGCCCACTATTTCTATGCCCCGTAGACGGCCCGTAGGAGGCCCAGTGTTAGTACAGTAAATATTAGCCCATGGTTATTGTGGCCTAGTTTTAAAAAATAGGTTATTGCAGCCACTAGCAAACCGCGGAAAAAGAACTGCACTGACTACAAGCAAAGAAATAAACAAGAAAATAAGGAAATAAATAAGCAAGCAACTTACACTAGGCTATCACGGCTATTACACATAATACATCAACTGGGCATCAAAGTTCTCCACCAGTGCAAATATAGGGAACACAACAGCATATAAACGCCGCAGCAAAACAAGTCCAGAATTGAAACCACTTCAGAAGAGCTCAAGAAACAATGTCCTGGGTACCCATAATGCTGGCAAGATGCTTAGCAAGCTTATTAACTTTCTCTTGTTTGGCGCTTAAGTCCTCCAGCACTTGCTGTTGCACCAGAAAGTATGCATCTGAATTCTGCAGGGACTTCCTCAGTCCTTCGGCTTCCTGTCGCATAACATCTGATCGATGTATTTCAACTTGAAGTTGAGACTCAAGAAGCTGAACTGATTCAGGCAACGAGTTCGAAGAGCTGGTGCCAGCAATAGTAGCCAGTAACTCGAACACTACATCAAGACAGGACTTTGGGGTTGCCTCAGTGTCTTCAATATAGTTCTTATCAGCTTTCTCGGAGACCAACAGGGATGTCTCACTATGTTGAACCTTATCTGCATTACTTCCTTTACCATTGCATAACGGGGTACTCTTCTCCAATATTTTATCCGCGTTCTAAAAGAGAAACAAACAAACACATCACATGTTTACAATGTAGTATATGAAACTCATTTTGGTAAACTAGTTCAGTAGTAAGGTGGACAGGATAACAGCATGAAACAAACATATATCTATGTAGTATGGTTGCTGTATGGTCTATATCATTCTAGTTTATGTTGCCAAATCAAGATAGATATAGTTCGAATCATATCTATTTAAGACAAAGCATCATAGACAGAATATAAGTGTGGGAAGCTACACAGCAATAACAACACTTGTAATGTGCATGGCATGAGAACATAACTATTTATTCAATTGAAACTGAAATCAACATAGAGCAAGTTACAACAGCAAACAGCCAAACACGTTGAAGAAACATGTTTAAAACATACCTGTTGCGCCATTGGAGTTTCAATTGCATCCTTCAAATTTGAAATTAGTTGGTATGAGTAAATACAGTGATGTAAGAGCAAAGTAGTATGAACCATAGCTACGAAACCTGACCTGAGAACAATTCTTCTTTTGCTTTAAGCGTTGACTTAGGGTTCGGAGTGGTGGTCCTCGTGCTTTGGGCACTCCAGTTGCCTTACTAACTGCTCGTGTTTGGGTGCTCTGTGGTGGAGACGGTGATGTGTCAACGAGAACTGGGTGTCTATCTACTGGGGTTGGGGTTAGAAGGGGTGTAGCTAGTTCTCTGTCCAACTGGGTAGGGGTACAATCTGCATGAGTGTGGGTTATGTGTGGTGGGGCTGGTTCTTGGGCAAGTACAACCATGGTTCTATCTGCATCGACAGGTAGCACGATCTTTTTTGAAGACCGTGTTTTTACTCCCACAAATACTGCCATCACTCCCTCCAATTGAAATGGCTGATAAACAAGAAAAGTAATTGAATGTACAGACATTGTAAGATAGACAGGTGCAATGGATAGTAGTGAAGAAAACAGGGCATGAAATAATTCACATTTATGTTGTCTAACCAAACAGAATAGCAGGACATAATTTCACATATATGATGGCTAATTAAACAGAATAGCATGACAAAATTTCACATGTATGATGGCTAACTAAACAGGATAGAATGACATACTTCAAAATATGATGACTATGTAAACAAGATGACATGATACAACTATACGATGTGTCTATTAAAGTGGTTGGCATGCCATAAATCACAAACATGCCGTGGATGGAAACATGATGGCATGATATAATTCACGGATAGAATGACATAATTTAAAAATATGATGACTATGTAAACAGGATGGGATCATATAACTATATTATGTCTTTAGGAAATGGGTTGGCATGCCATAATTCAGATACATGCTGTCTATGTAAACATCATGGCATGACATAATTCAAATATATGATTTATATACTAAGGAAGTGAGCAGAGGGCAATCACATATATGATGTGTCAACTAAGGAGATGGCATTCAATATTGTGTATATGATGTAAAAACTAAGCATTGCAATACAACACATGCATGATATGAGTAATATAACCCTGCCAAGTTTGAGCATACACCTCAGGGGGATAATAGGACTGGTCATCTGCCTCTTAATCCTCCTTTGAAAAGCTATCTGTAACTAGCAAGATATCTGCTTCAGCAGGTAGCATTGTCTGCTCTGAAGACCTTGTTTTCACTCCAGATTTCTCCATCACCAATTCAAATGGCTGATGCACAGGAAGAGCAGTTGAATATACAAACATTGTTGACAAAAGCAATAAGAAATACAAAAAAAGGATGGCGTGTATAATTCACATATATGACGCTTGCCTAAACAGCATGGCATTGCATAATTCACATACATAATGCCTTGCAACAAGATAACATTGCATAATTCACATATATAATGTCTTGCAACAAGATGACATTGCATAATTCACATATTTGGTAATTAGACACTAAACAGGTGGCATTCACACAAAGCATGTTTAAACTAAGCAAATGACATAGCAATGCAAGATACCATACGCATGATATGAGCAACATAACCCTGCCAAGTTAGAGCATGCACCTCGGGAGGGGGGGGGATATGACTGGTCATCTGTCTCTAAATCCTCCTCTGAGGAGCTATCAGTAACCAGCAAGACATGCGCTTCTTCAGATAGCATTGTCTGCTCTGAAGACCTTGTTTCCACTCCAGATTTTTCCATGACCGTGCCAAATGGCTGATGCACGGGAAGAGTAATTGAATGTACTAAAATTGTTGACAAATTTAACACGTAATAAAAATGATGGCATGATATAATTCACATATAATATGATTGGCT
Source organism: Triticum aestivum (assembly GCF_018294505.1). Lineage (NCBI taxonomy): Eukaryota > Viridiplantae > Streptophyta > Magnoliopsida > Poales > Poaceae > Triticum > Triticum aestivum. The sequence goes on from NC_057798.1 coordinate 539,582,412, forward strand.
AACTAGGGTGGCGTTGCAAAATTCACATATATGATGCCTGGCTAAAGAAGATGGCATTCATGATTCACATATACAATAAAGAAACTAAACAGATGGCATTGACCAAAGCATGTCTAAACTAAGCAGATGACTTTAATGTATACAGTAAGCAATGCAAGGCACCATATGCATGATATTACCAACATCAGCATGCCAAGTTAGAGCGAAGACCTCATGGGGTAAATAAGAGTGGTCTTCTCCTTCTGAATCCCCCTCAGAACAATTATCTTCCTCTTGATTACGATCCGAAATGGGTGGAGGGGGCTGCCTTTGCACCCACCATGGAACGACGTCTGCATGAAATTTTATTGCCACGCAAGGCTCGTCTCTTTTACTCTACATGATCAGTTCCATTGTGTACAATAACTGGCATGCATAGGAATAAAACATAGTGAGATTATGTAAGGAGTGCATGCACAAATCCAGAGTGATGATAGCACACTGTGGATAGAACCAAAACCAATGATAGCAGGCAGATAATAGCTTTAGTTAAAAAATACAGATAATGGCTCCTTTAATGTTTGTCTGCACCCAACATGAAACTCACAGTAGACACCGGAGATAAACCAGATAGTAGACATATAGTACTGATTGCTGCCCTAATATGTACCCCACAACCATTTAAAAACTCAAGCTTCAGCATTAGTTTGGACCTGACTCGGAGTCTAATAGGTGAACACGACGATAATGTAGCATGTCATCATATTAAGCGACGCATAACGTAAGCAGACACGGAAGAGTGCAACCTCTCTTGCGGACCCGTGTAGTCCTCAAGGTCATCTGTTCAGTTGATGATGGTAATGCAGTTGTCGTGTCTGCCGACGGCAGGGAAGAAGATCTGAGGTGGGGAAAGATAGTCTGGAGAGTGGATCCCTGCTGTGGTGAACCCTTCCATCATTGGAGCAGCTGAGCTGGGGTGGAACACAGCGCCGCAGGAGTAGGACAAACCACACAAGGTTTTCTTTGACACATATCTGTAACAGAAGTAATTGAGTAAGGGCTTGTTTGAATTTGAGGATTCTAACAATGTAGGGATAGGAAATAGACAGGAATAGGATAGGAATGCACGTGCAAAATAGAGAATTTAAAAACATAGGATTTCTGCCAATCTAGGTGTTTGATTCACAATAATTGGAAGATCACAGGATGCAAAAAAGCATAGTGAGATTAAGTCAAACCACAAGAAAATGTACGGTTATAATGCTATTATGCTACTATCTCTTAGTCTTGTGCTTGATGAATAGGAATATGAAAAGGAGGACAAATGGAAATTAGAATTCCTACAGTTTTTCTTTCAAGGAGACACTAAAGGAACAAATCCTACAGTTTTCCTTTGCTCCATTCCTTTGCACCAAATTCATGAAAAGTAGTACCATAGGAAACTTTCCAATTCCTATGTTTTTTATTAACTTTTCCTTTCAAGCACTGGCGATTCTAGTAGGCAATCTTGAGCAAGGAAAATCCTACACTAAAAAATGTTTTTGTGCTACTTCTATTACTTTGGACCCAGGCTACTGCCATACTAGCTCAACTCCCAGGCCCAGATAAATAATGATGGCGTTCAAGAGAGTCCATCACGGATAGCTAAGTTGCCTGGTGCCTCACTACTTGTCATATAGTAGGATGAAGTAATTGTATTTCCCGTTACAACGATGTGCTCAGTGGACAATATATATAACATGTAGAGTAAAAAAGAGATGCAACAAGTGCACAACCTCTTTGGCGAAGCCATGTCGATCTCAGCGTGATTGGGTTGGCCGGTGAGGATGCTCCGACTGACTTGGCTGTCGGAGGAGGGGAAGAAGATCTTAGGCGTCTGGATATGGAGCCCGAGGTATTGCTCTGCTGTGATGGAGGGTTTTGTCGTTGAAGCAGCTCCGGTGAGTTGTACGACGCCGAGGCTGAAGCAGGACAAGAGAGACAAGGTTAACCTGAGTGGAATTCTAATAGCATCTCCAATACATGACGTAAAATACATAACCACAAAGTGCTAGATGTAAAATACATCAGCCGATCATCTATGAACTTGTCAGGACCCCGACTCAATGCCACATCGATCTAGCATGTAACACCTCATATCACTTTGCGGCCTCACGCACGGTATCCCCACGGGTGTTGCCTTACCTTTGCCCGGGACCGTTTGCGCCTTTTGGCACACGTATACGATGGTGTCGCTAGCATCCATATGATAAAGAGCCCGGGCTGACATGGCTAGTCGTAAACCCAAAGTGGCACTAACTTACAGGGACAGGCATCCATGACCCAGCATCGAACGTGTCGGTCATCAGCGAGTGAATCCAGGCTGTAGCACTGGGCTAACAGGACTCCAGTGAACCGGGCTGTAGCGGGCTAACAGGACTCCGGTAATCATCGCGTGACATTTCCCCGAAGGGACAGACACAGGAACGAAGAAGGACACATGTCGGCCAGCCTAAGTGTTCCGGAGCAGTAGCAAGCTACTAGGGCTCAGAGGAACACTAGGAGACATTTCCCGGTAAAAGAGACTACTAAGGATAAACAACTAGATAGTCAGATCCCACACATAGCAATACACATTACACGTACGCATAACATGTAAGTATGTGTTGTACAACATGGCATCACAGCATAACTCAACAACTCATATAGATAAGGCTCAAAGAGCCATTATAGCATTATTACAAACAGGGGTCACATGACCCAACATTCAGAGCAATCAAGCAACAAACGGAAGCATTACATGTCTGAGTACAGACATCTATAAATGAAAAAGGCTGAAAGCCTGACTATCTACAACGTCCGATCAAGATCGTAGCTGAGGTACAAGCTACTTGTCGAAGTCCATGAGAACACTAGTAAGACCGAAGTCTCTGCTGCAAAACATAAATAAAGCAACATGAGTACAAAGGTACTCAGCAAGACTTACATCAGATCCTATCATACATGCATTTGTATCAAGAGGGTAATGTGGGGTTAGTTGCAGCAAGCCAGCTTTGACTCTGTGGCTATCCTGTTCTACGACTACCAGAAACTCTTGAGGTGATATGGTGCACACGAGTCCACTAATCACCACACAATACACTACTATGGATTCATCCCCGTCTCCCTACAAGAAGGCCATCCATAGCACTCACACTTGTCTTGAGCTTTTTATAGTATCCACTTCAAGTTGTCTATGTACCATGTAAGCATCCAAAAAGTCCATAACCGCGGACCCGGCTATTCGAATAGATCATGTTAACCCTGCAGGGGTGTACTTCTTCACACACGCTCTCGCCACTTACCGCCATGTACACGTCATGTATCTCGGCAACCTTCAAGCAGAAGCCTGGCGAGGGTGTCGGCCACGACCTGACTAACCACACAAGACTCTAGTCTAGGTTTATCGCCTATTCGGGTTCCATCCGCAAGGAGATCCGGCCGGGGTGTCACTCACGGCCCCAAACGATGTGAGCAGGGTTCCCAAGCCCACCATCCGGGTGCCACTTGGTACACCGTGCCACCTGTGCCTAGTCTGTCCCAAGCCCACCCTGTCGGGTGCCACTCGGTAGAAGAATAGCACTACCTACAAACACCAGAAACTAGTTGCGACTCCTGGACAGAGATCAAGTTGGTTAATAAGCCGAGAGGGGTCGAGTTACCGGAACCCAATGTGTGGTAGTATCGAGTCATTGGACAACATACATAGAACTCAGTGCTTAAGGACGGTTCCAGTGAGACAACCCACCATGTACTCCTACATGGCCTCTCACCACTACCTTTACCAAATCGTGTTCACACACTTCACTCTCAGCATCAGAACATATAGTAACACTCCAATTCATTCCCAATGAACCAGACCTGACACAAACCTAAGCAATAGCAGGCATAGCATGGTAGGAACACAACATGGCTCAATCAACTCCTACACATGCTAGTGGGTTTCAACTATTTACTGTGGCAATGACAGGTCATGCAGAGGAATGGGTTCAACTACCGCAGCACAAAGTAGCAGATGAATCGTTGTTGTCCTAATGCAATAACTGAGAGCAGGAGCGAGAGAGTAGGGTTTTATCGAAATGAACAAGGGGGTTTGCTTGCCTGGTAAATCAACAAGGGAGGCACTGCTTCACAGACAGGTACTCTGGAACGTCTCCGGAGCAGGACCTATCGAGAAGGAACGGTGCCGGCAATCAATACACAATCATATGCAACAATATGATGCATGAACATGGCATGTAGATGTGATGCTGTTTGAGCCAATGCAACTAGTATTCAATTTGAATGAAGTCTATTTGAACCAAAGGTTCAAATGCAACTCCAAAATAAGCTCTTATAAATGCCATTCATGTGTTTTCACCTATACAGCAAGTATAAGTTGGTTTGTCATGCATGAAACTAGTACAGATGGAATGATTGCATTTTTCTGATAATTTTTCATATATAAATTATTTTTAATCTGAGCTACGGTTGAATTGATATGAATTTTTGAAGTTTAAATCAATTTCTGGAATTTCCTGATTTATTTTAATTCCAGAAAATATATATTGCGCCAGCATGACGTCAACACGACGTCAGCAGTCAACTGTGGCTGACTGGGGTCAAACCTGACATGTGGGGTCCACACGTCAGTGACAGGGGGTTAAACAGGGTTAGTTTAATCCTAATTAAATAGGTTAGTGGCGCTGGGGCCCACTGTCAGTGTCAGGGGGGTTAGTTAACGGTGATTAGCACTAAGCTAATCACCTGGCCGACGGGGCCCACTCGTCAGGCCGGCGAGGTCGTCGGCGGCGACCTCTGGACGCGGCGGCGTCCGCGATACCGGCCACGGGGACGGCGTCGGAGAGCACCGGGGCGTAGCCCGGGCTCTCGCGCATCTGGAGGGGCAGGTGGGAGGAGCTAGGGAGGCCGGAGCTCGCCGGAGCAAAGCTCGCAGCGGCGGCCGGAGCTCGGCTTCGATGGCGGGGCTAGCTACAGAGCACGGGGAGGCAAGGGGGAAGGGGGAACCGAAGCGGGGGCTCACGGCGGGCTCGAGGACGTCGTCGGAGAGCTCGGGGACGTCGGACGGCGACGTGCGGGCGATGGAGATCTCCAGCGGCCGGCGATGAAGAAGACGACGGTGTCGGCGATGGAGCGCGTCCCTGGTCACTTGGCTCGTCGAGGACGATGCGGACAACGAGGCGGAGCTTCTAGGCTCGGGCGGAGGGCGAGGGGAGGCCGGTGGCCACGGCTACGGTGGACGGCGGCGATGAGCTCCGCTCGGCTACGCGCGAGAGAGAGAGAGCAGAGGAGGGGGAAGGAACGAGAGAGAGTGAGAGGGTACGGGGGGGGGGGGCGTGGCGACGTTCGGGGCGTTCCAGGGTGCCGAGGAGGGCGCCAGGCAGGCAGGGAGGCTGGTGGCGTGGCGCGGCGGAGCGCGCGCGCGTCGGCCACGCGCCCGTCCTCCTGTCGGGGAGGAAGACGACAGAGGAGGGCCAGTGGGCTGGGCCGGCGCTGGCTGCTGCTGGGTTGCATAGGGAGGAGGCCCAGGTAAGTTTCTCCTCTTTTTGTCTCTTTTCTAATATTCTGGCATATGTTTTGATTTAGTAATAATACTAAATCAATTTATTTCCTTATGCCAATTTTTGTAGGAACTAGTGGCATTATTCCAGAGCTCCCCAACAAGTGGCATAATTTTTGGACATATATTAATATATATAACTAATATATTTCCAATGCAAATATTTATGCATTAATTCCAAATGCCCAAAATAAATTCTTATGAGCTCTTAAAAATATTGGTTTGATTTTTATCTCTGTCCAATATTTTCAGAGAGCTAGATGAGCATTTTCTTGGACCTTTTTGGAGCAGTTTTTATTTGGGTCATTTCCAAAAATGATTCTGAGGGTTTCACAAATCCCCATTTCAAATTTAAATGGAATTTAAACATGATGCACACATGACTAGCTAGCCTTGAGCATACCAGAACTAGGGATGTGACAGAACTTAACTGTTGAAACTGAATTTAACTGTCAAAACTAAACTTAACTGTCAAAACTGAACTTAAGTGTCGAAACTGAATTTTGCTGTCGAAACTGAACGCAGAGGCTACACGTCGGTCGACTGACTTTTTCATCTCTGGTCAGTCGATTTTGCAGCCGTTGGATACGAAATCAAGGGCATGCGGTTCATCTTCAACCTCCACCCCCCTGAGCCGCCAGCCACCACCGGCCAAACAGCAGCCCCCCCGCCGCCCGCGGCCGGCGGCGCGCCGCCCCGCCCTCCCCGAAAACACTGTCCACCGCCGGTCCACCGCTGCCCCGGCCATCCGTCTAGGCCACACCATGCCAAGCTTTTTCTCCGACGATCCCCATGCCACCGCCCCGCCATTGCCGACGACCACCGCCCCCACCCTGAATCCTAAGATAGATAGTGGGGTACCTCTCTGGCGAGCCCCCCTCCCCGCTGCGGCTGGTTCTTTCTTCACCCCGGCGAGCCCCCCCACCCCCTGAAAATCGACTGAACCAAAAGTCGATTCAGTCGACTGAAGTGTAGCTAAATCGGAGCAGCATCGCAAGCAAGAGCATGAGCAAGAGCAGCAGCGCGAGCAAGAGCAATAGCAAGAGCAGACCAGGCAGGAGATCAAAAGCAAGAGCAGAGAAGCAGTGCGAGCGAGAGCTAAAGCAGCAGCAGCTCCTACTGATGTGGACGTCGCCGCCGAGGGAGTGATGCCGTGGAGGAAGTGGCCAGCGATGCCGCCGTGGATGGAGCCGCGCCGTGTCGGCTCGGGACCGAGCGCCGGCAGCACTATCAGATCGAATCAAGAAGAAAATGCGGTGATTAGTGTACAACCACTTTGGTGGCACCTATTAGGCCGCAGCTTCATCCGAGGAAACAGTGATGAGGATGCTCTTCCTATGGTGCAGGTGAAGACGGCGGTGTGGGAATGGAGGTGGCGTGAAAGATGAGGGGAACGTCAGGGCAACTCCTTGGAGATGGAGGACGGGGTGGCTGAACCGGCGGGATGATGAGATCGACGATGGTTCCTCATCCAGTACGGTGGATGAGGGACGTCGAGGTGTTGCTGTGGACGACGTCGTCGGGGAAGAGGCTCCAGCTGGGTGGCGGATGGAGCAGGGTGTGGGGCTTCGTCACGGTTTTTCGCGGCCTCGGTATATGAATGGGTGGGCGGATGGGATGGCAGTGGGGAACCATGGCTTAGGAACGCGCTTGTCCAAAATGTGGGGTAAGTTACAAAAGTACCCCCACCGATTTGAGGCGGTTCTTTCGGTTCAGGGGTACCACGGGCATTTCGCGTGTTGGGATTTCACAGGTGGTGGGAGTTTTCGCGCACATTGTAATTTTGGAATAGCAAGGCGCGGGTTGAGATGGAGGGAGTTTCCGGAGCATAACGAGACAAAGATATATCTTAAATATTTCGGGCTAACAAGCCGCGGTTTGAAGAGGCGGGAGTTTCGCAGCATGATAGACAGAGACGCTAGCTTGAATTTTCGGCATAACAAGGCGCGGCTTGAAATTTCGGAAGAACATGCTTAACGTGTACCAAAAAAAGGCAATTTGCACCTCAACACGCACAACACACACACAAACACCATTTAGACTAGAGTAAGGTACACGTGCATTGCATGCATGAGATTTGGCAACCAAATTATGAATAAATACCACATTATAGCATGTAAGCTTTGAGTCATATATGCATGATGTAGATGTTCGTTTAATTCTTATAGTTCATTTCATTCAAAATCATCTAGTTTTTACAAGAAAGCTAATCTATTTTAAGATTCATGGAATTGTGCGTTGTAAGACATAAAGTAAAAACAAATACTAGCAAATCATGTAGAAAAACATTTGGGCAATTCTGATACGGAAGATTCTAGAACAAAGAAGATGCTTGTGTTTTGATGTTTGTGCATTATGCTTAAGTTCAACCATGGAGTCTTCTAGATTATACATGTGGCGAAATCTGGTGGAATCTAGATGATATCCAACGGCCAGTAGTGCTCAAATTTGCCATCTTTGGACCATCGGATTCGCCTCATCCAACGACCATCTTTCAAAGTTAAAGTTACCCGCACACAATATAAAAATATATAAAATATAATATATATAGGGGTATAGATATAGATTTGTGTGATGGGAAAGCCACCCATCATCTCCAATTAGAATAGTGTGTCCGTGCGACGTGGCCAAATGATGTCTGCCATCGGTATCTCAAATTCAAATCAGTCTGACCTTGTTCAATGTGTATACATTACAACATGCTCGTTTCCAAACCACACCGCGCAGATCTCCGTTATATTCATGCATGCATGGGTTTCAAACATCAGGATCTCTTATTCAAATATTTGAATTAAACTTTACATTGATTATGACCTCACCTAGTCTTTTAGACCCACACAGTCGTCTTCTCTTTATAATTGTACCACCAACTTTCTCTCATGCATGCATGCACACACACTACCAGTCGGCATTATACATCGCATACATGCAATCTTTTTCTTTAGGTTGGTCTCCCATGAAGGGACACACCCACACACATCCCCCTCTCCATCATATCGGGCATTCTTTATCTCTCACGCGTGCATGGGCAACGATCAATGTTCCTCTATGTATGTGTGTATATAGCTAGGTCTTTCATATATCTAGTGAGGTCCCACCCTCTTTCCCACGTCCACATCGATCAATCTATACCTCTCTATATAGGATTAACATATATAGCTAATACACCCACATTAATTATATATCCAACGTCCCCCTCTCATCATCCATGCCTTCTGCTTCATTCAGACGCACGCACAATGGCGAAGATAGGGAGCAGTAAGGGCCCTGCCCCCCTAACATCACTATATATCGAGGCTAATATGAATGTGATCATTAGAAAATTGCTGCTAAAAATGGTTTAAGTTCATGAATTGACCCTCCTCGTAAAGGATTAGCAATGCTTGGCCCTATCTCATTTATTTTTCATGGCTCCGCCACTGCACGCAACAGCGCACGTTCTCGGCCCCTCTCTCTAAATGTCGATCTCGCACTTGTGCATTCCTTCATAGTCTCCCTCCACTCGGCCCCTCGCACCATCTTCTAGCCCCCCACCGGATTTTGCCACATGTACAATCTAGCAGACTCCATGGTTGAACTTAAGCATAACGCACAAACCTCAAAACAACAACGGTTCTCTTTTGTTCTAGAATCTTCCGTATCATAACTGCCCAATTTTTTTTCTAGTTGAATTTCCATTATTTGTTATTACTTGATGCTTTACAACGCACAATTCCATGAATCATAAAATAGATTAAGGGCTTCTTTGATTCAAAGGATTCTCAAAGGAATTTTGGAGGATTCTAATCGTTAGGAATTTTTCCTATCATGGTTGTTTGATTCGTAGGATTGTAAACCATAGGAATTTTTCCATATGATTCATTTGCACTAGATTTCATAGGAAACATCCCATCCACTCAAGCCTCTTTGAAAGAATTCTGCGTTTTTTCTATGCACAATAAAACACTCATACCGTCCTGTAGGACTCAAGACGACATTCCACTATAATCTCATGTTTTTCCTATTCCCGCGTTTTGGAAATCCTATGAATCCAAGAGGCCCTAGCTTTTTTATAAAAACTAATTGATTTTGAATGAGATGAACTATAAGAATTAAATGAAGGTCTACATCAGACATATATGACTCAGAGCTTACATGCTATAGTGTGGTATTTATTCATAATTTGGTTGCAAAATCTGATGCGCGCAATGCACGTGTACCTTACTAGTACTTCGAGTATGTGCAAAACACGTAAATTAGAATTCCAATGGCATGCTACATAGTGTCTCTCTTACAGTTCATGAAGCCATGTGGCACATGTGGAGGTGTTCTCACGACCTCCTTGCATGGATTGATCACAGTGACGTGCTGCTGGTTCCAGAAGAATGTACTCGTCCTCCCTGAGCCATACTGGCGGTACATGCACGAAGCGAAGATGTGCATGCACGCCACGCACGCACTCATTCCCTCGCACGCACACGTGGGTACACGGGCGGACGCAATTTCGTACAAAGATCCACCCCATGTGATAATTTGACGCGTGTAAAGTCGTTCACTTCATTGATGGTCAATTAATACAGCGCATGCAAATTGAGTGGACGTGAGGGCGGAAGAAAGACATTATTACTCCACTACGCGCATGCAAGTAGTTAAATCATGGGTTGCTAGTAGTACTTCCATTGGTCTCCTTCGTATTTTGTGCCAATTTTTGACAGTAACATAATATTTACGCATTTGAGCAGTGTAGTCTACTTGAAATTTATGTTCCGCTAAACTCATCGGGAGCCATTTCGGGCCTCGAAACCAAGACCATCAATTAATCTTTACATTGTTCCCATCACATTCGAAAGCCTGCTCACACCTACTAGTACGTACCAAACCTGAATGTGTTCCCACTATGCAGGTATTAGTACTAGTGCTAGTACTTAGGTTATAATAAGGGGAACTACCTAACCGAAAATTACTCTACCTTTCCTCCTCATAAGTGCTTCTTCTTCGTCCGTCCTTGCCATGGCCGGTGAGCAGAGCTCTAGGTAGAGAACTACTCGTAACAAGGGAGCGGCAACCAAGGCTGCAGGAAAAAACAGAGGGCTCGCCGCCACGCGGAGACCTCGAAAGATCTCTCACGGGCAGGCGATGGCTCCCAGGAGCGCCCTAGCCGCGGAGGCGGACATGCCGAGCCGGCGGCGCTGGAGTCATTATCCCTTGACGGCATGCCCGATCAGCTCAATAAGCACCTCAATAAGCAGAAGGAGTTCATCCAAGGCTTGGTGGAGCTGCTGAAGGAGAGCCTCGATGACATGCCCGCCGGCTGAAGGCGACCGGCGAAATCCTGCGACTTCAGGAGGACAAGGTGAAGCTCTGCCACGAGATCGACCTATTGAAGGAGAAGAACGCCAGCTAGAAGAAGCTGCATGAGAATAGTAGTTCCTCGATGAAGATGCTGCAGGCCCTCGTCATGGAATAGAAGGAGGAGTTGGCGAAGCTCCGCATCGAGCACCCGACTGCTATCAAGGTACGTAATGCGGCCGTGGAACAGATGATGAAGGCTCGCATCGAGAAATCCCGCACCATGGACAGAATGAAGAAGATGGCGGAGGAGACACGCAAGGAGATGGAGGTCCTGTAGGCGATGAAGAAGCAGTTACAACTCCGCGGCAAATTAGATCATTTGGGGTGATAATCTTCCTTCTTATTTTGCTCCTGTGTTTCATCTTTTGCTTCGAGTGTTTCGGCGCACGTGTCATGTTCTCCGCGAGGCATGAATAGAACAATGTTTTTTCTTTGAGGGAATGAATAGAACAATGCTAACAACGAGATGACTAGCAAATTAGATTATTTTTTATCGCCATATGGCACTGGGCTACTGAGGGAGTCTTGGATTAAGGGGTCCTCGGATAGCCGGACTATATACTTTGGCCGGACTGTTGGACTATGAAGATACAAGATTGAAGACTTCGTCCCGTGTCCGGATGGGACTCTCCTTTGCATGGAAGGCAAGCTTGGCAATTCGGATATGTAGATCTCATTCTCTATAACCGACTCTATGTAACCCTAGCCCCCTCCGGAGTCTATATAAACCGGAGGGTTTAGTCCGTAGGACAAGGACAATCATAATCATAGGCTAGCTTCTAGGGTTTAGCCTCTACGATCTCGTGGTAGATCAACTCTTGTAATACTCATATCATCAAGATCAATGAAGCAGGAAGTAGGGTATTACTTCCATCGAGAGGGCCCGAACTGGGTAAAACATCGTGTCCCCTGCCTCCTGTTACCATTAGCCTTAGAATCATAGTTCGGGACCGCCTACCCGAGATCCGCCGGTTTTGACACCGACATTGGTGCTTTCATTGAGAGTTCCACCGTGTCATCGCGATAAGGCTCAATGGCTCCTTTAATCATCTTCAACGACGTAGTCCAGGGGGGGTTTTCCTTCCCAGACAGATCTTCGTATTCGGTAGCTTCGCACCGCGGGCCAACTCGCTTGGACACTTGGAGCAAATTGATAGCTACGCCCCTGCCATCATGTCAGGTTTGCAAGCTTGAACTATACTGCCGATATCCGCGGAGACTTGATCTTCGACGGCTTCGAGCCCATGTCAGGTATGCCGAATAGTCGCGACGAGCATGACTTAGATCTGCCATCAGACAATGTTTGGGAGATCGCACCTGCGGCGGCCCTGGGAATCAATCCGGAGCAGATCGCGCCCTCCGAGGACGGGTGGATGGACCCCGCCACGGAGGCCGCACGCTCATCGGCGTCGGAGCCAAACACTGATCCCACCTCCTGTAAAGGTGATGTCATCATACCCCCGGACTCGTCTCCGGCTACAGGATCCGAACCGTGTACGCCCGTGCCTATCGAATCTGATTGGGCACTGGTCATGGAGTTCACCTCCGCGGATATTTTTCAACACTCTCCCTTGGGTGATGTTCTAAATTCATTAAGGTATCTTTCCTTGTGGGGAGACTCTTGGCCGAAGTATGTCCGGCTTGAGTGGGAAGCGGACGATGAAGGAATTTGTTCCCCACCCACCACCCACTTAATAGCCACTGTCGATGACTTAACCGACGTGCTTGACTTCAACTCCGAAGACATCGACGGTATGGACGACGATGCAGGAGAAGAGCAGGAACCACCGCCCACTGGGCACTGGACTGCCACCTCATCATATGATATATATATATGGTGGACACACCAAAAGAAGGTGATGGTGATGACGCAACGAAGGATAATCCCCTCGATAAGCCACCAAAGCGGCACCGTAGGCGCCGCTCCAAATCCCGCCACAGTAAAAACATCGACAGCAGCGCAAGGAAGAATAATACCCCGGTTGACTCCAAAGGAAACGATGACCCCATGGACCCAGTGATGGAGCAGGATGAGCCAGGGGATGGTGAACATAGTCCGGAGCCGACATCAGATGACGCCGATCCCGAGGGTAAAATTCACCAACCTGTCTCCGAAGAGGAGAACAGTCCGGACGATGATGCACTCATTATCCCAGAAAAACTCTTGGAACAAGAGAACCTCCAAAGAAGGCTTATTGCCACTGCAAGGAGCCTAAAGAAGAAGAAGCAGAGGCTTAAGGCCGCGCAGGATACGCTCAACCGCAGGTGGAACAAAGTGCTCGACACAAAAGAAAAATACGGCGGCGATCGCCACACAAAGAGCTATCTAAAGCGCAAGTTGCTGCCCAAATTCGACGACGAGGCCATAGAGCCCATTCAGCCGAAAGCGACTAATCAGCCGGACTGACCACCCCGTGGCCGTGACGAGACGGCTAATGACGCTGCACACAAGCCAGCACACAATTTACATGAGCTCCTGGACAAAAAGTCTGGTATGGCCAGGTCCATCTATGGATCTAGGAAGCGCACTTCGACACAGGATCAGAGCTACCAAAACGATCACATGTATCGAATACCAGCTAGGAATCAGTACCGAATACAACAACCGTCGATAGCATTCCATGACACGTCCAAATATAGGGGTACTGCACACCCCCTGTGCTTCATCGATGAGGTGCTGGACCATGAATTTCTGGAAGGATTTAAACCCGTGAATATAGAGGCATACGACGGAACGACAGACCCTGCGGCCTGGATTGAGGACTTTATCCTTCATATCCACATGGCTCGCGGAGATGATCTCCACGCCATTAAATACCTACCCCTCAGATTGAAAGGACGAGCTCAACACTGGTTGAAAAGCCTTCCTGAAAACTCAATTGGAAGTTGGGAAGAACTTGAGGGTGCTCTTAGGGCCAATATTCAAGGGACCTATGTCAGACCTCCGGATGCAGACGACCTAAGTCACATAATTCAACAGCCCAGAGAGTCAGCCTGAAAACTCTAGAACAGATTTCTTACTAAGAAGAATCAAATTGTCGATTGCCCGAACACCGAAGCCTTAGCGGCCTTCAAACACAGTATCCGGGACGAATGGCTTGCAAGACACCTCAGCCAGGAAAAGCCGAGGACAATGGTAGCCTTAACAAGCCTAATGACCCGTTTTTGCGCGGGCGAGGACAGCTGGTTGGCCCGTAGCGGCACCAGCGACCCAGGCACATCCGAAGTCAGGGATGGCAACGGGAAGCCACGACGCAAAAGAAACAAGCGTCGAAACAATGATGACAGCCCAGAGAACACGACAGTCAATGCCGGATTCAGGGGCTCTCGACGCGGTCAACAGAAGAAGCCATTTAAAGGCAACAGAAATGGACCGTCCAGCCTAAACAATATTCTAGACAAATTATGTCAGATTCACGGCACCCCCGAAAAACCTCCAAATCACATCCATAGAGAGTGTTGGGTTTTCAAGCAGGCCGACAAGCTAAATGCCGAACACAAGGGGAGGGAGATGCCAAGTGAAGACGAGGATGAGCCTCGCCAGCTGAACACTGGTGGACAGAAAAAATTCCCACCAGAAGTCAAAACAGTGAATATGATTTACGCAACTCACATTCCAAAGAGAACACGCAAACGCCTGGTGGACAGAAAAAATTCCCACCAGAAGTCAAAACAGTGAATATGATTTACGCAACTCACATTCCAAAGAGAACGCGCAAACGCGCACTCCGAGACATATACATTGTGGAGCCCAACGCCCCCAAAGTCAATCCCTGGTCGGCCTGCCCGATCACCTTCGATCGCAGGGACCACTCGACTAGTATCCGGCACGAAGGCTCGGCTGCCTTGGTGCTCGACCCAACAATTGATGGATACCATCTCACTCGAGTCCTTATGGACGTCGGCAGTAGTCTAAACCTGATATATTAGGACACTGTCCACAAAATGGGGATAGACCCATCAAGAATCAACCTAAGCAACACTACCTTTAAAGGAGTGATACCAGGCGTCGAGGCCCGCTGTACGGGCTCTCTAGTACTAGAGGTTGTATTCGGTTCACCCGACAACTTCAGAAGCGAAGAACTAACCTTCAACATCGCTCCATTCTGAAGTGGCTATCACGCACTACTCAGAAGAATGGCCTTTGCTCGTTTTAATGCAATACCGCGCTATGCCTACCTTAAACTTAAGATGCCCGGTCCACGTGGCATCATCACAATGAGCGGAAATACAGGGCGTTCCTTACGCGCGGAAGAATACGTGGCGGCTCTAGCAGCCGAACACTGAGCGGCCCCTCCTACAAGAATAAACGGTCGTCGAGACCACAAACATGGTTAGACGAGTTCGGCGCCCCACCAAATGTAACAGCCCAAACTGGGATATCCCCATAAATGGTACTAGGGGCTACTCCCACAAAAAAAGAGGCCCATAGTTTGGCCCAACCCTATCAATACAATAACATATTGCATTTTCATGGTTCAGATTAATGAACTCCTCGCACGAAGTCTTTCACCTGGATTTTTCCTTTTTACAGATGATCATCATGCTACACCCTTCCAGGATACGACACAACAGAGATAAAGGCGCAGACGTGCAGTAGGGCCCCGCTCAGAGGTTTCTTTTTAGATTAAGACCCTGCGAAACCTTTTTAATGTCTCTTGTTGCTTCTTCCCCTTCGGAAACTTGATATAACCAGGAGGAATACTGGCGTTTTTGGCATTTTTGTCACACCAGACTAATGTACGTACCTGGAAACTCAGGGCTTATTATCGAGGGCATTATTCAGCCCAGTATATGTTGCAAAGTCCGAATACCTTAGGGAGTGTTCGGCGTCGCGAGTTTGGCCTTATATGCATCAGCTCTGAATCATGTCTTCGGTCAAATGTTGGGTTTGCCCGGCTCCCGTGTTTTGCTACCTTATGTTCCGCTCTATCGGCTAAGGCGGCACCGGGAGAACTACTGCGATTGTGCCCTGGTTCATCTGGGTGAGCACCTCAGTAGAGAAAGCCGAAACTGACTGTCATGATATAGCGCGAGACTGGTCAACCACTCGATGACTCAGCGGAATCTTCGCGATTCCTCCACATTAACGACGGACCGGTTTCCCGGTCATGTACGTATGCGCACCATCTTCGGATGAACACGGAAGTACTAGGGGCTATATAGTAGCCCCACCGTCAAACTTCTATGGCTAAGTGAAAGTGTTAAAGCTATATAGTCCGATTGCATGGTTTGCCGCGCTACCACCTCCTTAACGGACCAAGACGCTGGATCAAGTGTGACTGTGCGTTTTCCCGAACACCCCCGCATTATATGCATGGGGGCTGAAGCCGACGACTGCTAACTTTCAGGTTATATACATACATCAACAGCCGCACAAGAGGCACTACAATACTTTCGGGAAAAATTATAAACACAGCCTTTATAATCAAAATAGCATTGTCTTTACAATTGAGATACATGTCACTCGAACATGGCACTCTTCGAGCACTGAGCCTCTATTAAACGGGCGCCTTCTAAGACTTCTTCAAAATAGTGCTCGGTCGGGTTCTGGCCTTCCGCCACACCCCGGGTTACAATAGCGGTGGTCTCCATCCCAGCCCAGTATGTTTTAACACGGGCAAGAGCCATCCTCGCACGCTCTATGCACGCCGACCTCTTCACAGCATCGATATGCGACACGGCACCAAGGAATTGTTGCACCAGTCCAAAATAGTTGTCCGTCCTTGGTCCACGTGGCCAAAGATGATCCACGACAGAACTCATAGCAAGCCTGGACAACCGGTGGAGTTCGGCCCAGGCGGCCGTCTTTTCATTCAATGGCAATGGACGCGTCAGGGCATTGAACTGCGACCAGAATAACCTTTCTGCCTTATGGTCTCTTCGATCTTTGAAAAACTCGGTTGCATCAGCAGCACTCTTTGTCAGGTCCGCATACGCGTCCGCAGCACTCCACAACTGATCGAGAGGGGCATACTTTAGATCTCCGAATTTCATCACAACAAATAGGGCTTCCCAACCACGATATCTCCGGCTTCACGAAGCTCCTCCTTTATCCCTCTCATTTTAGAGCGGGCTTCCTTGGCCGCCTCCAGGGCCTTCTTCAGGTCAGCCGCTTTTGCTTGATTTTCCTTTTCAAGGAGCTCATGACGGTTGGCGGCATCTTTCAGCTCGCTAGCCATCTGGGCTATCTTTTCTTCGCTCCGGCGATGAGCAGCCTGTTCGGCTCTTAACTCTTCGACCGCCTTCAGAGTGGCCGCATCACTTATTCGGGCTTGCTCCTTGGCTCGAGCAAGCTCCGCCCGAAGGGTCTCCACGACAACAGCTCCATCTGCAATCGCAACATATTATAGATACTAGCATCAGGCTCCTCTTAAACATTTGCTGACAAGCCGAATATACATACCCTGGGCCTCGTCAAGCCGCTTGTTAACTAGCACAATGTCAGCATCGACCACATTAAGCTGCCGCTTTAGTTCGGCAAAACCAGCAGACCGGTCAGCCGCCGAACCCTCAGCCACCTGCACACAAAGCAGTGAGCTTACTACCAGAGGTTATGATCCTCTGTTTGCCACATTGATGGCAACCAGAGTCACAGAGGCTACTATCTATACAGAGCACACCTAGCATGTGCGGTACCATCAAAAATACATTTTTTGCGTACCTCAAAGCCTCTCAGCAGACTCGTAAAAGCTTCATTCAAACCGCTTTTCGCGGATGAAATCCTCTCAATCACCGTACCCATTAAGGCACGATGTGTCTCTGAGATGGATGCTCGCTCCAGCAGGCCCATTAGTGTGTCCGGCTATGTGCCGCACAATCCCGGACTCCTCCTGAAGCTCTCTTGGGGAGCCGGATATTCTAGACTCTGGGCAGCCGAAGTGTCAGCTCCTGGCCTGGTGGATCAGGAGAAATCCTCTGTGACGACACTTCGGGGTCGTCCGCCCATGTGACGGGGAGGTAGGGGGAGGCATTTCGCTCTCCATCATTTCCGGAGGAAGATCCCCCGAGGACGAACTCTGTGGAGAAGGGCTACGAGCCAGAGTGCAACAAATATGTTTCGGTTATTATCCTCAGAGACAAAACGGGATACATTTACCAAAGTACTCTTTTACTTATGGCTCGATGGAGGGCTGGCCCCCTTGCGGGCTCTGTGTGGCAAGAACGCCCTCGGGGGCAGGGTCCCTTGGCGAGGGTTTCTTCCCTCGTTTGGAAGCCTCTGTTTCCAAATCTTTAGAGGCGGCCCTTTTCTTACCTTGAGGAGAGGGGATTTTAGGTTCCCCTCCTCGATTATCCTCCTTCGTGGAGGCGCTTACTCCCCCAATTTAGATGTGTAAGATATGAGGCCCACCTGTGGCTTCTCTATTCCTTCCCTCGTCTTCTCCTGATGGCACCTGATATGGCGCGCGCTCAAGCATCCTGGTCAGCATAGGATCCGGCGAGCCTTCGGGAAGAGGGGCTGAACACCTAATCCTCTCCGCCTTCCTTAGCCAGTCCTGGTAGAGAGCAATTTTTCAGAATGATGTTATAATAAACATACATGATGGTGTGTTCGGTAGCAAAATTACTTACTTGGGTATCCAGACGATTGCAGTTGAGACCCCCGTCCTCGGTGGTGTCCGAACACTTTATTCGTGATCCGAAGAATGACCCATACATTTCTTTGAGCGTCATGCCGAAGAATTGTTGAATGGTTCGCGGTCCTTCCGGGTTGAACTCCCACATACGGAGAGGACGATGTTGGCAGGGCAGGACTCGACGAACCAGCATCACTTGCATTATCTTGACAAGACTGACATCCCTCTTAACGAGGTCTCGGATGCGGCTTTGCAGTGTCAGCACGTCGTTAATCGGCCCCCAATCCAGCCCCTTGTTGACCCATGATGCTAGTTGCGGCGGGAGGCCCGAGAGGAACACTGAAGCGGCCGCCCGCTTTGTACCTCGGGGAGCTATGATGTAAAACCACTCTTGCTGCCATAAATCAGAACTTTCCGCGAAAGAACCCTTTGGCCATGGGGCATCGGCGCCTTTGCTTATTATAGCGCCTACGCACTCCGCGTGACGCCCATCAACCACTCTTGGCCTCACATTGAAGGTCTTGAGCCACAGGCTTAAGTGGGGGTAATGCGGAGAAAGGCTTCACACACGACGATAAACGACGAGATGTGAAGGATGGAATCCGGAGGTAGATCATGGAAATCTAGCCAGTAATAGAACATGAGCCCCCTCACAAAGGGATCAAGACTAAAACCTAGCCCTCGGAGGAAGTGGGAAATAAATACGACACTCTCGTTGGGTTTGGGAGTGGGGAGACCTGCCCTTGAGCAGGCAGCCTATGCAGGATTTTGGCGGTGAGATACCTGGCCTCCCTAAGCTTCTTAATGTCCTCCTCTGTGACGGAGGAGGCCATCCACCGGCCTTGAAGATTGGATCTGGACATGGCCGAGGGTCCGAAGTGCTTAAGCTTGAGCCTTGGGTGTTGGGACTCGAGGTGCGGGAGGGGAAGGTTTGAGCGTGGAAAGAAAAGGACAGGCCTTGGCCCCCCTTATAAAGAGGACAAATATCAAGCGTCCCCCACGTGACCATTTGGGACTTGCCTAAAATCGAGGAGTCATATTGAAAACAAACACGGTTGGATTACCCACACCCGTATTGATGAGAATCCCGTGATAAGGGGGACACCATCTCTACTTCGACAAGACGTGCCAATAAAACCGCCTCGCAACGCGTGTAGTGGCTGGTTGTGAAAAACGGTTTGAATAGTGACCGAACCGTGGCGTGATGTCATGCTATGAAAAAGTTGTCAGCAGATTAGATTTGTGGAATATTGTACTCTCTACGGTGGTATATGGAATCTATCTTGCAGAGCCGGACACGATTCTCGTGTTCAAAATCTTCTATGGAGTATTCGGAGAAGGAACCCACCTTGCAATGCCGAAGACAATCTGCGCGCCGGGCTCATCGTAATTGAAGCCTGGTTAAGGGGCTACTGAGGGAGTCCTGGATTAAGGGGCCCTCGGACAGCCGAACTATATACTTTGGCTGGACTGTTGGACTATGAAGATACAAGATTGAAGACTTCGTCTCGTGTCCAGATGGGACTCTCCTTTGCGTGGAAGGCAAGCTTGGCAATTCGGATAATCTCCTTCTCTGTAACCGACTCTGTGTAACCCTAGCCCCCTTCGGTGTCTATATAAACCGGAGGGTTTAGTCTGTAGGACAAGGACAATCATAATCATAGGCTAGCTTCTAGGGTTTAGCATCTACGATCTTGTGGTAGATCAACTCTCGTAATACCCATATCATCAAGATCAATCAAGCAGGAAGTAGGGTATTACCTCCATTGAGAGGGCCTGAACCTGGGTAAAACATCGTGTCCCCTGCCTCCTGTTACCATTAGCCTTAGACGCATAGTTCGGGACCCCCTACCCGAGATCCGCCGGTTTTGACACCGACAGCTGCCGTGTTTCGTGCTCCTCTGTCGTAGTACTACTCCAGTGGAAAACTTGAGTATGCCGCACGGTTCTTTGCTCCTCCTCAGGTCGTCGGCATTTATATGAGCAGTCAAACAAGGCCCCGCCTTCCAGCCGTAATGAGCCGTCAAATCACAAAGGCCCTCGCCTCTCATGAAACTGACCAAGCTAGACTGCCCCGCCCTCTAGCCTTTTAAAAAATGTATACTTTTGTACAGTAGTAGTATCGATGGATTGCGCCATGGAGCAAAACTTGAAATTAAAAAAAAGGTGGTACATATAGAGAGTGCTCGACGCCCAATTATGCATATAGTACTATTAAAAAGGCTAGTCATAATAATGGTGTCCAACACTACCCACCCCTCAAATAAAACTAAGCATCCTGGAATTCTTTGACAAAACTAAGCACCCTGAAATTCTTTGACAACTAAATTGTTGGCTATATGATGTTGGCCATATATATTGTACATATATAATGTGAAGAAACGAGTGGTAGTACTATACCAACTAAAAGATGAAATGTAAGAAATACTAGTAGTATGTACGTACTGAAGAGTTAAAGTAACAAGAAGAAACATAACATAGTTCTGCTGACGGCTCAGAACAACACACCCCTCAAATTAAATTAAGCACACCGGAAATTAAACTTTGCAACTATTCCGGTAGACACTGCATTAGAACCACCATGAGCAACGACACTTCCACCTTACTCGGAGTCCTCGTCCACGTCCTTGACTTCGTCCTTGTCCCTCTTCCTCTTGGCCGATACTTCTTTGCTTGAACCGCACACTTGGCTCTTGCTCTTCATCCAACCCTTGTAGATATTGAAACAAAGGTAGCCATCCATTGCAGCGTAGTGGATGTGGTCTATATCTGGTACATTCCGCTGCCATGCATAACGATGAAAAGTGTATGGAGGTTTCTCCAGTTTACTGTACGAAGGATGAACCATGGCTCCTGCCAGGGTCAGCATTGAAGGCTGACGATAGGATAGCAGCTGATTCTTCTGGAGGTCGAAGGGGTTGCCTACAACAAGGCCTATCCGACCCAGGACTTCTTCGTCGTTCGTAAAGTCTACAACAACAAATTTGACTTGGTTGCTCTCAAGGAAGTTCTTAAAATCTAGGCATTCAACGTCGGCATGGCATATGTGGTAGACCAAGCATAAGTCATGCACACAAACCTGGACCACGGCGGGCTTCTACCTCTCTTCGTCCTTTAGATCCTTCCTCGTCCCAGGACTGTGGTGTACTCAACATCTAGCCCAGCGACCCACTCATCATCTTAGTTTTCAAACATGCGTCTGAAGCGAGAAAGGCATCCTTTCACCATCGCGGAAGAACGGGTGTAGATGACGTCGAACTCATCGCCGGTGATGGTTCTAACCTTGTACTCACTGCCGATCATGGAGATTTGGGACGCCATGGATTTTGGGAGGAGGGTTAGGATTAGTGGAACTGCCGTAATGTGAAAGGACAGGACGACTAGGAGCGAACCGCCATAGTATTAAAGGACATGCAGGGATGAGTAGGAGCAAACTGCCAGTGTGCAAACGATGGGGTAGTGGATTTCCATTCTCCCATTATACAGGCTTCCGAGAGCCCTTGGATCTGAGATCGAACAGTTGCATGGCGTGATTCTAGACCTATGGGTGAATATCCTATCCTGGAGGGTTATTCTGCAAATTTTCAGCAACTTAGCATGCGACCGTTTGATCTCAGATCCAAGGGCTGCCAGCAGCCCGTATCATGGTCGCGCTTACCACGACCGTCGTGTCTCTCGCGCGGTCGCGCCCTTGGAAATTTATACATGGTGCGTTAGGCTATCTGATGTTGGCATGCCATAAATAGTCATCATTAGTCACTCATACTACAACAAGGTTAGCTATAAGGTTGACTATAAGTGTATTTTTTTACTTCTCTCTATCTCTTTCTTCGTACCCCCCCGTCCCATAATATAAGAACGTTTTTGACACCAGTGTAGTGCCAAAAACGTTCTTATATTATGGGACACAGGGAGTACTAATATTTATTGCATTTGCCAAGGAGTGACCTCTTCCAATGAAATGGTGTGCTTATTAGTTTTTTGTTGCTAAGTTTGCTTCATTTAATTATCTATAGACTCAAAATTGTCTTTTCACTTAGGTACACGCGCTTAGCACCGTTTCTTCCTTGGGTCACCAAACTAGTCTCTCTCTTCTTGATTAACTTGCCACATCAGACTTTATGCCTATGTGGCAAGCTTAGCACCTGTAGGAGCAAGTAAGTACAATAGTGCGCTTTACTTGGCATTTTTGCATATGTGGAGGAAAGAGAGGCAAGGAAAAAGTGGAGAAGTGGGCTCTCATGCAAGAGCCAGCCTCTACTACATGGTGGAGCATTGGGAGAGGCACCTGTATGGAGGTGGTCAGGAATCGGGAGACTCATGCCGGTCGTAACGCCGCAGTTAAAATGATAATGGCAAGTCAAATCACGGGGCCCCACCTATCCAGCAGTAACTCGCTGTCAAATCACACAGCCCTACGTTTGCAACAGCCTACTCCCTCGTCTTCTCGCGTCTCTGTCGAACCGACTAGGCAGAACTGCCCCGCCTACCGCGCAGGAAAAGCCCCGCCCTCGACTTTTAAATAGTACAATATACTAATTTTGTATCCATGGATTGTGCCATGGAGCAAAGCCTCTAGAAAATGATGGTACATATGTACGGAGTATCCAGCATGCCCGTCGCGTTCACGTCAAACCCCAGACGGTCAGTCGGCCTGGCATATCATCTACATATCGTGTAGGCTGTGTTGTACATGGTTGTAGTTGTGGTGATAAATCTAAAAAAAGGTTTCTTGTCATCTTGCAAAATCAGGTGTCATGTGCTTCGAATCACTGCGAGGGTTGAACAGCGATAACTGAGTTGGGCTAGTCATTGGGGGCACATGCACGAAGACTACTCGGCTGCCATCTAGGTCAAGCTAGCTATGTTAATTAGGACATCTATCGACGGACCCCTTTTCTATGAGTTTATCTTTAATTTGAGCTTTGTTCCTCGTCTAGTTTGTCCGTCAGGATTCATGTTGTCTCCTTTTGGCAGTGAGGTTATGATTTCTTGTCAGGTGGCATTTTTTCGTGTTATATGTTATAATCCGGCACTTCAGATCAAAATGACGACAACTGCGCCTCCGGGCCACGTGCATGAAGACTTCTCGACAGTCATTGACGAGGTCAAGCCGGCTCTGGTAGACAAAAGAAAACTAGTACTACTCCACTATATAGGCAGGAGCCTCTGCGCTTGCTTGCTAGTGTTGCTCTCTTCACACTGTCTCGTCCTCTCCAGATCTAAACACTACAACGGTGGCCACACACTCTCTCTCTGCTCACCGCTGGTCACAGATCCAGTTGGATCCTCTCCACCGGGAAAGGTGAGAAGGTGCGACGTTCACGCGGTTGTCCTCGGTGACGGATCTTACCCACTGTTGGCGTGTCCCGATCAGCCTGCCTTGCTGTTCTCTCCCAAGCACCGCTAGCGAGGGAGGGCCTCCGACCCCTTCTTCCTCGCTACCATAGTGTGGGCAGATCCGGCCTCCCGCCGCCCACCTAGCGACATCCCGGTGACCATCAGGTATAACTTCCTACGAAACCGGCATTGCTCTACTTCCTAAGCTCCTGACGTCGCTGCATTTGTATCTTTTACTATTTCTCAGGGCCCCTCGTAGATAGGATCGATCGGCTATTCGAAAACCACCTTAATTTTTAATTTTTAAGAGGTAAAACTAGTTCATGCACTCGAATCTTGTACTACTTGGTTCAAACAAGGAAGAAAGGGGGTGGGAGTGGAGGAGGATTTGTTACCTGAATCTAGGACTTGGTCGAAAGAGGAAATAATGGGGGTGAAAAGTAGCAGAGACTGGCTATCCAACTGGTCTCTAGGTCTAATAGGGAAATAAAGGGAAACGCAGTACAAACTCAATATAAACCTGATCTATTGGTTGAAAAAGTAAAGAAAGTGGGGACTAGGGGACAAGTCAACAGAGTAAGTCCAGCACTAGATTTGCTAGCCTCACACAGTATAAGGTGGCTATACCGAACAAAAATGGGACCAATCTAGATATCATGTTCTGATGTTTGTTGCCCCAGTCCACTCTTATGTAAAGCCACTGGTAAAATGTAGCAGTCGCACTGTTAAAAGTAAGGACACATTAAACCAATGTTGTTTTCAATGTAATGCCTCCAGTAATATGAATCAATGGCACTTTTTTACATGTCCTGCTAAATTTCCCATTAAGATAAGTTGGTTCTTTTCGTTAGAAATGCAATTGTCCTAGTCCGCCTACTCTCCCGTGCCCAAAGTGATGTCGTATTTAACGGTTGTCATAGTTAATCCTAATGCCCACACTAATATCTAACATTGCCACTGATTTAGAAATTGCTACTGTTCTTGTAGAATTGCCATTCAGATAAGGAACATGCTTCTTTTCATTTGATGCATGTTTCATCACTTGTTAGTCACACTCCTTTCCACCTTTTTTGTGCAAACAGAGATATACATTTCATGCTCGATCTTAGTTGAACTGCACAAATGATATCCAAATTATAGTTGAGCATTCCAGGAGCTTCACAACCAACCTTGATGTTGCTCAATTTTATTGCAACTAATGAAGAAGAAGCTCTGTGGATTTCATTTTCTGATGGAAATGGAACCGGGGCTGGAGCCCTTTTCTTAAATTTTTTTGAAGAAGAAGCTGCTAGCTCACGAGACATTGCTTCATTTTAGGTGAACTGCACCAAAAGGTCCCATCAATTGAATCATCCATGTTGGTGACTGAAAGAGCCAGCTTCAGCATCCCAGTCTAAGCACCCCCGGCCTCCATCCTTACGACGCATGGTACACCTCGTTTGCCACCTACTCGACCCTAGTGTCACTGATAAAATGAAGTAATAATACAGTTAAAATAGAGTGAGTGTCCTCTCTATCATTTCATTTCCAATGTAGATAAAGAAAGTGCTTCTGTTTGTTAATGTATGTTTCATCAACTAGTCCCATTGTTAATGTTTAAGCGTTTCTGCAAATTGGGGTGCTTAATTTTAGTTGATGTGTACAAAAATAGAGATTTGAATGTCTCAAGGCGCCTCCTTGTACTACCGCTGTACATTGATGTTCATCACTGGCAGAAGGTGTATCTGGGAGACTTGGGACGATGTCCAGTATGAGGCGTACCGTATGAGGTGTCGCAGGGCCAATCTCGCCCTCGCAGCATGGCATACTATGATACTATCGCAATATTTTCTTCTATTTATTTTGTGTGTTTCATCAACTAGTGCCACTATAATGTAATCACGCTTTTTCATTATCTGTGCAAACAGGGTTATTCGGCTGCATTTTGGTGGAACTGCACAAATGTATGTATGGAACTGGCATATATGCAGAGTGCTATGTGTGCCAAGTAAAAATTACCGACACCAACCATGCTGCATGCACGCATTGGCATCCACCACCACCAGTGGGATGTGTATCGCTCTCTGTGGACAGATCTTTCTCGGCAGCAAATCCTCTAACCAAATACTAGTAGCTTATATTGGCAGTTTTCTAGGGAGTACTCTTTTCTGAAAGAAGCACCAATCTATTTTTCTTTATTTGTACACTGTGTCACAACTTTGACCCAAAGGTCCAGAGCTATTTTAGGGTGATTGGCGTAGTACTCAGAGACTTATTGTAAGCATGATTTTCATTAGCTGTCACACTAATTGTAAGCATGAGCAGGTGGAAGATTAGGTTAGTGCGAAGCTTACCTTAAACCCTACCGCCGCTGTTGAAACGAGGCGAGCGTCGAGGGAACCGTGGAGAACGGCGGGGAAGCGACGTCGCGCCATCCGACCTCCTCTTGCGGTGGGAGAACGAACACTCCTGTGGCTCTGGCTAACTCTGCACCCTCACGAACGGCACACCATACTCGATCAATTCATTATACTCTAGGTGCTCGACCTTCGACCTGTACGCCCACCACCTCCGCCTGACTGTCGCCTCGGGTGAATCTGTCTGCTCCATTGCCCAGAGGAGATACTCGATGAACTCAGAGGACTGCGGCGTGACTGCCGACGAGGAGTACATGTACATCGCCGCCCTCATTGCTGCCATCTCGCTCTTTCACATACATTGCCACATGGCCCGCACCGTCCTCGAAATCTCCCACTCATTGTCAAACCAAGTAAGGATCTCCTTCAATGTGGCTAACTTTGCCTGGTCGCCGCCAGCGATCTTCCTGATTCGTTGCTGCATCCTCTCCATAGATGTCCTTCTGAGTGGTCCGGTGCTAGCTTTGGAAGATGGGAGGAGAGACGATGGTATTGCAATAGAGAAGAGGGAGAGGCGAGACGGTGGTTTTGGAATGGAGATGATGGAGAGGAGAAGAGGTGGTTTTGCAA
The DNA here is from genome assembly GCF_018294505.1 of Triticum aestivum. NCBI lineage: Eukaryota > Viridiplantae > Streptophyta > Magnoliopsida > Poales > Poaceae > Triticum > Triticum aestivum. The sequence goes on from NC_057798.1 coordinate 539,609,183, forward strand.
TGGAGAAGATCAGAAGAAGGAGAGGCAAGACGGTGGTTTTGGAATGGAGATGATGGAGAGGAGAGGAGGTGGTTTTGCAATGGAGAAAAGGGAGAGGAGCGTGCGGTAGCGATTTAGGATTGGACGAGAGGGCCGGCGTGCTGTGACTGGATCAAAATCAAAATCAATTTACCCTTCAATTAAGAAAGCGACACCACATTAACTAGTCTCCCTTTTATTTTGGGTCATAATTGACCATGATTTTCGCACATAAAATATATGTTATACGTTGCAAAAATAATATAATTTGAAAGTACATCCAGATACGAACCAAATGATACAATTTTTGGTGACATGCATTCACATTTTGCTTGTCAAATATAGTACGTTGTCAAACTTTGAACCAAAATACGCAAAACAACAAAAAAAACTTCGAAGACCAGCGCTGGTCTTCCGCTCTTCTCCTCTTAAACCACCGCCGCTCCTCTCCTTTTCCAATCTAAATCCAGCACCACTCCTCTCCTCTTCCATTTCAAAACCACCGCCCCTCCTCTCCTGTTCCAGTCCAAAACCAGCATCGCTCCTCTCCCGTTCTAATCCGAAACCAGCACTGCTCCTCTCTGAGGGAGTCCTGGATTAGGGCGTATCTGGACAGCCGGACTATATACTTTGGTTGGGCTGTTGGACTATGAAGATACAAGATTGAAGACTTCGTCCCCTGTTCGGATGGGACTCTCCTTTGCGTGGAAGGCAAGCTTGGCGATTCGGATATGTAGATCTCCTTCCCTGTAACCGACTTTGTGTAACCCTACCCCCTTCGGTGTCTATATAAACCGGAGGGTTTAGTCTATAGGACAGGACAATCATAATCATAGGCTAGCTTCTAGGGTTTAGCCTCTATGATCTCGTGGTAGATCAACTCTTGTAATACTCATATCATCAAGATCAATCAAGCAGGAAGTAGGGTATTACCTCCATTGAGAGGGCCCGAACCTGGGTAAACATCGTGTCCCCTGCCTCTTGTTACCATTGGCCTTAGACGCACAGTTCGGGACCCCCTACCCGAGATCCGCCGGTTTTGACACCGACATTGGTGCTTTCATTGAGAGTTCCACTATGCCGTCGTGATAAGCCTCGATGGCTCCTTCAATCATCTTCAACGACGTAGTCCAGGGGGAGGTTTTCCTTCCCAGACAAATCTTCGTATTCGGCGGCGTCGTACTGCGGGCAAATTCGCTTGGCCATCTGGAGCAGATCGATAGCTACGCCCCTAGCCATCAGTTCAGGTTTGGAAGCTTGAACTACACTGCAGATATCCGCGGAGACTTGATCTTCGACGGATTTGAGCCCGTGTCAGGTGCGCGGAACAGTCCCTACAAGCATGACATAGATCTGCCATCGAACAATATTCGGGGGATCGCGCCTGTGGCTGTCCCGGGAATCAGTCCAACGCAGATCGCGCCATCCAAGGACAGGTGGATGGACCCCGCCATGGAGGCCGCACACTCATCGGCTTTAAAGCCAAACACTGATCCCGCCTCTTGTGAGGGTGGAATCTTCGGATCCTCAGACTCATCTCCGGCTACAGGATCCGAACCGCGTACGCCCGTGGCTATCAAATCTGATTGGGTAACGGTTATAGAGTTCACTTCCGCGGACATCTTTCAGCACTCGCCCTTGGGTGATGTGCTAAACTCATTAAGGTCTCTCTCTTTGTTAGGAGACTCTTGGCCAAACTATGTCCGGCTCGAGTGGGAAGCGGACGACGAAAAAATTCGTTCCCCACCCACCACCCACTTAATAGCCACTGTCGACGACTTAACCGACGTGCTTGACTGCAACTCCGAAGAATAGACGGTATGCACGACGATGCAGGAGAAGAACAGGAACCACCGCCTATAGGGTGCTGGACAGCCACCTCATCATATGATATATATATATATATATATATATATATATATATATATATATATATATATATATATATGGTGGACAGCCCCAAGGGAGGCAACGGAGGACAATCCCCCGAAGAAGCAATCTAAGCAATCTAAGCCCCGCCATAGCAAAAATAGTAATACCGACACAAGAGATGATAACAATCCGGATGATGCCGAAGACGAAAACAATCCCGTCGAGACAGGCTTCGAGCAGGCCAAGCAGGAACAGGCAACAGATGGAGAATCAGAGGGTGATAACTACATGCCTCCCCCCGAAGACGAAGTGAGCCTCGACGATGAAGAATTCATCATGCCTGAGGATCCCGTCGAGTAGGAGCACTTCAAGCGCTGGCTTCTGGACACTACAAAAAGCTTGAAGAAAAAGTAGCAACAACTTCAAGCTGATCAAGATCTGCTAACAGATAGATGGACCGAGGTCCTGGCTGCCGAGGAATACAGACTTGAGCGCCCTACCAAAAGTTACCCAAAGCGTAGGTTGCTACCTCAACTCGAGGAAGAGGTGTTAAGGCCCACACTACCAGCGCATGATGCGGCTGACCGGCCACCCCGTGGCCGAGACAAAGCGGCGTACAAGCCCGAAGTCCAGACCGCACCCCATCGCCAAACAAGCAAAAACACGAAGGCCGGGGGCTACATGAAGGACCCGCGAGACGTATTGGAAAACAAAGCAGAATAGCCAAGATCGATCTATGGATTCCGAGGGCGCGCCTCAACGCGTGACGATGACCGTCACGCCGGATACACCAACAAATCCAGCCAGACCGAATATAATGTAGCCCGGCACAGAGGCGCCGCACACCCCCAATGCTTCACTGATGAAGTAATGGAGCATGAATTCCCAGAAGGGTTTAAACCCGTGAACATCGAATCATATGATGGTACTACAGACCCCACGGTATGGACAAAAGATTTCTTCCTCCATATTCATATGGCTCGCCGAGACGATCTACACGTCATCAAGTACCTCCCACTAAAACTCAAGGGACCGGCTCAACATTGGGTGAGTAGCTTGCCGACGAACTCCATCGGGAGTTGGGAGAACCTGGAAGACGCATTTCTTGACAACTTCCAGGGCACTTACGTGCGACCACCGGATGCTGATGACTTAGGTCATATAACCCAGCAGCCCGGAGAGTCAGCCAGAAAATTCTGGACTCGGTTCCTAACTAAAAAGAACCAAATTGTCGACTGTCCGGATGCCGAAGCCTTAGCAGCTTTCAAGCATAACATCCATGATGAGTGGCTCGCCCGACACCTCGGCCAAGAAAAGCCAAAGTCCATGGCAGCCCTTACGACACTCATGACCCGCTTTTGCGCGGGCGAGGACAGCTGGCTGGCTCGTAGCAACAACACAGCAAGCAATCTCGGCACATCAAAAGCCAGGGATAGCAACGATAAACCACGATGCAACAAACACAAGCGTCGCAAAAACGGTGATAGTGCCGAAGACACGGCAGTCAATGCCGGATTCAATGGCTCCAAGTCCAGTCAGCGGAAAAAGCCGTTCAACAAAAACAATTCAGGCTCGTCCAGTTTGGACCGCATACTCGACCGTCCATGCTAAATTCATGGCACCCTAGGAACACCAGCCAATCATACCAACAGAGAATGCTGGGTATTCAGACAAGCCGCCAGGTCAAGTGCCGAAAACAAGGGGAAGGGATCTCAAAGCGACAATGACGACGAGGAGCCCCGATCACCGAACACAGGAGGACAGAAGAAATTCCCTCCCCAGGTGAAAACGGTGAATACGATATATGCAACTCATATTCCCAAGCAGAAGCGTGAACCAAGGGACGTCTATGGAGTAAAGCCAGTCGCCCCAAAACTCAACCCATGGTCCTCTTGTCCGATCACTTTCGATCGAAGGGACCATCCTACCAGTATCCGTCATGGCGATTCAATTGCATTGGTCCTCGACCCCATCATCGACGGATTCCACCTCACACAAGTCCTCATGGACGGTGGCAGCAGCCTCAACCTGCTCTATCAGGATACAGTGCGCAAAATGGGCATCGACCCATCAAGGATCAAACCCACAAAAACCACCTTTAAAGGTGTCATACCAGGTGTAGAGGCCTGTTGCACGGGCTCAATCACACTGGAAGTGATCTTTGGATCTCCTGACAGTCACCGTACTGAAGAGTTACTCTTCAACATCGTCCCCTTTCGCAGTGACTATCGGGCATTGCTCGGACGAACCGCGTTCGCTCGGTTCAACGTGATGTCACATTATGCCTACCATAAACTCAAGATGCCCGGTCCGCGCGGCATCATCACGGTTAATGGCAGGGCCGGACACCCCACCACTATCGAAGAATGTACCACCGCTTTAACAGCAAGATCAACGATTGGCACCTCCCAATCGAACCTTAAGTCAACGGCCAAGCTCACGGACTCTATCAAAGAAGTCCGAACTACCGCGCGGCAAGATAGCCCGGCCCGTCCGGAGCTTAATTAAAAACACTCCGACAAAACTTAATACAAGCCACATACTGCGGCTCAACCGCTCTATGGCGAAAAACCATCTCTTGCATTTTCTTCACCTTTGCGTAGGCCAAGACGGATGGCGTGGAAATAACGCGAGCACGGACGGGAATCACCAGATAGCCCCCTCTCTGATCATCCGATTATACTCCGGATCCGCATACGACCTCCTCCCGCCTGGTCTCAGCAGGTTCCGCAGTCACATTTATTTTTATCACATTACCTGTACTCATACGCTTTGACGTATTACTCAAATACAACATGTGAGTTTATATGATGCTTGTCTGCTGTTATTTCTCACTAAAACTCTTTTGTTAAAAGGCAGTTGCATCTCGCGATATGCCTTAGTATGCCAGGGGCTTCATTATACCCATATTACGGCAAAAAAGTCCGAACCCTTCACGGTAGTTCAGCACCCCAAACTTATAGCATTATATGCATCAGCTCCGAATCAAGTCTTGGGTCAATAGTTGGGTTTGCCCGACTCCTATGTTTTGGTACCTTATGTTCCGCTATATTGGCTAAGGTAGTGCAGGGAGAACTACTGCGATTGTGTCCTGGTTCTTCCGAACGAGCACCTCAGTAGAGAAAGACGAAAACTGATTGTCATGATGCGGCGAGAGCTGGTCGCTGTTCGAGAGGTTATAAAATCTTTAAGGATTTCTTCCGCATAATGCCATAACCAATGCAGCGCGCGATGGATCGGTTTTTCTTCCGATCAGACGCTTATAGAGCCCCTCGTGCGGTCTTCCGAACAACAGGGGCTGCGCCTACCATACTTTTAAAACTCCTATGGCTAAGTGAGAGTGATAAAGCCCTATAGTCTGATTGCCTGGTTCGCTGTGCTGAACACCTCCTTCAAGGACCCAAAACTGGGATAAAGAGTGCTCAGGGTTATCCCGAATACCCCCGTACTTACTACGTGGGGGCAGAAGCCGATGACTGGCCAACTCTCAGGATTAATATATAAAACGGCCGCACAGGAGGAAAAACTTTCAAACGACAAGCAGTAAATAATAGAAATGATCTTGTTCAAACATTACAAAGGACAAACATGACCGTATTCATGGAAATATAATGTCCTTGGTGCATTGCTCCGCCGCAAGGCGAGCTCCTTTCAAGACACCTTCATAATACAGTTCGGGCTTGCGGTGCTCGTTCCCCTCTGGCGGTCCCTCGGTCATCAACTTTTCCGCATCCATCTTCCCCCAATGCACTTTTGCATGGGCGAAGGCCATTCATGCAGCTTATATACAGACCGACCGCTTGATGACCTCGAGTTGAGGGCAGGCACTCATAAACCGCTTCACGTGCCCGAAGTAACTGCTCTCGGCTTGGCGAGCCACAGCCGGATAATTACATCCTTCATGGCTAGTTCGACCGGATAATTCGGCGCCATATATTGCATCCAAAAGAGCCTATCTGTAGTATTCCTTTCTTCGGCTCGATAGAATTGGGCGGCATCAGATATGCTGCGCGGCAGCTCCGCAAATACCCATGGAGAAATCAGAATTCAAACTATCAACTTGATTTCCTTCTTTTAAATACCCGCTTTGTATAGAAAAAGCCTTACCAGCCGCAATTTTCCTTGCCTCCTGGATTTCCTTCAGGGCACCTTGGGCTTCCCCCCGGGCATCACTTACGGCTTGGTGAGCCTGGGAGAGTTCAGATTCTTTCCCTGATAAACTCTGCTCCAAGGTCTCACATTTCTTCATGGCCTCCTGAAGTTCTCGCTCGGCCTCAATAACTCTGGCTTCGTACTTCTCACGGAGAGCCTGCTCTGTGGCTGCCTTCTTCTCGGCTTTGGCCACAGCCTTTTTCAGAGCCTCAGTTTCGGTCATCGCCCCTAGAGCACATCATACAAATATTTTCATCATGCACACCTAATCATTTGTGCTTAATGAACAAGGTTTCTGCATACCTTGGTTATCCTCCAGCTGTTTCTTCACTTGTCCAAGTTCTCCTTCGGCCCGCTCCAGACTATGCCTTAGTTCGGATACTTCTGCAGCATGAGAGGCGGCAGTCGCTATAGATGCCTGCTTGATAAAAGAGATAGATGTCATCAAGTGAGTCTCCTGCGAAATGTAAAATTGATCCTCTGTCCAGTTCTTCTTTTCACCGAACAGTGTATCAGGGGCTGCTATCTGTACCATGACATTCTTCCAAGCCTCATAAAAACATACCTCGAAGCCTCTTATAAGGCTAGTGCAGGATTCATTCAGTCCACTCTCAGCAGACCGGATCTTCTCAATCACCGCGCCCATAAGGGCACGGTGCTCATCAACGATGGAGGCGCCTTTCAACACCGCCAATAAAGCACCCGGCACCTCTGGTTGGGCAGAGGTCGCCGGTGGGACAGACACACCCCCTCCAGCCGATGGAGGCCGCATACCTGATTCTGGGGCCTTATTGGTCTCCAGGATTGTCTCCGGCTGGGGGTCGGATTTAAAACAGCCCCCGCCGTCAACGTCTGCGGGATCTTCTCTCCCGTGGGGCCGGACACAGGGGTTTGGCCTCCTGGCGTCGCCTTTGCGACCTTCCCTCCCCCTTTGTGTCATGGACCCTTCTAGGACGAAGCCTCAGTGTCATTCACATGTCTGGGGGAAGGGGCCTTCAGGGGTGTCCCGCTCTCCATAGCATCCGAACCCAGTGAATCCTCCGGCGAGGATTGTTCGGCGCGGGACCTCGCAGGACTGTAAAGAAACATGGCCCATATTAAAGCGTTATGCCATGGCAAGTCTGGATGCATAAGCATGTTCGGATTTTATACCCACGAGTTCACAAGGGGCTGGGCCTTGGGATCCCACTCCGGGCTGCTATCGGCAGCGGCAGTGGACTCCTCCAGAAAGGGAGTTTTTCCCCTTTTAGGTGACTCGGCCTCCAAGAATGTGAAGGCCGTCCTTTTCTTTCTTCTCTCCGCGGGGAATTCGTCTCCCTCCTCCTCGTCGTCCTCTTCGGAAGAAGGATGGGCATTGGAGTCTTCGGATTTCGTGTCCGAAGTGCCACGGCGACGAAGGCCGCCCCTGGTCTTCTGGGCCTCCCTTTTGGCCTTCTTCTCCAGTGCCTTGTAAGGCGCCGGGACCAGCATCTTCGTCAGAAGTGGGCCGGCCGGTTCTTCTGGCAGTGGGGTCGGACAGTAGATCTGCCCCGCCTTCTTCGCCCAGCCCTAGGAAGGTTGTGGGAAGCAAATTAAGCATTTTCCTAAGGATATTCTAATAAAACATACGGATTGTCAATGTACGATTACTTACCGAACTTGCAGGGCGGGATAGTTGGTACCCACAGTCCTCGGCGGAATCCGGCCACGATTTTCCGGACTTGAAAAGCACCTTCCAGATACCCTCGTGCGAGGAGCCAAAAACCTCTAGCAGGGTCTGGTGCTTAGCTGGGTCGATCTCCCATAAATTGCAAGCCCGGTGTTGACAAGGTAGAATCCGGCGAACTAACATCACCTGGACTACATCGGCAAGCTTGCTGTTCTTGTCTTCCATGTCTTGAACGCGCGTTTGGAGCGCCGATAGTTCGTCACATGAAGCCCAGTCCAGGCCCTTCTTGGGCTAGGACGTAAGTCGCAGGGGGGGGGGGCTCCGGATATGAATTCCGGGGCGGCGGCCCATTCCTTGCCGCGTGGCTCAATGATATAAAACCACTGATGGTGCCACTCCTTGACGGAATCATTGAAAGTACCTGTTGGCCATGTAACAATGGGCATCCTTCTCACCATGGCGCCTCCACACTCGGCGTGCTCGCTGCTCACTACCTTGGGCTTCAAGTTAAACACCTTCAGCCATAAGCCGAAGTGTGGGAGGATGCGGAGGAAGGCCTCACACGTGACGATGAACGTCGAGATGTTGAGGAAAGAATTTGGGGATAGATCATGAAAATCAATCCCGTAATAGTACATGATGTCGTGAATGAATGGGTGAAGGGGAAACCCTAGCTCGCAGACAAAATGAGGGAGGAATACCACCCTCTCTTGGGGTTTCGGAGTGGGGATGATCTGTCCCGCCGTTGGAAGACGGTGGCCAATTCTCTTGGCCAGATACCCCCCCCCCCCGAAGCTTTTTGTTATCCTTCTCCCGGACAGTGGAAGCCATCCACTTGCCTCCTGCTCCAGATCCAGACATTTCCAAGAAGCCCTTTTGGGCGGAGAAGACGAACGCTTGGGCACTAGGGCTCGAGCGAAAAGGGATGGATGAGCGGAGGAAGAAGAAGGTGTGGGTGAAAAGGAGAGTTCTTATTCCCTTATAAAGGCAACGGAGATCCTGCGCCTCCCCACTTGCCTGATAAAATCTCTTATTCCCCAAGCGCCACTATTGATGTCACAACTGGGTTACCCACATCCGTATTAATAAGAATCCCGCGATAAGGGGACATGATCTCTGCTTTGACAAGACGTGCCGATAAAACTGCCTCGCAATATGCACGACAGCTGGTTGTGAAAAACAGTTCAAATAATGACTGGGCCATGGCGTGATGTCACGCTACGAAAAATTGTCAGCAGATTAGATTTGTGGAATATTGTTCTCTCTATGGTGGTATTTGGAATTAATTTTGCAGAGCCGGACACAACTTTCATGTTCAAAATCTTCTATGGAGTATTCGGAGGAGGAATCCGCCTTGCAATGCCGAAGACAATCTGCACGCCGGACTCATCGTCATTGAAGCCTAGTTCAGGGGCTACTGAGGGGGTCCTGGATTAGGGGGGTATCCGGACAGCCGGACTATATACTTTGGCCGGGCTGTTGGACTATGAAGATACAAGATTGAAGACTTCATCCCGTGTACGGATGGGACTCTCCTTTGCGTGGAAGGCAAGCTTGGCGATTTGGATATGTAGATCTCCTTCCCTGTAACCAACTTTGTGTAACCCTAGCCCCCTCCGGTGTCTATATAAACCGGAGGATTTAGTCCGTAGGACAGGAAATCATAATCATAGGGTAGCTTCTAGGGTTTAGCCTCTACGATCTTTTGGTAGATCAACTCTTGTAATACTCATATCATCAAGATCAATCAAGGAGGAAGTAGGGTATTACCTCCATCGAGAGGGCCCAAACCTTGGTAAACATCGTGTCCTCTGCCTCCTGTTACCATTGGCCTTAGACGCATAGTTCGGGACCCCCTACACGAGATCCTCCGATTTTGACACTGACACTCTCCTATTCCATTCAAAAACCACCGCCGTCGAGTGAAGGTGCTGTGGAGAAGTAGATCGATGGAGGAGTACAACCGATACGTGAGGATTGCAGACTGAGACCCTGTGAAGCTAGCTATGATGTTGGAGATACAGTCTTGGTTTGGCAACACGGGCCAACTAGCGGCGACGGCGACATCCATGGCTAAATATCTGCAACAGAGTGAAAAGGCGGTGATACACCCGGAGGGAGTCGCGCGGGATTACATAGAGCTGCTCCTCTGGGCTGTGGAGCAAACAGATTCACCGAATCCGATCGTGAGGGAGCGGTGGTGGGAGTATTAATCCCAGATGGAGCATACACCAGAGATTGAAGGATTGAGCATCTACAGGGTGCTATTTGTGAGGGTGTCCTGCCAGAGCGAGCCGGTGGAGTCTTCGTCGACCGAACCCAACTGCAAGACGAGAAAAGTAGTTGGCCCGATGACGCTTCCCCGCCATCCCCTCCCTCGCTGTTCACATCGTCTCACGGGGCGGCTGTCTGCCGCCGAGGAGTAGGAGGGGACTGCCCCCCCCCCCTAGCCCAATAGTCGGGCAGGTTGTGAATTGTCGGGAGGAGCTTAGGGTTGTCAGTATTTGCAGGTTGTCAATTGTGTTTTGTGTTGTGTATTTTGAGAGTACTTTCAGATATTAATGTCTTTTGAATTTCAGATTTGCAGTATTGAGCATATGAAGTATTTTATGAATTCTAGAGATCTATTTTTAGCACTTAAAAAATGTAGTTTCATAGGAGTATAAAAGTGCAGACAATGTGATTCTTAGAGAAGAAACTGCAAGTTTCAGTTTCAGATAAGAAACTGCAAGTTCAGTATCAGATAAGAAACTGCAACTTTCAGAGGCAGAGCATTTATATTAACACGGCCTTTTCAAACAGGGTTAACATCATGTTGGAAGTTTTAGTCATGGTCGAAAATGGAACTACCAGCCAGTTAACATCATGCTGATCAACATTCATGCATATCACATCTTCATATGATGCACAGTCAAAATTCTCACACAATGTCGAGTGTGCGAAACACAGAGAAAATGAGGGACGAAGTTTTGGCAAGTGTTGGACGTGGTGTGCGTAGATGACAATGGGGACCCACATGTCAATAAAGGCAGAGGCAAAAAATTTGGAGATATTTTCCCTGCACAGGTGTGAGGTGGAATCGAACCCAGGCGGAACAGCTGTTGGGTAGTGTCACTTGGCCACTAGGCTAGTTCAGTAGTTTCGTTAATAATAAGGCACTTACTCAGGTGGTCGGATCCCTCACATGCCTTTGTGCGCTCGCCGCGACGCCGCTGCCTGCCGTTGTGAACATGCTAATCAAATGAGAGGAATTTGGAGAGGACTGTACGTGGAGAGGCAGATAGTTGGGACCCACCAGGTCTATGGCCGTACGCAAGCAAGTGCCTCATTGAAAAAATACTTCCTCCTAATGCTATACTGACATTGGGGCCCACGGGTTTGTCAACATAGTTATATTTTTTTAGGTGCTACAACATAGTTACTATAGGAGATAAATTCACAATGAAGCCGGGGAGCTGGCAGGTATCATTTATTATCACTGGGGCAGCAAGTATCAGCTGGGTTTTGGGCTGCCCCGTCTAGGCTTTCATTTTTCACATGCGCAGCCCACGACCTCGGATGGGAGGTCCATAGGCCTGTTTGTATTTTCTTGAGGGCCGTCATGTATCGACCGGCCTATGGACCTCCCATCCGAGGTTTTATTTTTCCTGAATATCGGCAGCCCAATTTATGTATTTTTTTGAAGAAAACGTAGAGGTTTGTTCTATTTTTCTATATAAGAATAGGAACGCGAGGTCCAATTTATGTTTCCCTTCTAACTATATTATATATATTTAAATTATTTTATATGTTATTATATATTATTTTTATTGTCATAATATATTTAACAGATACTTACATATGTAAGAAAACACTGTCCCACATCTTATTAACTTATAAAAATAATTTCTTAACAATTAAATCCTGGATTGTTTTGGCACGAAAATCCTAGTGATTGTGTACAAAAGCTTGGTAAGATTTAAGGAAGAATGTAATAATATCACTTATTATTTAAATATATTTATAACAAAATGCTCAGCCCTTTTTTATTTTCTTGATAACATTGCTGGCCCAACCCAACATTATAATTAGAATCAACCTAGCAAAATCGTGTATTTAGAGAAAGTGCAAATGGCCTGTAATTTTTTATGAAACAAAATAAATGGGCCGCATGGACGCTACATTATTTGTTCACCCAGCGCAGCTAATGGCTGTAATTCAAAAAAAGAAGATCAAATTGACTGTAAATTCTACCGAGCAAAAAAAAGACTGTAAATTCTGAAAAATGGGTTGAATACGTGCCACATTTTTGGAGGCTGAAATGTGGCCAATAGGTCGAAGCCAACGCAAGTCATTTTCAATTTAGTCAATAAATGATTCTGACATGTTAGCCATTGGATTTACATCCAACGACCGGCATCCATCTTCAATCTCTCGTCTTCTTCCTCCAGCGCCGCCGGGACCACCTCCCGCCTCCTGCTACTAGCAGCTCTGCTTAGCACACTTCGCTATGAAGCACTACTTCATCGTTGCCTAGGCCATCCCTCCATCCCTCCACACCTCCTGTTCTTCTCCACCGACTACCGAACCACACCGCACTAGAACTAGTTAACCCTCGTACACCTCTCCGTCTGCGACTCTACTCCCGCGTCTTCCCATCTCCGGCTCATTGATGTCCGGGGCCTCGCCGTCGTCCACCACCTTGGATGCGCTCGGCGCGGCATGGTCAACGTGGTAAACGAACGACACCATCGGAAATAGACTGTGCGTGGAGAGGCTGACAGCTGGGTCCACGGCCGCACACAAGGAAATGCCTCCTTATTACGCGCAAAATAATGATTCCTCCACCTGACATCTGGGACCCATCGGAAGGGCCTCTGTATTTCATGAAAAAACGTGCCCCCCGCTGACAGGTCGGACCCACCAGCTATCTTCGCACGCAAGGAAGTGCCTCCTTATTACGCACAAAAAAATGAATACTCCCCCTGCCAGCTGGAACCTAGCATAGTGGGAGGCTGACTTGTGGGCCTACCAAGTTGACGGGGACGGATGGCTTTGTCAACTTAGTCAATATGAACGATTCTAGCTCCTGTTACCATACGATGTTCATCCAACGGTCGTAGTGCTTCTTCAACCTCTGGTCTTCTTACTCCAGCCGCCCAAAGCAGCGCCGGTCGTGCCGTGTGCTCCTGCCTCCCTTGGCCGATTGTGATGCCGCGGAGGCCTCACCGCCCCTACTACTCCCACCGTTGGCCAGGCCATCCCTCTACTCACCCACACCCCCCTGTTATTCTGCGACAATGACAGCCTCACACCGGAGCCGAACCAGTGAACCCTCGTACTCCTCTTCGCGTGGGCATCCACTGCTGCGTCTTCCCCGGCTCCGTGTCGTCCCCTTCCTAGGCCTCATCGTCGTCCACTGCCGTGGTGCTCTCGGCGCGGCGTGGTCAATGTGGTCAACGACCAACTTCCATCGGAAGAGTACTGTGCGTGGAGAGGCTGACAGTTGGGTCCACGGCGGCCGCAAGGAAGTGCCTCCTTATTACACGCAAAATAATTATTCCTCCACTTGACAGCAGGGACCCACCGGATGGGCCACCGTATTTTGTGAAAAAACGTTTCCCCCCTGACTGCTGGGACCCACCAGCTACACCTTCGCACGCAAGGAAGTGCGTCCAGGAAAAAAATGATTCGCCCCCCTGACTACTGGGACCCACCAGCTACATCTTCGCACGCAAGGAAGTGCCTGACAGTCGGGACCCACCTGGTCGAAGCGTACGTAGCGTTGTCATTCTGGTCGCGGACGTGTATGTACATACTGCTGGATGTAGAGGCGCGCACGTGTCATAGTAGAGGCGCACACGTGTCGTAGTAGAGGCGCGTACGTGTCGTAGTAGAGCCGCGCATGTAGCATGTACACGTACGTACAATGGCCAGTGTGCAAGAAAGAAAATACGACCACGTATGTGTACATACGGGCGGGGTCTCGAACGCCTACTCGCGCATACGTACAGCCAGGGCTCGTGTACATGGCTGGGTCGGAGCGGAGAAACAACATCATCTCGTGTTCATGGGGAGCCAACCGGCTGGGTCGGAACGGAATGCGTCGTCGTGTTCATCGGGAGGGCTTGGACGGACTAGGCGATGGAAACGAGGCCTGGCATACCGCAGAATGGAGGAAACAACCTTGTGTTCGACCGGCCACGTTCGAAACAGGATCCTGTTCATCGGGAGGGGTCTGGCATACCGCAAAACGGAGGAAACAGACCTCCTACGGTCGAAATGGGGGTCCTATTGATTGGGAGGGTGTGGCATACCGCAAAACGGATGAAACGTACTTGTGTTGGAGCGCTACGGTCGAAACGAGGGTCCTGTTCATCGGGAGGGGTGTGGCGTACCGCAAAACGGGACTCCAAGGGATACTGTTCATCTCCACCGTTGACCTACTCCAGCCTCCACGGGCTACCGTCGACCTCCTCCACCCTCCACGGGCTCCTGTTCATCTAGCCTCCACCGCGTGCTACTCCACTGGCTACTGTTCAACCACCCCTCCATGGGCACCCCTCCACCGTCTACTGTTCATCCAACCCTCCACGGGGTCGTCCTATTCATCCAGCCCTCCACGGGGTCATCCTATTCATCCAGCCCTCCACGGGGTCCTGTTCATCCAGCCCTAACCGGCTCGATCGAGGCAACGCCACAGGGTCCAATTCATCCACCCCCACCACTCACTGTTCATCCACCCCCCCCCACGCAACGCTCACTGTTCATCCAGAGAGGCAGCATTGATCGGCTTCCGTTAGCGGGAGTAGCAAAGGAATCGCTTGATCGGGTTCAGTTAACAGCCAACGATCGATCGCTCGGGTTCAGTAACGCGTAGCCTGCAGTGCAATCGCTCGGGTTCAGTTAGAGCCCAATGCCTCACTCAGGTTCAGTTAGAGCCAACGCCTCGCACACACGCGCGTACGTGTACGAGATAAACGCGCATTGCTCGGCCCCCGACCACCCACCGTAACCGGGAACTCCCCAAAATTTTCCTCGCCCTCGCTTCTACCATGGTTTTTTCCGTCATGGACGGCCCAAAGAATGTCATGCAGCTGCGTCTCCGTCCCGCCTAGGACGAAAAGCCCATTTTCTATCATGATTTTTTTCCATAGAAGTAGGAGCCCACCACATCTATGATGATGCCGGGTTTTGTCACAATTATGGTCATAGAAGTGTCATATGTATGACAGAAAAAAGTTCATTCAGCCCAAAATGTCACGGATGTGTCTTTTTTTGTAGATTAGAGAGGAAACTTGATATTATTGCAACTCCTACAAGCATATATTCCTCCCTCATAATATTTTTCAGTAGCATCATGAATGAGTTTAACAATACGACCATCACATAAAGCATTCTTTTCATGATCTACAAGCATAGAAATTTTACTACTCTCCACATAAGCAAAAATTCTTCTCATTCGGAATAGTGGGAGAAAACTCAACAAAATAACCGTCATGTGAGGCATAATCCAATTGAAAATTAAAATCATGATGACATATTTCATGGTTAACATTATTCTTTATAGCATACATGTCATCACATAAATCATCATAGATAGCAACTTTGTTCTCATAATCAATTGGAACCTCTTCCGAAAAAGTGGAATCATTACTAACTAAATTGACACTCTTCCAAATCCAATTTCATAAATATCACACTAAGATTCAACACCCTCCAAAATAGTGGGATCACTAATTCCTAAAGTTGACACTCTTCCTGATGCGACCCCATCTTCGGAGAAGAGGGAGTTCAAGGGGAGGTCCGATCTTCACGGCGTAGGATCGATAATGGATGGGGACAACTAGCTGCAAGTAGCCGAAAAATGCAAAATAAGAGATTATGACCCGACGAGGAGGAGGCTCACTGAAGCTTGCAATCCGAACATTCGCCGATCCACAACCCACAATACTACCCCACACAACCACGCTCAAGTCGTGGAGCACGGGATAGGTGCAATCCGCAAGGGAAACCACGAAATCTAATCCACACAACACGATCTAGTCGTGGAGCACGAATTAGGAGCAATTTCTCAAGGAATCACGAGAATAAGGATAACAAGGGCTCTCCAATCTCAGGAGGAGTCTATGTATTTGGTCTTTGATAGAAATGGCAAAAGTCCACAACGAAGGGAAGAGCTAGCCTGTTTATAGTCGGGACAACCCCCTGGATAGGTGTGAAACAGAACTAGCTTCTGGAAACAACTTAGGTGTGAAAGGGAACCAACTTTGTTTGACTAAATGGCTTCAAGACTTAATGAGGTAGCTTCTGGAATACTCTCGTTGGAGGTGGTTGGCAGTTCCCGACCAAACATTGTTAACTGGAGTCGAGCAATGTTTCCTTTAGCAGCAAACTCAGGTTCTGGGACCTTTCGCAAGTTGGAATATGCAAACTCGTACAAAACATTGTTTCGTCAGAATCGAAACAATGTTTCTTCAGCAGATAGATCATTTTTCATGAATTCCTAACTTTGTTCCTTCGTCATAAAACATTGTTTTGCACAGACTGAAATGTGTTTGGCCTTCTTTGATATCGCACCTAAGTTCAACCAACAACAAAGGAGGTGAAGGCACAACCATGTTTTCAAGGTCAAATGATATACTTGAGTTGGCGTTCACCTGATCATGTATTTGCATTGCGCAAATTCTTGTAATTGGACCGTTGATGATTGGTGGTGTTTTGCCCATGGTTGGGATGTCCTCATCACTTCCAAACCCACTTTAGATGATAGTATTATTCATACTCCAAAAGATATAAGTGAAGTTCATGGAGCATTCTACAATTAATATAGACTAACCAATATCCAAGCTCAAAATATATAAGTGAAGCACACGAAGCATTCTATAAAACCATACTCAAAAGATTTAAGTGAAGCACAAAGAGCATTCTATAAGGTCATACTCAGAAGATATAAGTGAAGCACATGAATCATTCTATAAATTGATGAAGGGACATCTCATACTAGCATGGTTCTTAAAGAAAAAAAACACATAGGACACAAATCATGTGCACAAAATAAAACCGAGGTAATACCAATAATTGTTGAAGAAGAAAGATGGGATGCCAACCGGGGCATCCCCAAGCTTAGATGCTTGAGTATCCTTGGAATATTTACTTGGGGTGCCTTGGGCATCCCCAAGCTTAGATGCTTGAGTATCCTTGGAATATTTACTTGGGGTTCCTTGGGCATCCCCAAGCTTGAACTCTTGTCTCCCTTTATTCTTCTCACATCGGTAACTCCTTGTTCTTCAAACACTTCATCCACAAAAACTTAACAAAAACTTGGTGAGATCCATTAGTATACAAAAGCAAATCACTACCTTTAGGTACTCTTGCAAACTCATTCCAATTTCATATTAGCACTTTATTGTCGGTGGCGAACGACACCTATGGGATCAATGGAATCCCTACTATGGTCAGCAGGCGCGGGGTTGTGAGAAGAGCGGGTCTAAGAGCCAGCACAAAGGTCGTTTACCCAAGTTCGGGCCGCGGAGATCGCGTAATACCCTAGTCCTGCTTTACTGTGTATATGAATGTTCTTGAGCTTGCTATGGCGAGTCACTTCCTCCAAAAGCCGAATCCCCCTCCAATAGGCCTCGTGCCTCCTTTTATAGTCGAAGGAGGTGCTACAGTGGCACACAGGAGGTGGAAAGGGTGCAGTAGTTATGTTTATCCCTTGTCATTACGGGACAAGGCGCATTAAATGCACCCCTGAGGTGTCCACTCGCTTTATCGCCGCCTCGTCTTTCTTTGACACGCGTCCAGGCCAGCGAGGCTGTAGGATCGGAAGTATGTCTAGAGGGGGGGGGGGTGATTAGACTACTTGACCAAATAAAAACTTATCCTTTTCCCAATTTTAGTCTTTTGCAGATTTTAGCTATCTTAGCACAAGTCAAGCAATCTTAACACAATTCAAGCAAGCATGCAAAGAGTATATGAGCAGCGGAAAGTGAAGCATGCAACTTGCAAGAATGTAAAAGGAGTGGTTTGGAGAATTCAAACGCAATTGGAGACACGGATGTTTTTGTCGTGGTTCCGATAGGTGGTGCTATCGTACATCCACGTTGATGGAGACTTCAACCCACGAAGGGTAACAACTGCGCGAGTCCACGGAGGGCTCCACCCAATAAGGGTCCGCGAAGAAGCAACCTTGTCTATCCCACCATGGCCGTCGCCCACGAAGGACTTGCCTCACTAGTGGTAGATCCTCACGAAGTAGGCGATCTCCTTGCCCTTACAAACTCCTTGGTTCAACTCCACAATCTTGTCGAAGGCTCCCAAGTGACACCTAGCCAATCTATTAGACACCACTCTCCAAGAAGTAACAAATGGTGTGTTGATGATGAACTCCTTGCTCTTGTCCTTCAAATGATAGTCTCCCCAACACTCAACTCTCTCTCACGAGATTTGGATTTGGTGGAAAGAAGATTTGAGTGGAAAGCAACTTGGGGAAGGCTAGGGATCAAGATTCATATGGTAGGAATGGAATATCTTGGTCTCAACACATGAGTAGGTGGTTCTCTCTCAGAAAATGTAAGTTGGAAGTGTAGGTTCGTTCTGATGGCTCTCTCCATGAATGAAGAGGAGGTGGAGGGGTATATATAGCCTCCACACAAAATCTAACCGTTACACACAACTTGCCAATCTCGATGGGACCGAATTGAGAAACTCGGTCGGACCGATTCAACAAATCTAGTGACCGTTAGGATTTTCGATGGGACCGACATGCAACTCGGTAGGACCGATATGGTTAGGGTTAGGGCATAACGTAATCTCGGTGATACTGATTACACAAACTCGGTGGGACCGATTTTGGTAATAAGCTAACCACAGAGTTGGTGAGGTAAACTCGGTGGGACCGGTTCACTCATTTCGATGAGACTAAAATGTTACGGAAGGGAAACAAAGAGTTTACATTGCAATCTCAGTGGGACCGATCGCTCATCTCGGTAGTACCGAAACGTTACGAAGGGAAACAGAGAGATTACAATCCCATCTCGGTGAGACCGAGATCCCTATCGGTGAGACTGATTTGCCTAGGGTTTGTGGCAGTGGCTATGACATCTGAACTCGGTGGCGCCAGATAGAAAGAATCGGTGGGGCCGAGTTTGACTTTTGGTTTAGGTCATATGTGGATGTGAGAAAGTAGTTGAGGGCTTTGGAGCATATCTCTAAGCACTTTGAGAAAGAACCTCATTAAGCAACACCCCATCCCTCCTTGATAGTATTGGCTTTTCCTATAGACTCAATGTGATCTTGGATCACTAAAATATAAAATGTAGAGTCTTGAGCTTTGAGCTTGAGCCAATCCTTTTGTCCTTAGCATTTTGAGGGGTCCACTTTTCTCATCCATGCCATGCCAATCATTGAGCTTTCCTGAAATATTTATCTAGAAATAGCATTAGCTCAATGAGCTATATGTTGTTAGGAATTACCAAAACCACCTAGGGATAGTTGCACTTTCAATCTCCCCCTTTTTGGTAATTGATGACAACATATAGATCAAAGCTTCGACAAATGATAATAAGATTGAAAAACATTGTCGCTTTGAGAAGTATGTGAAATGTGAGAGCTCCCCCTAAATTTGTGCATAGTTTAAGATTTGCTTTGGACTGCAATTGCACAATGAGTTAGGATCATGAGTTACTCTCCCATGTCACATACATCTTGGTGGAGCGCTCAAAATGATAATAATTAAATACACACACTCATCACCAAGCAAAGTGAATGATCATATAGAGATAAAAGGATAATGTCATCCAACAAGCATTAATGTAGCATATGATCAAACACATGATCATCCAAGTATCACACAGGCATAAAGTATGTCAAACAAGCAAACAAAATTCAACCACCAAAACAAGAGAGAATAAAAAGCAACGCTCTCTCTCGAAGCCTATGATCTATACATTTTTCTCCCCCTTTGGCAACAAGTTACCAAAAAGTTCATAGAAAATGCATAGTACTAAATCAACTCTCAGGCTTAGTCTTCAGCTAGTGGTGTAGAAATAACTCCAAGGAAGAAAGCATCCGTTGATGAAGATGGAGCTGGTGGAGTAGGTGCTGGAGCTGGTGGCACTGAAGTTGTAGCTGGTGCAGATGAAGTTGCTCTTGTGTCTGGAACAGGCACTGCAGCAGATCTCTGTGCTCTGGGCACTCTAGCAAATGCATCAGTGGTAGTCTTGCCCTTCCTCTCCTACATGTCATCCTGAAGTTGCTCATCAACTGATTGAATCTCAGTGACCTTCACATCCAAGTCATAGAACTTCTGCTCCATGATCCTCTCCAAGCTCTCCTGGTTTTGAGTCAGGGTGGCCAATCCCTTCTCAATCCTCAGAGTGGAGGCAATCAAGTAGCCAAGCAAATCTTTCTTGCTCTTCAGGAAATACTGAGATGCCTCATCAGTGGTTGGCATCCGTGTAGCCTTTTCAGTCCTTGCCTTCTCCTTCTTTGCTTGTGCTTGCACAGAAGATGGTTCATTTTCATCCATAACCATTGTGTTGTCCTCAAAATCTGGATAGATGGGCATGTGTTCCTTGTCCAAGAGGTATGTGCCAGTGCCCATCTTGGAGTTGATTAGCTCCTGGATCTGTGGGGCATACCCACAACTTCTCTTTTGGTCAGCAGCTGTCCTCTTGATAGTTTCCACTACGAGGCTCATGACCTTGAACTTTTGAGGCACATCAAATATGTGAAGCAGGTTGATAGCATGGCCTCTAATCATCTTGTGATCACCTGACTTAGGCAACAGAGTGTGCCTGAGGATCCAGTTGATTGTTGGCAGTCCTGACAGAAGGTAATGTACTGATCCAAACTTGTGTGTTTCAACAGCAGCATCTGGGACCTCCCTGTACATATGTGCCATAGAGTTGTGATCCTTCTTCTTCTTGGCATAGCCATCCAAGTCATCCTCTTTCTCCTTAGGTGCATTGATCAGATTTGCCCATTCTTCAACAGTTGATTGGTACCTAGTACCTTCAGACATCCATACTATCCTTCCATTTGGATAGAAGTGGGTTGTGGAGTAGAACTACATTATAAGCTCATCATTCCACTTTGTGAGCATCTGCCCAACAAAGTCATCCACTCCACAAGCATTGAAACTGTCATACACTCCAGGATAGTGCTCTTCATTTTCCCTGATATATTTCTAGTCCACCCATCTCATGTCACAGACTATTGGCTTCTTGTCAAGCAGCACTGTCTCATAGAAATCCTGATGTTCCTTTGTATGGAACCTACAGTCCACAGTAGTTCTCCTCCTGACTGCATAGGGATTAGTCAATCTCCACTGTCTAAGTATTGCATCCTTTCTCAACTTCATATCCTCAGCTATAGGATGAACATCATTGTGATCTGGAATTTTGGGCTTCAACTTCCTCAAGACATGTTCCTCATCATCTTCTTCTTCAACAACAGCTTCAGGCACTGGGTGAAGGAATGTTCCTTGTATTCCTCTTGGGTGCAGCTTTAAGCTTTGGAGCAGCTGCCTTGGGAGCTTCTTTGGGCTTTGATGAAGCAGCCCCTGACCTGATGGCATCACCCATAAGCTTATGGCTTTAGGTGCTGGTGCAGCAACCTCTTCCTCTTCCATCATGGAAGGCTTTCCAACAACTCTGGCCATGGTCTTCTTGACCCTTTCCTTCCTCTTCTTCCCTTCTTCAGCAGCCTCTTTGGGTTCAGATTCCAAAGGTAATTGAGTGGAGGCTCTATCTTTAGACATGGGAATTCTTCTAGCATGTGCTTTGGTCCTCATACCAGGCTTAGTGGCAGCAGCTGTGCCATATTCCTTCTTGAGCACCTTCTTGGAAGTGTCCTCATCCTCAACAGCCACATAGTCTTCATCCTCAGACTCTGAGGTTTTCTTCTTTCTGTCCCTGGTGGCTGCCTTAGGCAAGTTGCTGGGTGTGCTCCTGCTACCATCATAGCTGCTAGAGGGACTAGTGCCCTCACTTATGTGAACCTGTTCCTTAGACTCGTTCTAACTATCACTTTGATTAGACATGTTGCAAACACTGACAGCAGACCCTATGAATAGATATAGATGAGGTAGATAGGATGAGCATCACAAAATATAGAGGTTTTTGCAAAAGAATGAGTCAAAAACTCAGTTTTAGTTTTCCACAGAAAGCATTTCGGATCTACCGATTTGTAAACTTGGTGATACCAAAGCAGCTTTTGGAACCTAAACTAGTGAACTCGGTTAGACCGAGTCATGGTTCGGTGGCACCGAGACTGTTAGGGTTTCACAAAGTCCTGAACTCGGTCACACCGATTTGCAACTCTCGGTCAGACCGAGAATCACAAGAGCAATGGCCTTGGCCAAATCGGTGGAACCGATTTTTACAACTCGGTTGGTCCGGGATGGTTTCGGCAGAAACCTAACCCTAAATTTTCAATCCACAACTAAACTACGGAGTGTTTTTTCTGGATAAGATGATCCCAATCGTGGCAAGATACATGGCAAAAACAATGTGCTAGGAATTGGAGTGAGATTAGCACAAGGATCAAGTCCATACCCTAGTTCGGCGATGGACTTGCTACGACGGCAATGGCAGAGACGATTTCTGTTGACGGCGGTGGAAACCAACGGCGGGAAGCAGCTGGCGACGAGGAGGACAATTCGGAGACCCAGGGAGGCAGAGCAGGCTGAGCGCGGGTGAAAGAGTTCGGAGAAATTTCCAAAATTTGGCCCGTGGATATATATAGCCTAACCCTGTCGGTGTGACCGAAAAGTTCAAATCGGTTGCACCAAGATTGAAAACCTAGATCGACTTAGTGATCTCGGTATGACCAAAATGGAAGAATCGGTCAGACCGAAACACACAAAGAAGTTTTGGAAGTTTAAGTCTATGACGAATAGGGGACTCCGAGTGCTCCTCACACAGAGTGGTTCGAATCTGACTTGATCAAACTTTGTGATGTAACATGAATAGAGTTTGAGACAAGAAAAGCATACATAGCTAGAGAAGGTTCTTAGGCATTCTTGTCCATCCACTTGGCAAAAGAAAAGAAACCAAACAATCAAAGCAACAAGTGGATGTCCTCGAATGAGTAAATATGCAACCGACATGCTCACACAATAAAATGACAAATGAAATATGTGGCAAAGCATGCACAACCAATTCTAGCATCTGTCAAACAATTGGCGATGACTAGGTCATCTATATATGAGTATATTGACTTAGGAGTCAAATGAGAACATTTGATCATAGGTCATACTCATCGTTTAAGCTCAAGTGGGGTTACCACTTTTACATAATGCATTGTTTTGTTCACACCATTTGAGTTGCTTTGACTCAATTCTTAGAGTTAAGCTCCCCTAGATGTGAGATCCCCCCTTAGAGGGATGAACTAACCTTGGGTTTTGTCAATGATGACTTCATGTAGGTGTTGAAGATGTGGATGCTCAATGTTGATGAAGATCATTTGGAGCAATCCTTTGGAGTGAGTTGCACTTTCAATACCTACACGGGTTAGTCCCACAAGAAACAAACAAGTATATCCACAGACATAGAGTGATGCACACACAAGATGATGTCCATGAAAACATTAGGTTACCTTGTCCCTTGTCTTACCAACAAGAGGGTTTGTGACTCCTTGAACTAGTGCAAGATGTGGAAGTTGATTGCACTTGTTGTTGCCAAAAAGATATGAGTGAAGTATGTTGGCCGAGTCACCCTCAAGAACTCTCTAGTTCTTCTTCTTCGGGATCCACATCATCTTGATGGAAATCCTTGGAGTTGTAGTCGTACTTGATGAAGTAGAACTTGACGTAGTCTTGGGAACCCACTTGACCAAGGCCTTGGAAGCTTCTTCAAATGCATCAATCTCCTCTTGAAGCTTGTCCTTGCCTTTTTGCTTGTGGTCTTGTGGTGGAAGATCATCTTGAGCTTGTGTCCCCTTGAAGGAAGTAGGATCATACTTCTCTTGTTGAGGAACAAACTTCGTCTTGGGGTATTGATCTTCTTCCAACTCAACTCCATTGGCATTGAACTTCCGTTCAAAACCAACACCTTGGTTCTTCCGGTGCCTTCCTTGCTTGCGTACAATTTCCTCGAATTGCTTACTCCCGGCAAGGCTCTTGTAAACACATTTCTCTTTAATTCCCTTCAATAAGCTATATTCTTGCTCAAGTGTAACTTGGCTAAGAGAATCATTAGTGGAATCAAGAGAACTACTAGAAGCAACAACATTGGATTTAGCATGATTATTGTTACTACTAGAGGAAGAATCCTTCTTGTTTTTGTTACTAGACTTGACTAGAGGCATGTAAGTAGATAAGAGTAAACGCTTGGCAATGTAAGAAGAACTTTTCTTGCAAAGATCATCATTGATTGCTTTTAAAAACTCATGGTCTTGCTCAAGATTGAGCTTTTCAAAGCGTAACTTCTCATGAGTCCTTAAAAGTTCTTGATGATCCCCTACGATAGTTTCATGAGCTAACTTAAGAGTGTTTAGTTCTTTAGTTAGGAGATCAATCTTCTCCTTATCATTTTCATTCATTTTATCTTGATTAGCATGATTAATTGACGTTTGATCATAGTATTCATCACTAGAGTTGTCAATAAGTAAATCATCATCACCTAACAAGTCATCTTCATCACTACTGAAATCAACATACTCGGGGTGTGTTACCTTTGGGCCTTTAGCCATGAAGCATCTTCCAAGTCCTTCATCTGGTGAATCAAATATTTCGTAGGAGTTGGTTAACACAAGTGCTAGACCGGCAACACCTTCATCTTGAGTATGTTCGGAGTCGGAGTGATAGCTTCTCTCGGAGTGATTTTCAGAGTCGGAGCCGGATATCCATTCACCAACATGAGCTTGATGTCTTCGTTTTGTGTAGCTCCTTGATGACTTGTCCTTACTTTCCGAATCCTTGCTTCTCCGGGATGTTCTTCGTTCATAACGATCATCTCTACTCCTTCTCTCTCTTGGTGGTGATACTTCTCTTCTACTTCTCCTCTTAGGTGATTCTTCTCTTCTTTTGTAGGGAGCCGTACACTCATTGGAATAGTGTCCGGGTCTTCCACAATTGTAGCAATTATGCTCTCGACTAGAAGATCTTTTGTCATTGTAGGACCTTGACTAGCAGATTCTCTCTTTGCTTCTACTCTTGTAGAACTTGTTGAAGTTCTTCACCATTAGGCTCAATTCTTCATTGAATTTTTGTTTCTCACTTGATGATGTGGGTGCTTCACAAGAGGCTTTGTAAGCACCACTTGACTTGTTGTGGAGCTCCTCCTTATCCTTGAGTGACATCTCATGAGCAAAAATTCTTCCAATGACTTCCGTTGGCTTGAGATTCTTGTAATTTGGCATCATTTGGATCAATGTGCACACGGTATCATATTTTCCATCCAAAGCTCTTAGGATCTTCTTGATGATAAATTTGTCGGTCATCTCTTAACTTCCTAAGCCAGCAATCTCACTTGCAATGAGAGCAAGCCTAGAGTACATTTCAGTGACGCCTTCACCATCCTTCATATTGAACTTGTCAAGTTGACTTTGAAGCACATCCAACTTGGATTCCTTGACGGAGTCGGTACCTTCGTGCATATCAATCAAAGTATCCCAAATTTCCTTTGCATTCTCAAGACGACAGATTTTGTTGAATTCTTCGGGGCACAATCCGTTGAAGAGGATATCACAAGCTTGAGCATTGTATTGCAGCATCTTCAACTCATCCGCACTAGCTTCACGGTTCGGTTCTCTCCCATCAATGAATTCACCTTGCAAGTCAATACACACAATAGCCCAAACGGCGGGGTTATGTCAAAGAATATGCATTTTCATCTTATGCTTCCAACTAGCAAAATTAGTACCATCAAAGTAAGGACCTCTATGGTGATGGTTTCCCTCGCTAGACGCCATACTCTCCTAGGTTGTGAAACCAAGGCTATGACCACCAAAAGCTATGGAAATCAAAGCAAATGGAGACCAAAGCTCTGATACCACTTGTACGATCGGAAGTATGTCTAGAGGGGGGGTGATTAGACTACTTGACCAAATAAAAACTTATCCTTTTCCCAATTTTAGTCTTTGGCAGATTTTAGCTATCTTAGCACAACTCAAGCAATCTTAACACAATTCAAGCAAGCATGCAAAGAGTATATGAGCAGCGGAAAGTAAAGCATGCAACTTGCAAGAATGTAAAAGGAGGGGCTTGGAGAATTTAAACGCAATTGGAGACACGGATGTTTTTGTCGTGGTTCCGATAGCTGGTGCTATCGTACATCCACGTTGATGGAGACTTCAACCCGCGAAGGGTAACGGCTGCGCGAGTCCATGGAGGGCTCCACCCAAGAAGGGTCCACAAAGAAGCAACCTTGTCTATCCCACCATAGCCGTCGCCCACGAAGGACTTGCCTCAGTAGCGGTAGATCCTCACGAAGTAGGCGATCTCCTTGCCCTTACAAACTCCTTGGTTCAACTCCACAATCTTGTCGGAGGCTCCCAAGTGACACCTAGCCAATCTAGGAGACACCACTCTCCAAGAAGTAACAAATGGTGTGTTGACGATGAATTCCTTGCTCTTTTGCTTCAAATGTTAGTCTCCCCAACACTCAACTCTCTCTCACAGGATTTGGATTTGGTGGAAAGAAGATTTGAGTGTAAAGCAACTTGGGGAAGGCTAGAGATCATGATTCATATGGTAGGAATGGAATATCTTGGTCTCAACACATGAGTAGGTGGTTCTCTCTCAGAAAATGTAAGTTGGAAGTGTTGGTTTGTTCTGATGGCTCTCTCCACGAATGAAGAGGAGGTGGGGGTATATATAGCCTCCACACAAAATCTAACTGTTACACACAACTTGCCAATCTCGGTGGGACCGAATTGAGAAACTCGGTCGGACCGATTCAACAAATCTAGTGACCGCTAGGATTTTCGGTGGGACCGACATGCAACTCGGTAGGACCGATATGGTTAGGGTTAGGGCATAAGGTAATCTCAGTGAGACCGATTACACAAAGTCGGTGGGACCGATTTTGGTAATAAGCTAACCAAAGAGTTGGCCAGGTAAACTCGATGGGACCGGTTCGCTCATTTCGGTGAGACTGAAATGTTACGAAAGGGAAATGGAGAGTTTACATTGCAATCTCGATGGGACCGATCACTCATCTCGGTGGTACCGAAACGTTACGACAGGAAACAGAGAGATTACAATCCCATCTCGGTGAGACCGAGATCCCTATCGGTGAGACCGATTTGCCTAGGGTTTGTGGCAATGGCTATGACATCTGAACTCGGTGGCGCCGGATAGAAAGAATCGGTGGGGCCGAGTTTGACTTTTGGTTTAGGTCATATGTGGATGTGATAAAGTAGTTGAGGGCTTTGGATCATATCACTAAGCACTTTGAGCAAGAACCTCATTAAGCAACACCTCATCCCTCCTTGATAGTATTGGCTTTTCCTATAGACTCAATGTGATCTTGGATCACTAAAATATAAAATGTAGAGTCTTGAGCTTTGAGCTTGAGCCAATGCTTTTGTCCTTAGCATTTTGAGGGGTCCACTTTTCTCATCCATGCCATGCCAATCATTGAGCTTTCCTGAAATATTTATCTAGAAATAGCATTAGCTCAATGAGCTATATGTTGTTAGGAATTACCAAAACCACCTAGGGATAGTTGCACTTTAAGAGGCGGGCTGCGCCATGTAGGCTGCCAGGCTGCTGAGCTGGCGCGGTGGCGGCGTCTTCATGAAGATCTGCATGTCACCACGCAGGTGCTTGCTGAGTTGCCCTCGGGGCCGCACATCGCCACGCAGGTGCCCGCCTGGCTGGTTGGCCTGGCAGCTGCATGGGAACGGCGGCAGGGTCTTGGTGCGCACGAGCCGGGCCGCAGCCCCGCTAATGTCCTCGGCAAGGGTCTTGCCGGGGGCCCTGGCAAGGGTCTTGCCATGGCACCATGGTCGTCCCCGGCAAGGATGTTGCCAGAGGTCTTGTCTTCTGGTCCTCATCTGATCTTGTGTGTTAATGATCTTCACAAAGATCTGCATGCCACCATGGAGGTGCCTCCCGAGCCTTGGTTCCAATGTGGTTGATGGTGTTGGAAACCTTGGGCTCAAGGATGGCGTGCTCCACTGGCGCTGGGCAAGTTGCCCCGGCAAGGCCCTTGTCGAGGCTGCGGAGGCCGCCCCGGCAATGGTCTTGCCGGGGGAGTCCACTTCGGCCTCTCTGCTTCTTGCGTTTCTGGCCTTGGCGTTGCTTTGATCGTCTCGTGGCTTCGGCCGCCCTCCTCTGCCCTGCTAAGTGTGGCCCAGGCACGGATCTGACTGCCCGTGCACAGGTAAAGGGGTGCAAAGTAGAGCCAATACTTCTGTACACCGACAGGAGCCCCTGGGCCTGGGCCACACATAAGCGCGACGCGTTGTTCGGCTAGGCCCAGAACGGTGCGCGGGCAGGCAGGGCCGATTTTTACCGCGGTAATTTTTCCGCCCGCTGTGCTTCCCCACGACTTGCATTGAATGCGTGATGTGGAGGGTCGTGTGTGACATGGGGGGCATGCGTGGGCGCCTGATGCACGCACACGTCACATTGCAGTAAATGGTAAAGAGGCGGCCCGTGTCTTCCCCATAAAAAGGAATAACTGCAGGCGCGCCGCTCATTTACCATGCACTTTCTCCAATCTCGGCACCGCTGGCCCCCATCTTCTTCCTCCTCGCGCTCTCGCTTCTGCTAGTCGCTGTTGCACCCCCGTTGCTCTCGATCCTCTGCCTTCGCCCAGCCGCCATGGCGCCTAAGACCGGCAAGGGAAAGGGCAAAGGGGCGGCCAAGGATGTCATGGAGAAGGAGGCGCGGGAGAATGAGGCGACGGTGCGGGTGCGCAGTTCGCCTACTTCACCCCGTCATCAGTCGACGTATTCAACCTCAAGGATTTCTTCAGGCCTTTGTGGGCAGCGGAGACGATGGGGCACCCAGCCACGCGCATCATCCCCGTCGACTATGGCGAGGCCGGCCCAAATCGGTACCCCTTCTTCGTCGACTTCTTCTCCTACGGGCTTTGCCCCCCTTTCTCTGATTTCTTCAACGACGTCATGCTTACCTTCGGCTTCCATCTTATGGACCTCACGCCGAATGCCATGGCATGCATGGCGTTCTTCGCCCACCTCTGCGAGGGCTTTGTTGGGGTGCTTCCCAGCATGGCGCTCTTCCGCCACTACTTCTCTCCTCACCTCCAGCCAGGGGGCGCCCTCTCTGAAAGCATCTCCTAGATCCCGAGGGTCCAAGGGAGAGGCACATATCTGGAGGGCGCTGATGTCTACTACACAACCTTATTCTTGTAGACGTTGTTGGGCCTGCAAGTGCACAGGTTTGTAGGACAGTAGCAAATTTCCCTCAAGTGGATGACCTAAGGTTTACCAATCCGTAGGAGGCGTAGGATGAAGATGGTCTCTCTCAAGCAACCCTGCAACCAAATAACAAAGAGTCTCTTGTGTCCCCAACACACCCAATACAATGGTAAATTGTATAGGTGCACTAGTTCGGCAAAGATATAAAGATACAAGTGCAATATGGATGGTAGAAATAGGTTTTTGTAATCTGAAATAATAAAAACAGCAAGGTAACTAATGGTACAAGTGAGCGTAAACGGTATTGCAATGATATGAAACAAGGCCTAGGGTTCATACTTTCACTAGTGCAAGTTCTCTCAACAATAATAACATAGATAGATCATATAACAATCCCTCAACATGCAACAAAGAGTCACTCCAACGACACTAATAGCGGAGAACAAACGAAGAGCTTATGGTAGGGTATGAAACCACCTCAAAGTTATTCTTTCGGATCGATCTATTAAAGAGTTCGTACTAGAATAACACCTTAAGACACAAATCAACCAAAACCCTAATGTCACCTAGATACTCCATTGTCACCTCAAGTATCCGTGGGCATGATTATACGATATGCATCACACAATCTCAGATTCATCTATTCAACCAACACAAAGTACTTCAAAGAGTGCCCCAAAGTTTCTACCGGAGAGTCAAGAACGTGTGCCAACCCCTATGCATAAGTTCATGGGCGGAACCCGTAAGTTGGTCACCAAAACATACATCAAGAGGCACATGATATCCCATTGTCACCACTGATAAGCATGGCAAGACATACATTAAGTGTTCTCATAAAAGACTCAATTTGATAAGATAACTTCAAAGGGGAAACTCAATTCATCACAAGAGAGTAGAGGGGGAGAAACATCATAAGATCCAACTACAATAGCAAAGCTCGGGATACATCAAGATCGTGCCATAGAGGGAACACGAGAGAGAACACGAGAGATAGAGAGAGAGAGAGAGAGAGAGAGATCAAACACATAGCTACTGGTACATACCCTCAGCCCCGAGGGTGAACTACTCCCTCCTCGTCATGGAGAGCGCCGGGATGATAAAGATGGGCACCGGTGAAGGATCCCCCCCCCCTCCGGCAAGGTGCCGGGAAGGGCTCCCGAGAGGTTTTTGGTGGCTACAGAGGCTTACGGCGGCGGACCTCCCGATCTATCTTCTCTGTGGATGTTTTCAGGGTACGTGGGACTATATAGGCGAAAGAAGTCGGTCGGGAGGTGCTCGAGGGGCCCACAAGACAGGGGGCGCGCCCAGTAGGGGGGGGGGAACCCTCCTATCTCGTGGCCTCCTCTAGGCTTTTCTGACGTGAACTCCAAGTCTCCTGGGTGATATTCTTCCAAAAAATCACGATGCCGAAGGTTTCATTCCATTTGGACTCCGTTTGATATTCCTTTTCTTCAAAATACTGAAACAGGCAATAAAACAGCAATATGGGTTGGGCCTCCGGTTAATAGGTTAGTCCCAAAAGTAATATAAAAGTGTATAATAAAGCCCATAATCATTCAAAACAGGTAATATAATAGCATGGCACAATCAAAAATTATAGATACGTTGGAGACGTATCAAGCATCCCCAAGCTTAATTCCTTCTCGTCCTCGAGTAGGTAAATGATAAAAACAGAATTTTTGATGTGGAATACTACCTAGCATGATTCTCAATGTAATTCTCTTTATTGTGGCATGAATGTTCAGATCCAAATGATTCAAGATAAAAGCTTACAAAACATAAAAATAATAATGCTTCAAAGCATACTAACAAAGAATCATGTCCTATCAAAATAGCATAGCCAAAGAAAGCTTATCCCTACAAAAGCATATAGTTAGGCCATGCTTCATTTTCATTACACAAAATACTCCAATCATGCACAACCCCGATGACGAGCCGAGCAATTGTTTCATACTTTTTAACGCGCTTCAGCTTTTTCAACTCTTACGCAATACATGAGCGCAAGCCATGGACATAGCACTATGGTGGTAAATGGTGGTGGTTGTAAGGACAAAAAGGGAGAAGATAATCTCACATCAACTAGGCGTATCGACGGGCTATGGAGATGCCCATCAATATATATCAATGTGAGTGAGTAGGGATTGCCATGAAATGGATGCACTAGAGCTATAAATATATGAAAGATCAACAAAAAGAACTAAGTGGGTGTGCATCCAACTTGCTTGCTCACGAATACCTAGGGCATTTTGAGGAAGCCCATCATTGGAATATACAAGCCAAGTTCTATAATGAAAAATTCCCACTTAGTATATGAAAGTGACAATATAGGAGACTCTCTACCATGAAGATCATGGTGCTACTTTGAAGCACAAGTGTGGAAAAAGAGATAGTAGCATTATCCCTTCTCTCTTTTTCTCTCATTTTTTTTTCTTCTTTTCTCTTTTTTTCTTTCTTTTTGGTGGGCTTCTTTGGCCTCTTTTATTTTTATAAAGTCCGAAGTCTCATCCCGACTTGTGGGGGAATCATAGTCTTCATCATTCTTTCCTCACTGGGACAATGCTCTAATAATGAAGATCATCACACTTTTATGTATTTACAACTCAAAGCTAGAACAAGATATGACTATATATGAATGCCTCCGGTGGTGTACCGGGATATGCATTGAATCAAGAGCAACATGTATGAAAATTATAAAGGTGGCCTTGCCACAAATACAATGTCAACTACATGATCATGCAAAGAGCAATATGACAATGATGATGCGTGTCACAATAACGGAACGGTGGAAAGTTGCATGGCAATATATCTCGAAATGGCTATGGAAATGCCATAATAGGTAGGTATGGTGGCTGTTTTGAGGAAGGTAAATAATGGGTTCAATACCGGTGAAAGTTGCGCGGTAATAAGAGAGGCTAGCAAAGTGGCAGGATGAGTGTGCGTATATCCATGGACTCACATTAGTCATAAAGAACTCATATACTTATTGCAAAAGTCTACTTAGCCCTCAAAGCAAAGTACTACTACTCATGTCCCAAGAGGGATAGATTGGTAGGAAAAGACCATCGCTCGTCCCCGACTGCCACTCATAAGGAAGACAATCAAAAGAGCACCTCATGCAACAAATTTGTCACACAACTTTTACCATACGTGCATGCTACGAGACTTGCAAACTTCAACAAAAGTATTTCTCAATTTCATAATTATCCACTAGCATGACCCTAACATTACTACCTTTATATCTCAAAACAATTATCAAGCAACAAATTGATCATAGCATCCAATTCACTTCCTATGATAGTTTTCATACAAATTACCATGCTGTTTAAGACTCTCAAAATAATATAAGTGAAGCATGAGAGACTAGCAATGTCTTCAAAATATAACCACCACCGTGCTCTAAAAGATATAAGTGAAGTACTAGAGCAAACGACAAACTACTCCGAAAGATATAAGTGAAGATCAAAGAGTAGCTAAATAATTATGCAACTATGCAAAGACTCTCTCTCATTAAAGAATTTCAGATCTTGGTATCTTATTCAAACAGCAAGCAAAGAAAAATAAAATGACAATGCAAGGATAGCATAACTCATGTGAAGAAGCAAAAACTTAGGCTCAACCGATACTAACCGATAGTTGTTGAAGAAGAAAGATGGGATGCCTACCGGCGCATCCCCAAGCTTAGATGCTTGAGACTTCCTGAAATATTATCTTGGGGTGCCTTGGGCATCCCCAAGCTTGAACTTTTGTATCTCCTTAATTCCTCTCATATCATGGTTTCTTTTTTTATCAAAAGCTTCATTCACAACAAACTCAACAAGAACTCATGAGATAGGTTAGTATAAACCAATGCAAAACCTTATCATTTTCTACTGTAACAAATCACATAAATTATTGTTCAACATTGCATACTAAATGCCTCTGCATATTTAACACTCCTATCCTCAAATATAATCATTAAACAAGCAAACATATGCAAACAATGCAACCATAACAGCAATCTGCCAAAACAGTACAGTCTGTAAAGAATGCAAGAGTAACAATACTTACCTGACTCCAAAAATTATGAACTAAAATTCCCACTGTAACAAATTTATCATAGCTTAATATGCAAAAAGATTCAACATTATAACATTCTCTGACTTTTCTAGGGAATTTTTGCAACAGCAGTAAACTTTCTGTTTTAAAACAGCAAACTGTATACTAGCAAAATAAGCATGGCAAAGGCTATCCTTGACTTTTTTATTGAAACTAAAGAAGCAAAACATTATTCTAACTAACAGAAAGCAAACACTAACAAAACAAAATGACGCTCCAAGCAAAACACATATCATGTGGTGAATAAAAATATAGCTCAAAGTAAAGTTACCGATGAACGAAGACGAAAGAGGGGATGCCTTCCGGGGCATCCCCAAGCTTAGGCTCTTGGTTGTCCTTGAATATTACCTTGGTGTGCCTTGGGCATCCCCAAGCTTAGGCTCTTGCCACTCTTTATTCCATAGTCCAACGAATCTTTACCCAAAACTTGAAAACTTCAACCACACAAAACTCAAAACAAAACTCGTAAGCTCCGTTAGTATAAGAAAATAAAACCACCACTTAGATACTGTAATGAACTCATTCTAAATTCACAATGGTGTAATATCTACTGTATTCCAACTTCTCTATGGTTCATACCCTCCGATACTACTCATAGATTCATCAAAATAAGCAAACAAGACATAGAAAACAGAATCTGTCAAAAACATAACAGTCTGTAGTAATCTGTATCAAACGTATACTTCTGGAATCCCAACAATTATGAAATAAATTTCTGGACCTGAGTAATTTGTCTATTAATCATCTGCAAAAAGAATCAACCTAAAAGCACTCTCCAGTAAAAAATGGCAGCTATTCTCATGAGCGCTAAAGTTTCTGTTTTTCACAGCAAGATCACATAAACTTCACCCAAGTCTTCCCAAAGGTTCTACTTGGCACTTTATTGAAATAAAAGATATAAAACATGATTACTACAGTATAATAATCATGTGGACACACAAAAACAGTAAGGATAAATATTGGGTTGTCTCCCAACAAGAGCTTTTCTTTAATGCCTTTTTAGCTAGGCATGATGATGGCAATGATGCTCACATAAAAGATAAGAATTGAAACATAACGGGAGCATCATGAAGAATATGACTAGCACATTTAAGTCTAACCCACTTCCTATGCATAGGGATTTTGTGAGCAAACAACTTGTGGGAACAATAATCAACTAGCATAGGAAGATAAAACAAGCATAGCTTCAAGAATTTCAACACATGGAGAGGAAACTTGACATTATTGCAATTCCTACAAGCTTATATTCCCCCCTTATAATAATTTTAAGTAGCATCATGAATGAATTCAACAATATAACCAGCACCTAAAGCATTCCTTTCATGATCTACAAGCATAGAATTTTATTACTCTCCACATAAGCAAATGTCTTCTCATGAATAGTAGTGGGAGCAAACTCAACAAAATAATTATCATGTGAGGCATAATCCAATTGAAAACTAAAATCATGATGACAAGTTTCATAGTTATCATTATTCTTAATAGCATACAATTCATCACAATAATCATCATAGATAGCAACTTTGTTCTCAAAATCAATTGGAACCTCTTCCGAAATAGTGGAATCATCACTAAATAAAGTTGACACTATTCCAAACCCACTTTCAACAATATAATCATCATAAATAGGAGGCATGCTTTCATCATAAAAAATATTCTCATCAAAACTTGGCGGACAAAAAATATCATATTCATCAAACATAGCTTCCCCAAGCTTGTGGCTTTGCATATCATTAGCATCATGGATATTCAAGGAATTCATACTAACAACATTGCAATCATGCTCATCATACAAAGATATAGTACCAAACATTCTAATGCATTCTTCTTCTAGCACTTGAGCACAATTTTCCCTTCCATCATTCTCAGGAAAGATATTAAAAAGACGAAGCGTATGAGACAAACTTAACTCCATTTTTTTGTAGTTTTCTTTTATAAACTAAACTAGTGATAAAACAAGAAACAAAAAGATTCGATTGCAAGATCTAAAGATATACCTTCAAGCACTAACCTCCCCGGCAACGGCGCCAGAAAAGTGCTTAGTTGATGGGGTGTGAGTGAGTGCCCTTTACCTAGCCTCCCCGGCAACGGCGCCAGAAAAGAGCTTGATGTCTACTACACAACCTTATTCTTGTAGACGTTGTTGGTCCTGCAAGTGCATAGGTTTGTAGGACAGTAGATAATTTCCCTCAAGTGGATGACCTAAGGTTTATCAATCTGTAGGAGGCGTAGGATGAATATGGTCTCTCTGAAGCAACCTTGCAACCAAATAACAAAGAGTCTCTTGTGTCCCCAACACACCCAATACAATGGTAAATTGTATAGGTGCACTAGTTCGGTGAAGAGATTAAGATACAAGTGCAATATGGATGGTAGAAATAGGTTTTTGTAATCTGAAATAATAAAAACAGCAAGGTAACTAATGGTAAAAGTGAGCGCAAACGGTATTGCAATGATAGGAAATAAGGCCTCGGGTTCATACTTTCACTAGTGCAAGTTCTCTCAACAATAATAACATAGATAGATCATATAACAATCCTTCAACATGCACCAAAGAGCCACTCCAAAGACACTAATAGCGGAGAACAAACGAAGAGATTATGGTAGGGTACGAAACCACCTCAAAGTTATTCTTTCGGATCGATCTATTAAAGAGTTCGTACTAGAATAACACCTTAAGACACAAATCAACCAAAACCCTAATGTCACCTAGATACTCCATTGTCACCTCAAGTATCCGTGGGCATGATTATACGATATGCACCACACAATCTCAGATTCATCTATTCAACCAACACAAAGTACTTCAAAGAGTGCCCCAAAGTTTCTACCGGAGAGTCAAGAACGTGTGCCAACCCCTATGCATAGGTTCATGGGCGGAACCCGCAAGTTGGTCACCAAAACATACATCAAGAGGCACATGATATCCCATTGTCACCACAGATAAGCACGGCAAGACATACATCAAGTGTTCTCATAAAAGACTCAATCCGATAAGATAACTTCAAAGGGGAAACTCAATTCATCACAAGAGAGTAGAGGGGGAGAAACATCATAAGATCCAACTACAATAGCAAAGCTCGGGATACATCAAGATCGTGCCATAGAGGGAACACGAGAGATAACACGAGAGAGAGAGAGATCAAACACATAGCTACTGGTACATACCCTCAGCCCCGAGGGTGAACTACTCCCTCCTCGTCATGGAGAGCGCCGGGATGATAAAGATGGCCACCGGTGAAGGATCCCCCCCGCCCTCTGGCAAGGTGCCGGGAAGGGCTCCCGAGAGGTTTTTGGTGGCTATAGAGGCTTGCGGCGGCGGAACTCCCGATCTATCTTCTCCGTGGATGTTTTTAGGGTACGTTTGACTATATAGGCGAAAGAAGTCGGCCGGGAGGTGCTCAAGGGGCCCACGAGACAGGGGGCGCGCCCAGTAGGGGGGGGGGCATTCCCTCCTATCTCGTGGCCTCCTCGAGGCTCTTCTGACATGAACTCCAAGTCTCCTGGGTGATATTCTTCCAAAAAATCACGATGCCGAAGGTTTCATTCCGTTTGGACTTCGTTTGATATTCCTTTTCTTTGAAATACTGAAACAGGCAATAAAACAACAATATGGGCTGGGACTCCGGTTAATAGGTTAGTCCCAAAAGTAATATAAAAGTGTATAATAAAGCCCATAATCATTCAAAACAGGTAATATAATAGCATGGAACAATCGAAAATTATAGATACGTTGGAGATGTATCAGGCGCCCACAAGGAGAGGTGGGAGGAGTGGCGGGGCGCGGTGGTGCTGGATCGAGGGGAACAGTCCGCCGGAGTTCTGCCGGGTTCGTCGGAGCCCGCCGATTCACAGCGAGGACTGGAGCAATGTCGACGCCGACGATGCGAAGCTCTCGATCGCCATCACGAAGATCCATCACCTCACCATGGGTGGGCTCACCCTTGAGATGATTGGGGCGGACTTCATCCGCCGCCGAATCGCCCCGTTGCACAACAAGGGGAGGCCAGCCTGGGACTTCAGGAACGCGGCCGACATCTTGAGGCTCCACCCCCGCTTGAAGCATAACTTCACGGTGATGGGACACGCCCATTACTGCCAAAGGCTCTTCCAGCTTGACGTTTTCGCTGATGGCAGGGTGGAGAGGACCGGCAGGGCCGCGAAGGTCGGCAAGGTCATCAAGAGGCCCCTATTTGGGTTGC
This sequence comes from Triticum aestivum, assembly GCF_018294505.1. Classification (NCBI taxonomy): domain Eukaryota; kingdom Viridiplantae; phylum Streptophyta; class Magnoliopsida; order Poales; family Poaceae; genus Triticum; species Triticum aestivum. Next base: position 539,646,488 of record NC_057798.1, read on the forward strand.
CATCGGGCGTGTTCCTGCTGAGCAACAACATGTGCCAGGCCGCCATTCTCGATATGATGTCGGTCTTCAACGCGCATGGCCTCGACCTGTCCTGGGTCGAGCCCCGGGCACGCGAGGTGTAGGAGTTCTTCAACAACTTGTCGGAGGACTTCGACCACGATGAGCCGCTGCTTGTCGAGGACACCACCCAGGCGGAGATCGACTACATCGCCGCCAGGGTGGCGGAGGCGCAATTAGCCATGGAGGTCGGCAGCGCTGGCGGCATGGAGGATGATGACGGCGTGGCCGTGGAGCAGAAGGAGCTCGCCCAGTGGGAAGGGGCTGTTAGGAAGGCCAGTGGTGCCAACACCGGGGCCCCTCTCGTTGAGGAGGTGGTCGAGGAGTCGTCCAAGGGAGAGGCCGAGGCCGACGATCCTCCGGCCACGGGAATAGGACGCGTCCTGTGGCGGGTCATCTCCGGTGAGCCGGTCCAGCCCAAGAGGACCAAACCACGGCAAGGGGTCCAGGGGGAGTCCGTGCGCTAGACAAGGGCCGCGACAGCAAAGAAGAAGGCGGTGAAGACTGCAGTGGAGAAGAAGAAAGCGACCGCCTCTTCTTCGTCCAAGCATCGCCAGACTCCATCCCCTTCCCCTCCTCGCGCAGATGTCGACCCGGAGGTCGCCTTCGACCTTGGGTCCCTCAGCCTAAGAAGGAAAAAGAGGGCAGCAAAAGAGGAGTCGGAGGACGAGTAAGTGTCCGCCCTTTGTCATCTCCGTTCTTCCAGGCCGTGTTTCTTTTCGTAACTTGTCTTTGTCTTTGCAAGGATAGGGAGACGCTGCCCAGAGGGTGGCTAAGAGGGCCAGGGCGTCGGCAGGCGACTAGCCCCCTGCGGGCGCTTCGCACACGCCCGTGGTGGAGATCAGCCCGGACAACAGCCCCCGGCTCAGCCCCTAGCGTGCGTCCACCTCCTACTCCTCATCAACATGCGCCGGGGTACGATCTTGTGGCACTGACCCTATTGTGGCTGCAGGAGGAGGACAGTAGCAGGAGGAGCCACCAAGGGCCACCACCAACACGCCGCCCTCATCAACCATGCCGCCCTGAGGGGCGTCTGATACGTCTTCGTCGTATCTATAATTTTTGATTGCTCCATGCCAATAGTATTCAACTTTCATATACTTTTGGCAACTTTTTATACTATTTTTGGGACTAACATATTGATCCAGTGCCCAGTGCCAGTTCCTGTTTGTTGCATGTTTTATGTTTCGCCGAAACCCAATATCAAACGGAATCCAAACGGGATAAAAATGGACGGAGAATTATTTTGGAATATTTGGGATTTTCCGGAGGAAGGATCAACGTGAAACAGTGTCCGAGGTGGCCACAAGACAGGGGGGCACGCCCTTCCCCCTGGGCGCGCCTAGCACCCTCGTGGGCCACCCGTAAGGCGGTTGATGCCCTTCTTTTGCCACAAGAAAGCTAATTTTATAAGAAAAATTTGGGCGAAAGATTCACCCCAATCAAAGTTACGGATCTCCGGATATAAAAGAAACGGTGAAGGGGCAGAATCTGAGAACGCCTGAAACAGAGAGATAGATCCAATCTCGGAGGGGCTCTCGCCCCTCCCACGCCATGGGAGCCAAGGACCAGAGGGGAAACCCTTCTCCAATCTAGGGAGAAGGTCAAGGAAGAAGAAGAATAAGAAGGGGGGCTCTCTCCCCCTTGCTTCCGGTGGCGCCGGAGCACTGCCGGGGGCCATCATCATCACCGTGATCTTCACCAACAACTTCACCGCCTTCATCACCAACTCTTCCCCCCTCTATGCAGCGGTGTAACTCCTCTCTTACCCGTTGTAACCTCTACTTAAACATGGTGCTCAACACTATATATTATTTCCCAATGATGTATGGCTATCTTATGATGTTTGAGTAGATCCGTTTTGTCCTATGGGTTGATTGATGATCGTGATTGGTTTGAGTTGCATGTTTTATTATTGGTGCTATCCTATGGTGCTCTCCGTGTCACGCAAGCGTGAGGTATCCCCACTTTAGGGTTTGCAATATGTTTATGATTTGCTTATGGTGGGTGGCGTGAGTGAACAGAAGCACATACCCGAGTAAGTAGGTTGTCTGCGTATGGGATAAAGGGGACTTGATGCTTTAATGCTATGGTTGGGTTTTACCTTAATGAATCTTTAGTAGTTGCGGATGCTTGCTAGAGTTCCAATCATAAGTGCATATGATCCAACAACAGAAAGTATATTAGCTTATGCCTCTCCCTCAAATAGAATTGTAATAGTGATTATCAGTCTAGTAAAGTAGTCAATTGCTTAGGGACAATTTCACAACTCCTACCACCACTTTTCTGCACTCGCTATATTTACTTTATTGCATCTTTATCTAAACATCCCCTAGTTTATATTTGCATGCTCTTTATTATCTTGCAAACCTATCCAACAACACCTACAAAGTACTTTTAGTTTCATACTTGTTCTAGGTAAAGCGAACGTCAAGCGTGCGTAGAGTCATATCAGTGGCCGATAGGACTTGAGAGAGTATTTGTTCTACCTTTAGCTCCTCATTGGGTTCGACACTCTTACTTATCAAAAGAGGCTACAACTATCCCGTATACTTGCGGGTCATCAAGATCTTTTTCTGGCGCCATTGCCGGGGAGTCATAGCGTGGGGTGAATATTCTTGTGTGTGCTTGTTTGCTTTATCACTAAGTAATTTTTATTTGCTGTTCTAAGTTGTTCTCTATCTTTAGTTATGGATATGGAACACGAAATACCAAAAAAATTAGGTGTACTTGCTGCTCATGGAGGTGGGGAACCTCCTAAAACCCTCGATGCTCGCTATGTTCAAAATGTTATGTACTACTTTGATAATCCTGAGAAAACCCCATTCAAGTATGTTATGGGAGTAACGTTGGATCAATGTAAATACTTTAGGGATTATCACTTGACACAAAATGGGAAACTATTATGGGATCAAATTAATAAGTTATATTGGTATGCGCGGGATCTATGCTTGAGATATAATTATACTTGTTGCTCTAGGATGAAGGCTCCACACCTTCCCTTTTCATGCGAATTTAATGATGATGAAACCTTAGCCTCTTATGCTAATGGTATCTATGATTACTATGATGTGGAACAAATAGAATAATTTGTTGCTATTATGGGTGCTTATGAGATTGAATCTATGTTTAAAGCGTTTGACGATTTTGATGATTCAGTTTATAGACCAGAAAATTTTGCTATACTTAGATATTGCTATGAAAATTATGAATACAATTACAATATTAATGCATTTATTGAGAAAGTCTCCGCTGTCCAAGAAGAGACTAATATTTTGCAGGAAGCTATGGAAGAAGAAATTGATGAAACTGTGAGCTCATTGGATGAAATAGATGATGATGAGAGCGAAGAACAAAAGGAGGAAGAGCAGAATGATCACCCGTGCCCACCTTCTAATGAGAGTAACTCTTCAACTCATACACTGTTTAATTCCCCTTCGTGCTTACCGAAGGATGATTGCTATGATCCCGTTGATTCTCTTGAAATATCCCTTTTTGATGATGCTTGCTATGCTTGTGTCCAAGATGCCAATATGAATTATTCTTATGGAAATGAACTTGCTATAGTTCCTTATGTTAAACATGAAATTGTTGCTATTGCACCCACGCATGATAGTCCTATTATCTTTTTGAATTCTCCCGACTACACTATATCGGAGAAGTTTGTGCTTATTAAGGATTATATTGATGGGTTGCCTTTTACCACTACACATGATGATTTTGATAGATATAATATGCATGTGCTTGCTGCTCCTACTTTCAATTATTATGAGAGATGAACTATTTCTCCACCTCTCTATGTTCCCCATACTATGAAATTGCAAGAAACCGCTTATACTATGCATTGGCCTTTACTTGGTGTGCATGAATTCTTCTTTTATGACATGCCGATGCATAAGAAGAGGGTTAGACTTCGTCATTACATAATAGATGTTACTTTGTGCTCACTACTAAATTAAAAATCATTGTTAATTAAAATTGGCTTTGATGTACCTTGGGATCCGGGTGGATTCATTACTTGAGCACTAAATGCCTAGCTTAATGGCTTTAAAGAAAGCGCTGCCAGGGAGACAACCTGGAAGTTTTAGAGAGTCATTTATTTCTGTTGAGTGCTTTTATATAGTCCAAAAACAAAAAATAAAGAGGGGAACCTAAAAAACTTTTCAAAAAGGAAAGTGAAAGTGAGAAAGACAAGCATTGTTGAAGTGGGAGCTAGCCTTGAACTTTGTTCATGCTCACGGAAACTTTGTGAATCTTGATTACAGAAATTTTTCATCAAAAATAATTATCCCCTTGTATAATTCCATTGTATTATAAAAATAATGTGCCAAGTTTGCCTTTAGGATGTTTACAATGCTTGTTGGTTTGTACGGTGCAGGACAGAAACTTTGGATGTAGTGCGCGATTTTAAATTTTTAACTGGAACATCAAATGGTTCTGATTCTTTTTGCATTGTCTTTTTGTACAACTTTTTTATTTTTCGTAATTTTGGTAGAATTGTTGGGGTACCAGAAGTATGGTGAATGTTCAGATTGCTACAGATTGTTCTGTTTTTGACAGATTCTGTTTTTGATGCATAGTTTACTTGTTTTGATGAAACTATCAATTTCTATCAGTGGATTAAGCCATGAAAAAGCTGTATTACAGTAGGCACAATGCAAAAATAAAATATTAATTGGTTTGATACAACACTTAGAGTAGTGATTTGCTTTATTATACTAATGGATCTTACCGAGTTTTCTGTTGAAGTTTTGTGTGGATGAAGTGTCTAATCGAGGATGTCTCGATATGAGGAAAAGGAAGATAGGCAAGAGCTCAAGCTTGGGGATTCCCGAGGCACCCCAAGTAAATATTCAAGGAGACTCAAGCGTCTAAGCTTGGGGATGCCTCGGAAGGCATCCCCTCTTTCTTCAACAAGTATCGGTATGTCTTTGGATTCGTTTCGTTCATGCGATATGTCCAAGTCTTGGAGTGTCTTTTGCATTTAGTTTTCACTTTTCTTTTATGCGCCATGCTGGTATGATATAGTCCTTGGTTGATTTATAGAATTCTCACTGCACTTCACTTAAATCTTTTGAGTGTGGCTTTATAGAGTGCTTCATGTGCTTCACTTATATCATTTGAAGTATGGATTGCCTGTTTCTCTTCACATAGAAAACTGCCATTTGTAGAATGCTCTTTTGCCTCACTTATATTTGTTAGAGTGTGCGCATATCTTTTGTAGAAAGAATTAAACTCTCTTGCTTCACTTATATCTATTTAGAGAGATGACAGGAATTGGTCATTCACATGGTTAGTCATAAAATCCTACATAAACTTGTAGATCGCTGAATATGATATGTTTGATTACTTGCAATAGTTTTGCGATGTAAAGATGGTGATATTAGAGTCATGCTAGTGGGTAGTTATGTATTGTAGAGACACTTGTGTTGAGGTTTGCAAGTCCCATAGCATGCATGTATGGTAACCATTGTGTGACAAATTTGAAGCATGGGGTGTTTCTTTGATTGTCTTCCTTATGAGTAGCGGTCGGGGACGAGCGATGGTCTTTTCCTACCAATCTATCCCCCTAGGGGCATGCGTAGTAGTACTTTGCTTCGAGGGCTAATAAACTTTTGCAATAAGTATATGAGTTCTTTATGACTAATGTGAGTCCATGGATTATACGCACTTTTACCTTTCCATCATTGCTAGCCTCTTTTGTACCGTGCATTGCCCTTTCTCACCTCGAGAGTTGGTGCAAACTTCGCCGGTGCATCCAAACCCCGTGATATGATATGCTCTATCACACATAAGCCTCATTATATCTTCCTCAAAACAGGCACCATACCTACCTATCATGGCATTTCCATAGACATTTAGAGATATATTGCCATGCAACTTCCATCATCATCATATACATGACTTAAGCATTTATTGTCATATTGCTTTGCATGATCGTAAGATAGCTAGCATGATGTTTTCATGGCTTGTCCATTTTTTGATGTCATTGCTACGCTAGATCATTGCACATCCCGGTACACTGCCGGAGGCATTCATATAAAGTCATATCTTTGTTCCAGTATCGAGTTGTAATATTGAGTTGTAAGTAAATAAAAGTGTGATGATCATCATTATAGAGCATTGCCCCATGAAAAAAAGGAAAGGCCAAAGAAGCCTAAATAAAAAAGGGGGCCAAAGAATCCCACTGAAAAAAAGAAAAAAAAAGAAAAGGGGCAATGTTACTATCCTTTTACCACACTTGTGCTTCAAAGTAGCACCATGTTCTTCATATAGAGAGTCTCCTATATTGTCACTTCCATATACTAGTGGGAATTTTCATTATATAACTTGGCTTGTATATTCCAACGATGGGCTTCCTCAAATGCCCTAGGTCTTCATGAGCAAGCAATTTGGATGCACACCCACTTAGTTTTCAGTTTGAGCTTTCATACACTTATAGCTCTAGTGCATCAGTTGCATGGCAATCCCTACTCCTCGCATTGACATCAATTGATGGGCATCTCCATAGCCCGTTGATTAGCCGCGTCGATGTCAGACTTTCTCCCTTTTTGTCTTCTCCACATAACCTCCATCATCATATTCTATTCCACCTATAGTGCTATATCCATGGCTTGCGCTCATGTACTGCGTGAGGGTTGAAAAGATGAAGCGCGTTAAAAAGTATGAACTAATTGCTCGGCTTGTCATCGGGATTGTGCATGATGGGAGCATTTTGTGTGATGAAAATGAAGCATGGCCAAACTATATGATTTTGTAGGGATAAGCTTGCTTTGGCCATGTTGTTTTAAAAAGACATGATTGCTTTATTGGTACGCTCGAAGTATTATTGTCTTTTATGTCAAATGATAGACTATTGCTTTGAATCACTCGTGTCTTAATATTCATGCCATGATTAGATATATGATCAAGATTATGCTAGGTAGCATCCCACATCAAAAATTATCTTTTTATCAATTACCTACCCGAGGACAAGCAGGAATTAAGCTTGGGGATGCTGATACGTCTCCATCGTATCTATAATTTTTGATTGCTCCATGCCAATATTATTCAACTTTCATATACTTTTGGCAACTTTTTATACTATTTTTGGGACTAACATATTGATCCAGTGCCCAATGTCAGTTCCTGTTTGTTGCATGTTTTATGTTTCACAGAAACCGAATATCAAACAGAATCCAAACGGGATAAAAATGGATGGAGAATTACTTTGGAATATTTGGGATTTTCCGGAGGAAGAATCAATGCGAAACGGTGTCTGAGGTGGACACGAGACAGGGGGCGCGCCCTCCCCCCTGGGCGTGCCTGGCACCCTCGTGGGCCACCCGTAAGGCGGTTGATGCCCTTCTTTTGCCGCAAGAAAGCTAATTTTATGAGAAAAATCTGGACGAAAGATTCACCCCAATCGGAGTTACGGATCTCTGGATATAAAAGAAACGATGAAGGGGCAGAATCTGAGAATGCAGAAACAGAGAGATAGATCCAATCTCGGAGGGGCTCTCGCCCCTCCCATGCCATGGGAGCCAAGGACCAGAGCGGAAACCCTTCTCCCATCTAGGGAGAAGGTCAAGGAAGAATAAGAAGAAGGCGGGCTCTCTCCCCCTTGCTTCTGCTGGCGCCGGAGCGCTGCCGGGGGCCATCATCATCACCGCGATCTTCACCAACAACTTCACCGCTTTCATCACCAACCCTTCCACCCTCTATGCAGCGGTCTAACTCCTCTCTTACCCGCTGTAATCTCTACTTAAACATGGTGCTCAATGCTATATATTATTTCCCAATGATGTATGGCTATCTTATGATGTTTGAGTAGATCCGTTTTGTCCTATGGGTTGATTGATGATCGTGATTAGTTTGAGTTGCATGTTTTACTATTGGTGCTGTCCTATGCTGTTCTCCGTGTTGCGCAAGCGTGAGGGATCCCCGTTGTAGGGTTTGCAATATGTTTATGATTTCCTTATGGTGGGTGGCGTGAGTGAACAGAAGCACAGACCTGAGTAAGTAGGTTGTTTGCGTATGGGATAAAGGGGACTTGATGCTTTTATGCTATGGTTGGGTTTTACCTTAATGAATCTTTAGTAGTTGCGGATGCTTAGTTCCCATCATAAGTGCATATGATCCAAGAAGAAAAAGTATGTTAGCTTATGCCTCTCCCTCAAATAGAATTGTAATAGTGATTATCAGTCTAGTAAAGTAGTCAATTGCTTAGGGACAATTTCACAACTCCTACCACCACTTTTCCACACTCGCTATATTTACTTTATTGCATCTTTATCTAAACAGCCCCTAGTTTATATTTACGTGCTCTTTATTATCTTGCAAAACTATCGAACAACACCTACAAAGTACTTCTAGTTTCATACTTGTTCTAGGTAAAGCAATGAAAGTGCGTTATATCGACTAGAGGGGGGGTGAATAGGCGATTTTTATAAATTCTTCACTGAGGAATTTGCCGGTGAGGAAATTCCTTAGCGAAGAACTACTAGTAGCGGAATAAGTACTCAGAAGTAAGCATAACAGGATTCAGACATAGTCATCATGATGAAATGAAGACAAGCACAGAGTACAGAAAGCGTAAACACAGGATAGCACAAGATGAAGACAAACAGACTGAAGAATTTGAACTGAGGAAATTGAGAAAGTCTTCAGTCAAAGTCTTCAAAACACATATATGAACAATCACTCAACACAGTAATGAGGAAATGAAAGAGTTGAGGAAATAGAACCAGTAAGGTTGGTGAAGACAATGATTTGGTAGACCAGTTCTAACTGTTGCCTTAGTTGTACGTCTGGTTCGAGCGGCTGAGTATTTAAACTCGAGGACACACAGTCCCGGACACCCAGTCGCTGAGCACGCAGCTCAGGACACCAAGTCCTCATCGTATTCTCCTTGAACTAAGGTCACACAGACCTCGTCCAATCACTCGTGGTAAGTCTTCAGGCGACTTCCAAACCTTCACAGACTCGGTCACTCGGCGATCCACAATTCCTCTTGGATGCTCTAGACCATGACACCTAACCGTCCGGAAGAAGCACAGTCTTCAAAGGTAACAAGCATCGGATCCACGCAGGATCAATCTCTTCAGTGATGCTCAATCACTTTGGGTTTGTAGGTGTTTGGGTTTGGGTTTTTCCTCACTTGATGATTTTCGCTCAAAGTCCTTAGAGGATGGGGTGCTCTCAAATGACAAGTGTGAGTTTCTCTCGAAGCAGCCAACTAGCTAGTGGTTGTAGGGGGCGGCTATTTATAGCCTAGGGAGCAGCCCGACATGATAAGACATAAATGCCCTTCAATGATATGACCGTTAGGTGGATAAGATATTTTGGGACAGCTGGCGCGCAGCACAGCAACGGTCGGAAATTTGACTCTCAAATTCCTCAGGGCTATCATGTTCCTCGTTGTGTAGGCAATCCGCATTGGCGAATTCCTAACTCCTCAGTCAGAACAAATTCCTCAGTGACCAGAAGAACTTCGTCTCTGTCACTGAAGAAATTGACTGAACTATATGAGATTTCCAAAGGCTTCACTCAAAGGGATTGGTAGGTGTAGGATTTTGAGTTGAGAATCACATGGAAATTTTTCCTTAGTATTTCCTCGACCCCCTTTAACAGTACGGTGTTTCCTATGACTCAAGAAAGAGAAAAAACAAAACTATGAAAACGAAAGTCTTCAAGCTTCATATTCCTCGCATGAATATCAAGTGTTCACGGACACACCAATTTCTTCACTTTCAAAGTCTTCATGAAAGTCTTCAGGAATACCAAAATCTTCAGTCAAACATATTCATTTTTAGGGGTCGACTTTCACTGTAAATATCAAACTCCTCATAGACTTATAGACCTGTGTACACTCATAAACGCATTAGTCCCTTAACCTATAAGTCTTCAATACACCAAAATCACTAAGGGGCACTAGATGCACTTACAATCTCCCCCTTTTTGGTGATTGATGACAATATAGGTTAAGTTTTCAATGGGGATAAACATATGAAGTGTAAGTACTGATATTGAGGAATTTGATTGCAAGATATAGAAGAACTCCCCCTGAAGATGTGCATAGTGAGGAATTTGCTTTTGAAGCAATGCACAGTTGAAGAGTTGAATCATGGAGATCTCCCCCTATATCTTGTAATTCATACACGCATTTGACATATAATATGAAGAATTTGAAATGCATGATGAAATATGGCGCCTGATGAAATTCAGCATGCGTGCAATGATATTGATGAGAAACAAGCATGCAGAATAACGCATCAAGAGTATCAGATCACAGTGCATCAAAAGTATCAGAGCACCATCGGGTTTAAGATTACAACTCGATCCAATAAAGTTTCAGAAGAACGAGAGTTGTAACTTAGCAAAAAAAAACGCCCATATAATAGACCCGCTTGAAGACTAACTCAAGATTCTCCCCCTTTGTCATCGAATGACCAAAAGGTTCGAAACTGAGGACTAACGCCCCTGAAGAATATCAAGTTGATGGAGGAGCGCCAGCGTTGTCAGGGTCGGTTGTCGTAGTAGGGCCTGCCGCAGTGTCGTCCAAGTCTTCATTTTCATTAGTATCGCGCGATGAAGAATAGGAGCTGGCCACCAAGGAAGGAACCTTGACCTTCTTGAATTTCTTCGGTGGAGGTGCAGACCAGTCAAATTCTTCCTTGAGACCCATTTTCTTCAGATCTGTTGCGCTGTAGACATGAGATAGAACAGCCCAGGTACGGTTGAAGGTTTCATGGAGGTAGTAGTGGTTTTTCTTCACTGCATTGTGTGTTGAGGTCATGTTGTGAAGAATTGAACCAAACTGACGCTTGACCCATTTATGATTGCGATCAACTTTCTGATGAAGATTGAGGAGTAACTCACGATCAGTCATCACCCTGGGTGCTGTGGCTTGAGGATTTTGCTTAGCGGCAGAGTAATCATTGGTGGAGTAGGATGCAGCCTTGCGAAATTGACCATCCAATGGACGAATGCCTTCATCTATCACAGCAGTTGCCTTGCCTTTGTCATCAGCTGAGGAAAATGTCCGTTTGAGGACTTCAATTGGAGGCAAGTAGCTGCCGTGGTTCAGAGTATCAGCCTTGTAATTGAGTGAAGACCTTGTCCTGATGAATCTCATAATCCATGGTGCATAAGGCTTCAGCTCAAATGGTGATATAACAATATTTGCCAGAGTCCTCATGAAGAAATCATGGAAGTTGACGGGTACACCATGAATGATATTGAAAAGCATATTCTTCATGATGCCAACGACCTCTTCATCATTTGAGTCGTGGCCTTTCATAGGACTCATTGTCTTCGTCAGAATGCGATAGACAGTCCGAGGCACATACAATAATTCCCTGACAAGGAATTTGGTTCCAGGGGCCTGCCCTGGCTTCAAAGGCTTAATCAGCACTTGCATGTAATGATTTGAAAGCTCAGGTTCACTGTAGATGCAACAAGCACCGTCAAGGGGAGGACTAAGTGGTAAGACATGAAGCAATTCAGTAGCTGGTGCCTTGTAGTGAGTATTTTTAGACATCCAGTCCAGCACCCATGAATTCACATCTTCAGAATTTCCTGTGATGTGCAGCGTTGCATAGAATTGAAGAATGAGTTCTTCATTCCAATCACAGATGTCAGTGCAGAAATTCAGCAATCCAGCATTGTGAAGAACACTGAGGACAGGCTCGAAGCACGGCAGAGACTCCATGTCCACATGAGGAATATGTTCATGATCGAAGACTTTGTCTTTGTTGAACAGTACTGAGGAATACTAGCAGTCCAGAAGCGCCTCTTCCTTATGCGAGCAGAGTCATAGGGGTTGTATTCGGTGAAGAACACATGCTCGCTGAAGAAATCTTCAGCCTTGAACTTTTGCTTCTTTGAGAATGGATCCGTTGGCTTGGGCACTGGAGTGTTAGTGAGTTGCATCACAACCTCAGGAATCACAATCTCAGGTTCTTCAGGCTGAGGAATTTCTGGTTCCTCTTCAATGGCAGTCTGCGTGTTCAAAGGATCAGCAACATCAGTTTCTTCAGCACTAGCGGCTGGAATTTCTTCATGGATAGATGAGGTGTGATGAGTTTCTTCAGAGCCCATTTGAACGGTTGGTGCAGGGACTGAGGTATTTGTTGAAGTGGGGTGAAGAGTGGGGAATTGGGGTGCTGACTTTCCCAAAAGTCATCATTCATCACGGGCGTTGTGCAGCCAATGTCCACGTCTTCAGCTTCAGCTTCTTCAACGCTAGCCTCTTCAGCTATGAACTAAGGCATTGGCGAGGAAGCAACAGGCGTTGAAGGGATCGTATCCACTTAAATTTCTTCATCAACCTGCTCTGACGAAGTAGCAGATTGAGGTTCTTCATCAGATCCGCTTGTGATCACATATTCTTCACCAAAAGGAACAAGGTCCTTTGATGGCATGGTGGAAATCAGAACAGCATCAATTGGATTTTCAAATGAGCTGGTCATAGGCTTCATCTTCTTTGGAGCTGAAGATTCTGAAGCACTTGATGCTTTCCTTTTCTTTACTACAGCTCGCTCTATAGCATTGGTCTTCTTCACATATAATGCAGATGGAAGGATCGGAGTTGGTTAGGCGTAGGAGGAGCTGAGGAATCTGGTTAATTTTCTTCAGGCGCAACTGATGCAGTTGCCCTGACTTCTTCAGTTTCTTCAGGTGCACCACTAGTGGATGCCCTGGCAATTTCTTCAGCGGCTGGAATGGAGTCATCAGCCCTGGAACTAGCATTTCCATCAGTAGCCTGAATGTCATCAGCGGTGCTGGCATGTTCTTCAGTTTGCTGAGCAGAAGCTTCAACTTGAGGAATTTCTTGTTGCGATGGGGATGCAACATTGGTAAGCTTCTCAGTCAGTTTCACAAACCTGACTTTGGCTCCTTGCCAATCAGCATAGTAAGCATTGAAATCATTGCTGAGGGCTTTGATTTCAGACTGGATCTTGAGGAGTTCATCAGTTGTCATATTGACAACGTTTTTCTTCAGGAACTTCTCTTTCCTGAACTGAGCCTTCTTGATCTGCCTGGCCTTCTCAAATTTCCATTTCTCTTCAGTGATGAAATGGGTCAGCATGTGACTTTGACCAGGAGTCAAATTGAAATCAGGCATAGGAGTATTTGGATCCTTGTGCCAGAGATCAATGTAATCAAGGATCGCCCTTGGATCCAAAAGCAATGGCACATTTGTGCCTTTGGCTCTAGCGGCCCTTTCTTGTCTGTCTCTGATGATTTCTGCAAGTTCATCATCATTAGCTTCATCGTCAGATGACACTTGGAAGGCAACCTGTTTCTTCTTCGGACTTGGCCGAGGACCTCGACCAGCCGTTGCCTTAGTCTTCAGCAGAGTGGGGCATGATGAAGATTTTGGTGCAGCTGAGGAACTTGCTGAGGCACCAGAGGCAGTAGAGATGCATGTAGTCCTTTGGCACGTGGCCAAATGTACATGTGTTGAGGACTTTGCCGGAGCAGCTGAGGACTTTGGGGGAGGAGCTGAGGACTTTGGAGGAGTAGGAGCAGCATGAGGAACTAGCCGTGAGGGCTTTGAAGATTCTGGCCATGAGGGCTTTGAAGATTCTAGCCGTGAGGGCATTGCTGAGGAACTTGGCCGTGAGGGCATAGTTGGTGAAGCACTTGGCTTGTGAGCGGGCTTCTTTGCCATTGATTTTCTAGGGTTGACAGAGGCCTCAGTGGCAGCAGCAGCAGTAGAGTCTTCATTAAATTTCCTCACTGCTTCTTTGGCTTGTCTCGCCAACTTGGCTTGGCGTTTGGCCCATTCTTTAGGGAAATCCTCACCACGCTTGATGCTGGTGGGGTCAGCTTCTTGGCCAGGTGCTAATGGAGCTCTTGGGCATGGAGGATTTAGTGTGAATTTCTTCATATACTTCGGAGTTACATATCTGTACTCCCTCCATTCTATTGCCCATCTCCTTTCAATCCTCTGTTTGCGCACCTTGCGCTAAGTTTTGTTTTTCTTTCCGAACTCGGCCTCAGGTGTGCAATAGTCAGCATAGAGGTCCTCAGGGATCTCAAAAGCAGTCATGACCTCAGGCTTCTTTCCTCCTTTCTGCGGCTTCTTACCGTCAGCCATATTCTTCAGATGAGGAACTTGAAAAATTGAATTCTCTGAAGAAGTATGCAACTTTTCTTCAAGCAATGCTGCAAATGAGTTAAGTTGATGAGAACCTAGTGATTCAGCAGCGGACATGAGTACCTGTGAACAAAGTATAGTTGCGAGGAATTTGGAGAGGTCATATGCGTTCTCAGAAGGTTTTTCAAAAAGAACAAGTTTGAGGAATTTGACTAGATGAGCCTTGAAGAATTTCACTAAGCGTTCTTTGTCTTAGGTTCCAGAGTTGTAGAGATCGAGGATCCACACAATTGAGGAATCTTGAAGAAAAATGATGCTCAGAGAAACGAATCAAGAACAGATGACTAGTGAGGTGTTTTGTGTGTGTTGAAGAATAAAACACCTTCGAAGATTTTGTAGAGAAAATTTGAATCAAAGAGGGCAGTAAAAGTAGCTTTTAATTACGCTTGATGAAGAACACGACGAACTGTGAAGTAGAACAGTGAAGTTCGTCGGTGTAGATCTTCCACGCCCTAACTCGGCGGAGGAAGACAGCTACGGCGGCGGCGGAGTGAAGATTTCTGCGGCCAGCGCGAGTACGATAGCGACGAGGTTGAGGCAGTGAATCTCTTCCTCACCGGCGATGATGGAGTAGCGGCGGCGCTAGGGTTTGAGAAGCTCGAGCGAGAGAGAGAGAGAGAGAGCGGTCGAGCGGAGTAAAGGAAGTGAGGAAGGGGAGAGGGGTATTTATAGTCGCAGTGAAAAACTGTTTGCCCGAAGATTTAGGACGAACATGCCCTTGACCCTTCTCATCCGCATGACATGTGTCACCCACATACTGAGAAGTGGAGATCGTGTTAGATTGTGGGTGAATAGATAAATCTATCATGGGATGCGGAACGGTTTGAGCGATAAAACCAAAAATTTGGATAAGATAAGTTTTAAGTTCCATTCGCAAATTCTTCAGCTGACAAGGACATAGTGAAGATTTTGAACGAGTTTCAAATAGAACGCACATGAAGAATTTGTGAATAGATTGGGTTGAGTATAGCATAGAGGGGGATGGGTCCGATCACATTCACTTAGCAGAAAATGCAACTTGAAGAAATTGCCATAAGTGAATGTTGTAGAGGACATAAACCCATATATATATAGCCAATGAAGAAAAACAACGAAATCAGTGAAGATTTTGCAAAGTTGAAGAATTTGAAAAACTGAAGAATTTCAAAACTGAGGAATTTCAAAAAATGAAGATTTTCAACTTTGGTGGTGGCGTGACCCACCGTATATGAATGATGATTTCAGACACCGCGTACACTTGACGTAGGGTTCTGAGAATCAAATTCTTCATTAATTTCTTCACACTTAGAGTGTTATTCTTCATTGATTGAAGAAAAACATTTCTTCATGTGTTGCACATCTAAGTCATCAATTTTGCATAAGTGTTAGGATGAGTGTCCTTTTTCAAAGAACATTCAAAGATTCTAGGATATTTAGGTCACACCGCAACTTGCTAAATCTCTTCTCATCCATGGGCTTTGTGAAGATATCAGCCAGCTGTTCTTCAGTCTTCACGTGCTCGATGGAGATGTCGCCCTTCAACACATGATCACGAAGAAAATGATGACGAATCTGAATGTGCTTTGTCTTGGAGTGTTGAACTGGGTTATGAGCAATCTTGATGGCACTCTCATTGTCACAGAGGAGAGGCACATTCTTCACGTTGACGCCATAGTCCTTGAGGGTTTGCTTCATCCATAGCAGTTGAGCACAGCAAGAACCAGCAGCAATGTACTCAGCTTCTGTAGTAGACAGTGATACGTAGTTCTGTTTCTTCGAGGACCAACAGACCAAAGATCGTCCGAGGAAATGACAGGTACCAGATGTTGACTTGCGGTCCACACGATCACCAGCATAGTCAGAGTCAGAATATCCAATGAGATCAAAAGTAGAGCCCTTGGGGTACCATAATCCTAGTGTTGGTGTGTGAGCTAGATATCGAAGAATATGCTTCATGGCCTTATGGTGTGATTCCTTCGGTGTAGCTTGAAATCGGGCACACATGCAAACATTAAGCATTATATCTGGCCTAGATGCACATAAGTACAATAAAGAACCAATCATGGAGCGGTATACCTTGTGATCAAAGTCAATAACATTTTCATCAGTGCATAGATGGCCATTTGTGGGCATAGGAATTTTGACGCCTTTGCAATCTTGCTTGCCGAATTTCCTCAGTACATCCTTGAGGTATTTCTCCTGAGATATGAATATGCCATTGTGCTGTTTACGAATTTGAAGACCTAAGAAGAATTTCAACTCTCCCATCATAGACATTTGATATTCTTCACTCATCATATAGGCAAATTCATCACTATAACGTTGGTCAGTACAGCCAAAGATAATATCATTAATGTATATTTGGCACACAAACAGTTCACCATCATAGTATTTAGTAAAGAGAGTAGGGTCGAGTGAACCGGGTGTGAAGCCATTCTTCACGAAGAATTCCTTCAAAGTATCATACCACACCCGAGGGGCCTGCTTGAGGCCATAGAGGGCCTTGTTGAGTCTGAAGACTTTGTCATGATTCTTTGGATCTTCAAAACCTGGGGGTTGAGCAACATATACTTCTTCCTCAAGCTTACCATTAAGGAATGCACTTTTCACATCCATTTGATATAAAGTGATATTATGATGGTTAGCATAAGCAAGTAATATGTGAATAGCCTCAAGTCTAGCAACAGGTGCAAAAGTTTCATCGAAATCAATTCCTTTAACCTGTGTGTAGCCTTGAGCTACAAGTCGTGCCTTATTCCTCACCCCAAGGCCATTTTCATCTTGCTTGTTACGGTAGATCCACTTTGTGCCAATGATATTATGCTTGCGAGGATCTGGACGTTTGACCAGTTCCCAGACATTGTTGAGCTCGAACTGATGTAATTCTTCTTGCATGGCATGAATCCACTCAGGCTCCAGAAATGCTTCATCTACCTTAGTGGGCTCTGTGATGGAGATAAAAGCATAGTGCCCACAAGATTTAGATAAATGTGAAGCTTTTGAGCGTGTGAGAGGACCTGGTGCTCGAATGTCATCGATAATCTTTTCCACTTGCACTTCTTTTGCAATGCGAGGATGAGCTGGTTGTCGTCGAGGAATTTGATCAGCATTTTCTTCATAACCATTTTCT
The DNA here is from genome assembly GCF_018294505.1 of Triticum aestivum. Lineage (NCBI taxonomy): Eukaryota > Viridiplantae > Streptophyta > Magnoliopsida > Poales > Poaceae > Triticum > Triticum aestivum. The sequence goes on from NC_057798.1 coordinate 539,663,800, forward strand.
TCAGCATGTTCATCAGGTGCATCAGCTTGATTTTCTTCACGTTTTGGAATGAATTCTTCAGTAGATTCTTCGGTAGGAATGACATCCTCAGTAGCCTTGAACTTGATAGAATCCTCAGGAGCTGGTTCATCTATCACAGAAGGTAGGTGCTCTCTTTGTGAGCCATTAGTTTCATCGAACCGCACATCTACAGTTTCAACAACCTTGTGAAGAATGTTGTTGAAGACTTTGTAGGTGTGCGAGTCCTTTCCGTAACCAAGCATAAAACCTTCATGTGATTTCGGTGCAAATTTAGCATTGTGATGAGGATCTCTAATCCAACATTTAGCACCGAAGACTTTGAAATAACTCACATTGGGTTTCTTGTCAGTGAGGAGTTCATAGATAGTCTTCTTGAAGAATTTGTGAAGATATACCCGATTGATGATTTGGCACGCAGTATCAATTGCCTCAATCCAGAAACGACGAGGTGTCTTGTATTCATCAAGCATAGTGCGAGCCATTTCAGCGAGGGTTCTGTTCTTGCGCTCCACGACGCCATTCTGCTGAGGAGTATAAGGAGCAGAGAACTCATGAGTAATACCAAGTTCATCAAGATAGCCATCAAGACCGGAATTCTTGAACTCGGTCCCATTGTCAGTTCTGATGTGCTTGATCTTCACACCAAAGTTGGTTGAAGCCCTCGAGGAAAATCGTTTGAAGATTTCCTGCACTTCATGTTTGTAAGTGACAATGTGTACCCATGTGTAACGAGAATAGTCATCAACAATAACATAGCCATAGAGAGATGCATCATTTGAAACAGCAGAATAATGATTAGGACCAAAGAGATCCATGTGAAGCAATTCAAATGGACGAGTAGTGGTCATGATGGTCTTCGCTGGATGCTTGGCCTTTGTCATCTTTCCAGCTTCACAAGCTTCGCATAAGTGATCCTTGAGGAATTTCACATTCTCAATGCCAATGACATGCTTCTTCTTCGCAAGCGTGTTCAGATTCCTCATGCCAGCGTGACCAAGTCGTCGATGCCATAGCCAGCCTTCTGAAGCTTTTGCAAGTAAGCACACGGTTGGTTGTGGTCCTGTAGAGAAATCAACAATATACAGATCTCCTCTCCTAAAGCCTTCGAAGACTTTGGAATGGTCATCTTCCATGATCACAACACAACGATACTTGCCAAAGACAACAACCATATCAAGATCACAAAGCATTGAGACAGACATGAGGTTGTATCCTAAGGACTCGACAAGCATGACTTTGTCCATGTGTCGATCCTTTGAGATCGCAACCTTACCTAGACCCAATACCTGACTTTTGCCTTTGTCAGCGAAGATGATATGCTTCAGATGTGACGGTGATAAAGGAGCATCCATCAATAGATTCTTGTCACCCGTCATGTGATTTGTACATCCACTATCAAGGACCCACTCATTTGCTTTGGGATGATCATCCTGCAGATGAATTAGTGCATCTTACGAAGTCATATACTTCATCAGTGAAGAATATGACGTCAAATTCATCAGTTCAATTTCATTAAGCAATAGCATAGATAAGCAATGTGAGGACATGTGAAATGAAGGTTCATTTCATCATGATTCGCCTGCGTCCTTTCAGGCATTTTTGTCAGGACCCCAGCAAATTCTTCAGACGTTAAAGCACGTCTGGAGACCTGACCCTGCAGAAGAAGTTAGTTCTTTTTCTTCACCACCCACATCTGAAGGGGTGGCAAAGAATTCATCACTCTGCGAGCACCATATGAGAAAGGTGGCATTGAAGCTAGTCCACTTTGTTTCACATAAGAGGCGTTAGGGTAAGCATATGCATAAACAGAGAAATTCTTCGAGGACTTATGAACATAATAATTTGAAGAATAATGCGCATATTCATAGCCCTTAGCTCTGCCGTGCGAAATAGAAGGGTTAGCACGATGTTGATCATATGAGGACCTTGATCCATATGAAGAATTTGGTCCATATGAAGAGTTTGATATGGGGTTCCTATTCTTCACAGGTGGTGTCATGAGGACATTCACCTGAAGACTTTCAAGGCACTTCTTGGGAACCCAGATTTTCTTCATAGGAGAACCGTTCTTGCAGTTAGTGCCAACATATCTAGCAAATACTTCATCATTCTGATTTTTGAACAGTTTATAGTTGGAGTCAAATGACTCATCAGAAGAATGAGGAGATTCACATGTAAAGCCAGATAAGTTGGATGGATCAACTGGAGGTCCCTTTGCAGCAACCCATGAGGTTTTGGGGTACTGCTCAGGCTTCCAATATGTTCCATCAGCATTGATTTCCTCTCAAAGTCAATACCCTCTTTCCTAGGGTTCCTGTTGAGGATCTGCTTTTTAAGCACATCACAAAGAGTCTGATGCCCTTTGAGGCTTTTGCACATGCCCGTCATGTACAATTTCTTCAGCCCTGCATCGTCAGTGATACTAGCAATGTCCTCAGATGAGGAATTAGTGATAGCAGAGGCAGGTGAAGAATTTGTAATATTTGAAGCATTTGAACATTCAGGTGAAGAATTCGCAGATTCACGTTCAATGCACTTTAAGCATGGAGGAACAAATTCTTCCTGAGAAACGCTGATTTGTTGAGCAAGTAATGAATTGCGCTCCTTCTGAAGATCTTCATAACTCACTCTTAGCTTCTCGAGATCTTGCTTTCTTTGAAGAAATTCATAAGAAAGCTTCTCGTGATCAGATAAGAGAGTTTTATGATGACTTTGAAGGTTGTCAAACTTAGACTGAAGTCTCTGAAAATTTTCAGTTAAGTCTTTAGTGCGGTCCATTTCATCACCCAACATATCATCACTTTTTTCTAGCATGTTTTGAAGTTTTTCAATAGCCTTTTGTTGTTTCACAGCAATCTTAGCAAGTTTAGAGTAGCTAGGCTTAAGATTTTCATCAGATTCATCCTCACTAAATTCAAAGGAGGGGTATTTTGTTACCTTGGCACCCTTTGCCATGAAGCAATAGGTGGGAGCATAGTCATCATTGTCTTCGTCAGCCTTGTTGGTGAGGTCAATCTCTTTAGAGTTGAAGATTGACTTGCTGACGAATGCAGTAGCGAGAGCCAGACTCGCCACACCAGACTCGGACTCCTCAGATGCCTCCTCTTCCTCATGTTCCTCGGATTCAGCTTCAGAGTCCATTTCCTTGCCAATGAATGCCCGAGCCTTCTTGGAGCTGCTCTTCTTGTGAGATGAAGACTTCGAGGATTTTGATGATGAAGATTTTGAAGATTTCTTCTTCTTCTTAGCGTCATTAGAACTGTAATCCTTGTATTTATTCTTCTTTAATTCCTTTTCCCACTGAGGACAATCTTGAATATAGTGACTAGGTTTCTTGCATTTGTGGCAAAGTCTTCTCTTATAGTCACTTGATGTGGAATCACTGCTCTTTGAGGATTTTCCAAAGTGACCACGTCTTGAGAACTTCTAGAACTTCTTCACGAGCAGTGCTAACTCCTGGCTCAATTCTTCAGGATCACCAAGGCTACTACCAGAATCTTCACATTCAAATTTAGACACAGCCTTGGCCTTCAGGGCACGTGGTTTGCCATAGCTTGAACCATAGAGATCTCAGCAAGCTAGAACTCATGAGTATTTAGCCTCTCGAGGATATCAGCGGGATCTAGTGACTTGTAATTAGCTCGCTCTTGAATCATCAGTGCCAGAGTACCAAATGAAGAATCTAGCGATCTCAGCAATTTCTTCACCACCTCATGGTCGGTGATGTCAGTGGCGCCAAGCGCTTGAAGCTCATTCGAGATGTTAGTGAGGCGATCAAAGGTTTGCTGAACATTTTCATTGTCGAATCTTTTGAAGCAGTTGAAGAGATTGCGAAGAACGTCAACACGAGAGTCACGTTGAGTTGAGACTCCTTCGTTTACTTTGGAGAGCCTATCCCAGATAAGCTTAGCAGTTTCCAAAGCACTCACTCTACCATACTGCCCTTTACTCAGATGACCACATATGATATTCTTCGCTTGAGAATCGAGTTGCTTGAATCTCTTCACATCAGCAGCATTCAGGGACGGTGTGACTGAGGGAACACCATTTTCCACAACGTACCAGAGATCGTTGTCAATTGCTTCAAGATGCATTCGCATCTTATTCTTCCAGTAGGGGTAGTCTGTGCCATCGAAGGTAGGACACCCAGCGGAGACCTTGATCATACATGCGGTCGACATAACTAGAACTCCAGGTGGTTAAACCAAAATCATGCAGAACAAGGGAGTACCTTGCTCTGATACCAATTGAAAGTGCGTTATATCAACAAGAGGGGGTGAATAGGCGATTTTTATGAATTCTTCACTGAGGAATTTGCCGGTGAGGAAATTCCTTAGCGAAGAACTACTAGCAGCGGAATAAGTACTCAGAAGTAAGCATAACAGGATTCAGACATAGTCATCATGATGAAATGAAGACAAGCACCGAGTACAGAAAGCGTAAACACAGGATAGCACAAGATGAAGACAAACAGACTGAAGAAATTGAACTGAGGAAATCGACAAAGTCTTCAGTCAAAGTCTTCAAAGCACAGATATGAACAATCACTCAACACAGTAATGAGGAAATGAAAGAGCTGAGGAAATAGAACCAGTAAGGTTGGTGAAGACAATGATTTGGTAGACCAGTTCTAACTGTTGCCTTAGTTGTACGTCTGGTTGGAGCGGCTGAGTATTTAAACTCGAGGACACACAGTCCCGGACACCCAGTCGCTAAGCACGCAGCTCAGGACACCAAGTCCTCACCGTATTCTCCTTGAACTAAGGTCACACAGACCTCGTCCAATCAATCGTGGTAAGTCTTCAGGCGACTTCCAAACCTTCACAGACTCGGTCACTTGGCGATCCACAATTCCTCTTGGATGCTCTAGACCATGACGCCTAACCGTCTGGAAGAAGCACAGTCTTCAAAGGTAACAAGCATTGGATCCACGCGGGATCAATCTCTTTAGTGATGCTCAATCACTTTGGGTTTGTAGGTGTTTGGGTTTGGGTTTTTCCTCACTTGATGATTTTCGCTCAAAGTCCTCGGAGGATGGGGTGCTCTCAAATGACAAGTGTCAGTTTCTCTCGGAGCAGCCAACCAGCTAGTGGTTGTAGGGGGCGGCTATTTATAGCCTAGGGAGCAGCCCGACATGATAAGACATAAATGCCCTTCAATGATATGACTGTTAGGTGGATAAGATATTTTGGGACAGCTGGCGCGCAGCACAGCAACGGTCGGAAATTTGACTCTCAAATTCCTTAGGGTTATCATGTTCCTCACTGTGTAGGCAATCCACACTGGTGAATTCCTAACTCCTCAGTCAGAACAAATTCCTCAGTGACCAGAAGAACTTCGTCTCTGTCACTGAAGAAATTGACTGAACTGTATGGGATTTCCAAATGCTTCACTCGAAGGGATTGGTAGGTGTAGGATTTTGAGTTGAGAATCACATGGAAATTTTTCCTTAGTATTTCCTCGACCCCCTTTAACAGTACGGTGTTTCCTATGACTCAAGAAAGAGAAAAAACAAAACTATGAAAACGAAGTCTTCAAGCTTCATATTCCTCGCATGAATATCAAGTCTTCACGGACACACCAATTTCTTCACTTTCAAAGTCTTCATGAAAGTCTTCAGGAATACCAAAATCTTCAGTCGAAGATATTCATTTTTAGGGGTTGACTTTCACTGTAAATATCAAACTCCTCATAGACTTATAGACCTGTGTACACTCATAAACGCATTAGTCCCTTAACCTATAAGTCTTCAATACACCAAAATCACTAAGGGGCACTAGATGCACTTACAAGCGAACATCAAGCGTGCGTAGAGTCGTATCAGTGGCCAATAGGACATGAGAGAGTATTTGTTCTACCTTTAGCTCCTCGTTGGGTTCGACACTTTTACTTATCGAAAGAGGCTACAACTATCTCGTATACTTGCGGGTCATCAGCGTCCCCGACAAGGGCCCCAAGCGTCACGCCATGCGCACGGAGGAGGAGGATGTGGACTTGGGCACTGGTGGTTCCGTCTCGGTAACAGATGTTGGTGGGGAGGGGGCCACTTCTTCTCAGCCCGGCACGGGTAAGTCACCCGCTTTTTGTCCTTCTGTCTTCTTTTTTTTATCCTTGATCTTGGCCTCGCCTCATCCCCCCTTCCGGCATCCAGATCCCCCCCGGCGGACCAGGAGGACATCGACACTGTTATTACGGAGGTCGCCAAGGACGCCATGGCCGAGGCCGCCGAGGAGGCCGCCGAGACCGTCGCCGAGGACACCGCCAAGGGGCCTGCCGGAGGAACCGGGGAGGCTGCCACCAAGGAGGCCGGCAAGGGCACCGCCGAGGGGGCCGGCAAGGGGCCTGCTGGGGAGCCCGGCAAGGCCGCGGCCGAGGAGGAGGTAGTCGACGATCAACCCTCCTCTAGGCCGAGGAGCCCGGCAAGGTCGCTGCCTCTGGCTTGGGCAGGTACCTGAAGGTGGGCGACGACCTGTTCGTCCACCTTCTAGGGACTGCAGGCACCAGGGCGCCGGCCGAGGGGGAGGTGTTCGACAACGAGGTGCTCGCTGCCGCCGGGCTCGAGGTTGTCAATGAACCGAGCGCCGGTGGCGGTGGTACCTAGGAGGAGTAGCTTCTCCGGGCCATGGGCGCCAGCTTCTGGAAGCTCCAAGCGCTCCACCGTGCCCGACTGGACAAGGCCAAGTTCAGGGAGGCGGCGGCGGGCAAGGCGGAGGCAGATCTCAAGGAGCGCGTCGCCGAGGCACAGACCTGGTTCTGCCAAGCCCACGAGGAGCTGAGGGTTGCCCAAGACCAGCTGGCCGAGCGCCAGCAGGAGCTCCTCTTGAAGCAGGCCGACATCAAGAAGGCCTAGGAGGCAGCGAGGGAAGAGACCGCCAAGGACGAGGCCGCCCGGTCCCAGCGTCAGGCCGAGCTGAACTCCCAGGAGGAGGACCTCGTCACTCGTGAGGCGGCGCTTGCCACTACACTCCGCGGCAAGGATGAGGAGGTCACAAAGCTCGTCACGCAGCGGACCCAAGAGCTGGAGCAGAAGCACAAAGAAGCACTTGATGCTCAAGCTCTAGCCCACGGTGACAAGGTGAAGGAGCTGGAGGCGGAGCGGGACGGCCTGAAGAACAAGGCCGAGCAGCTGGCGAAGGAGAAGGACTCGGTCAACTGTGCCTTGACGGAGGCGCAGGGCGCAGCCTTCGACAAGGCCAAGTTGCTCACTCGCGCCAATGATTCCATCCAGGACCTGAAGCTAAAGCTGGAGGGTCTTGAGGGAATGCTTTTGGAGGCCAAGGCCTGGGAGGAGACCCTGACCAAGAGCCTGGAGACGGAGAGGCAGCTGCGGAAGAACGACGCCGCCAACCACGAGGATTTCGTGAAGGGCGAAAATCTCTTGATCAGCCACCTCATTGACATTGCCAATAGGATCACCGAGAAGCTAGCTGATATGGTGATGCCGGACGTGAGGTACACCCCAGAGCCGAATGTGAGCCCCAACGCCAGGCTGACCCTGTTCTTCGAGGGCGTTCTTGGAGCCCTAGAGCAGTTCCGCTCTAACAAGTGAGCTCTCTGGCCAAAGAGGCCCGTCAGCTTTGCCGGGATGCCCTGACCAAGGTTCTCACCAAGGTGGCATACTGGTACCCCACCCTCTACTTTGACGCCGAGCTGGAGAGCTTTCTAGAGGATACGGACATCGCGCCGCTCAAGGAGCGCATCAAGCCCATCATCAGTCGCGCTGACGGAATCGATAGGGTGGAGGGCCAGCGTCGGGACTGGGCACCCCGTTTCTCATCACCGCAGCAGGTTCACGACCAAGACAATTTATATCTTTAGTTAGAACCGCAACAACAACTGATGTAACATAACTCTGCAGTACTTTTGAAATGGTGCATGTTATCTTCCAATTTGATCTTTCTTTATATGTCCACCCTACGTTAATTCGGTAGGCTTGCCGGCGCATAAACCCATGCCGCGACACCTCGAGGATGGATCCCCAATAGCCTGCCGGGTGTGCGTGCTGCCAGGTGAACCACCTTGTCGTTCTCAGCACGGCCGCTCGAACTGTCGAGCGGACTCGAGACAGAAATGAGAGTGTTGCCAATCACGCAAGGCTACCCTTCCGTTCTCGACGCAGCCGCTTGAACTGTTGAGCAGACTCGAAATGGAACAAAGGTGTTGCCAATAGTGGGAGGGCCCCATCGCGTGCAGGTTTCTCATACAGAGAGAAAGATCCCCAGGGAGGATAATCTTATATAAAAAGAAACATAGAAAGTGTTTGCCTGACTTAGCTTTTCTGTCGTTGCGCGAGCGCGCACTGCATCCGCGGGTGGTGCCGCCCGTTCGATCGCCTTCTTCCTTGGAAGCCATGGCAATGGAGGACTGCTAGCCTGGCTGCTAGACCAGATTCTCATGAGTGCGCCTCCTACCTGGCGCGCCAAAGATGTCGGTGGCGAACGACACCTATGGGATCAACAGAATCCCTACTATGGTCGGCAGGCGCGGGGTTGTGAGAAGAGCGGGTCTAAGAGCCAGCACAAAGGTCATTTACCCAGGTTCGGGCCACGGAGATCGCGTAATACCCTAGTCCCACTTTAGTGTGTATATGAATGTTCTTGAGCTAGCTACGGTGAGTCACTTGCTCCAAAAGCCGAATCCCCCTCCAGTACGCCTCGTGCCTCCTTTTATAGTCGAAGGAGGCACTACAGTGGCACACAGGAGGTGGAAATGGTGCAATAGTTATGTTCATCCCTTGTCATTACTGGACAAGGCACATTAAATGCGCCCCTGAGGTGTCCTCATTTTATCGCCGCCTCGTCTTGCTTCGACATGCGTCCAGGCCAGCGAGGCGGGCAGCGCCATGTAGGCTGGCAGGCTGCTGAGATGGCACGGTGGCGGCATCTTCACGAAGATCTGCATGTCACCACGCAGGTGCTTGCTGAGTTGGCCTCGGGGCCGCACGTCGCCACGCAGGTGCCCACCTGGCTGGCTAGGCTGGCAGCTGCATGGGAACAGCGCCGTGGTCTTGGTTCGTGCGGGCCGGGCCACGGCCCCGCTAATGTCCTTGGCAAGGGTCTTGCCGGGGCACCGTGGTCGTCCCCGGCAAGGATGTTGTCGGAGGTCTCGTCTTCTAGTCCTCATCTGATCTTGTGTGTTAATGATCTTCACAAAGATCTGCATGCCACCATGGAGGTGCCTCTCGAGCCTTGGTTCCAATGTGGTTGATGGTGTTGGAAACCTCGTGTCACGTCCAATATGCGACCCTGTCCAAAAGGAACTCGAAGGTCCCACCAAGGATAGACCCGCATATTGAAACGCTTTTGCAAGGTGAATATCATTACATCAACATTACATAATAGGTAGGGATACATATAAAAGGCATACAATGCCACACGAATACAACATCACAATACATAAGAGCATCATCCAACTACAGATGAAACACAAACAGAAACTCAAACGACATCCACCCTGCTAGCCCAGGCTGCCGACCTGGAACCTATCCCCTGATCGAAGAAGAAGCAGAAGAAGAACTCCAAAACAAGCAAACATCACTCTCGCGTCGTGATCATCTCATAACCTGTACCTGCAACTGTTGTTGTAGTAATCTGTGAGCCACGAGGACTCAGCAATCCCATTACCATGGGTATCAAGACTAGCAAAGCTTAATGGGAAAGGAAGGGGTAAAGTGGTGAGGTTGCAACAGCGACTAAGCATATATGGTGGCTAACATTCGCAAATAAGAACGAGAAGAGGAGCAAAGGAACTGTCGTGAAGCTAGCAATGATCAAGAAGTGATCCTGAACTCCTACTTACGTCAAACATAAACCAAAACCGTGTTCACTTCCAGGACTCCATGATGCACAACAAGCATAGACAAGACATGATGCACAACAAGCATGATGCATGACAAGGCTACATGAAGCTACTCATGGCAAGAGATGATGCAAACAAGAGCAACACATCAAAGCAAGTTTAAATGAGGTCGGAAACAACATATAACAATTCCGGTAAGTCCTCATATGCAAGTTTCGAAATTGGTCCAGATCTGAATAAACCTTATGTTCAAGTTGTTAAACAGCAAGTTAAAATGCACCATGATGATCTACACGAGATTCTAGTCAAGTTACATATAAAGTTCATTTAATTCGGAGCTACGGCCTAGAAGATATGAGCAATACAAGTCAAACATGGCATTGATGCAAAATGCATACAAACATCGAGCAAACACCTCAAAACAAGGATGCAACATGATAATATGAATCTACATGCAAAATCAAGCAAGTTTCATATAGAGCACACTCAAAACGAGCAATGGTTCAACACACACGTGAAACAAGATATAATGACAATTTGTCCAAAACAGCAACTAGGCATCTTGCAAGCATCAAAACAACATGCTACAGCAGCCCAACATGAGAACAAAAGGCATGGACATGATGTACAGGTAAAGCATAACAAAACATGAACACTGGGCTATCTCCAGAAATCACTAGAACATGCTCAAACACACATGGCAAGATTCAAATAATAACAGTTTCAGATTTAGCAGAAATAACATCAGGTTGCAATGTTTAGAGCCATCAAACAACATGCTACAGGAACTTATCATGGCAAACAAAGGCATGGCATGAATCTACTAAATGCATAGAACAAAAGTCCCTTACTGACCATGAGCCAAAAAGGATCAGAAGATATGATGGCACCCATGTAAACATGGCAAGTTATATCACAGATTCAAACATGGCAGGAACAATGATAAGTAGGCATGTTAGTGAGCTTGTACCACTCACCACAGAGCAATTCATGGCATGACAAGGTAACAACAGTAAGAAGACATGTTTATGAAGCTAAGCATGGAAATAGAAAGTTCATAGAGTACATGGATCACTAACAACAATCATGGCAACAACTGACCTTAATGTTAACAGGCTGACAGCAACATTATTTAGCAACTTTGGAGCAAGATTACAACAAGCTATAGCAGGCTATAAATCCAACCAGGGCATGGATGGATATAGCATGACATGTATAACAAAACATCCTTAGTGAATATCTGCAGATTATGCATAGGATGACTTGTAGCAGCAGGTTTACATAGCATCACAAAATAACAGATTCAGCCTAGCAAAACAGCAATAGCAAGTACACTACTTCACGAGCTCGATTCACTCACCACAAGTCATTGCATGACAAGATAAGCATAGAATCAACAAGAAGACATGTTTATGAAACTAACCAAGGCAAGTACAAGTTCATAGCATGCAATGATCAACTACAACAACCTTGGCAAAATTGAATAACATGTAAACAATCTGCCAGGAAACATTTTATAGCAAAAGTAGAGCAAGAACATGACATGCTAGACTACTCCATAATTGGAAACAGGGGCACGAATAGATAGATCATAACCATATGTTCAAAACATCCTTACTTTAGTTTCTCAAAATATGCAAGGATCTCTCTGTAGCATCAAGTTTACATGGCATCAAAATAACAGCACAACAGGGACGGAAATCAGCAACATCACGAAGCCTAGTTTGCATGCTTGTTCTAGTCACGACATTGATCACAAAAATACATGGCATACACCCCTGTAAATATGGCATGATGTAGCACAAAACACATGTAGAGCTCATGCTCATAGGATGCACACACAAACATGGCAAAAATGACAAATGAACATGTTCTGGTAACAGACAACAGACAACATCATATAGTACTCTTGCAACGATGATTCGGGCATCACGATGAGCTCAAATGAACATGGTGCAATGGGATGAAATGTAGATCATCTCTCAATGAACATTTTGATATATCATACGCACCAAACGGAGCAGTATGCAAAGAGTTATGACATGTCGAACAGGGCACCAGAATGCTGAAAATCTCAGGGACAGGCAAAATTATACCTCCGCAAAAAGTCAACGCGGGATGGCGTGATCCGGGACGGGGCGCGGGTGCGTTTGGATGGGCGGATTGGTGGATCTCATCCACCCTACGGGTTGGATCCGGACGGGACGGACGCCGGCGAGCTCCGGCGAGCTGGCGCGGTCGCCGAGGAGGCGCGGGGAGGGGCGCCGGCCGGAGCGGGACAACGAGGGTCGGCGGAGACGGGCCCGGTGTGGCGGAGGGCGGAGGAGCTCGGCAGGGCCGAGTCCGGCGGCG